>NW_011888892.1:3232658-3234444 GCF_000151845.1 Pteropus vampyrus
CCTGGTGCAGCGGGCCACCCAGGGCCAGCTTACCGGGGTCCACCGCTCCGTACCCCTCCCGGAAGGGCAAAAACACGGTTCCCACCGGTGAGCGCTCCCTCCGATAAGCTGTGCTGTGCCGATAAAGACGTCCCACGTCCGGGGCCAGTGGGGGTTACACCTGGGATTTACTGAGAGCTCTAGAGAGACCCAGGCCCGCAGCTACGACTATGGTGGCCACGCGCCCCCCTCTGTCAGCGGGCGACCCAAACCCGCGGCGCCCCGAGCGCGTGGGGCGGCTGCGCCTCCTGTCCTCAGACTCGATGGCTTTCAGTTGGCCCAGCAGGACCGCGAGGGTCTCAGCGTCCACTGCATGGCCGCCGCGCGTCGCCACTCCCGCCTCGTCACTGGGACACGTCACGATGCCAGGCCTTGTCCTCTGATATCGTAGTTTCTGAATCGGGAAAAGGAGAGAGCAGAGGCTCCCCCTCAGCTTCCTGATTCCCTCACGGGGAGAATGAAATGTCTCATGAAGCCTTGACTTCGGTGGTTACTGTCCCGTTGTCTCCAGAAACGCCCGTGAAGACCCCATTCCGCTCCGCCGACACCTGCCGTGGGCGCCCCCAGCCCCGGAATGTGGCCCGGAGCTCATCCTGGGACAGTGTCCCCCGCCCGTCCCCGCGAATGACTCCCTGCGAAGCCACGGAGCGCCACGGAGGTGACGAGGCCATAGGGCCGCCGGAAGTGGACCGTGCCCGGGGCTTGGTTCTGGAGGACGGAGGAGCGTGCGCCGTGGGACCGCAGCACCGTCGGCAGGGCGGTGGTTCCCTGGAAGTCCCCCTCAGGCCGAGCCCGGATCCCAGAACCGCGCGCCCGCCGGGAGCCAAGGCGGCTGGTCTCTTCCCCTCCTCCCTCCTCCTCCTTCTCCTGTCTGTCCCGCATGACACCCGAAGGGGTCCGCGGCACGGGCGGTGGAACGGGTGGGTGCCAGGCCAGCTCTTTGCCCCGCCCTGCCCCTCAGGAGCCCGCGGCTGGCAGAGGTGGGGGCAGGTGACCTCCGCCCGTCCCTCTAGCTTCCTTCCCCAGGGAGTCGAGGCTAAAGCAGTGGGAGTTAAAGCCCAGTGAGCTCGCTCTCCCCCGCTGCGTCGTCCAGGGCATTACTGAATTTCTTTAGAGAGTGAAATAACAGTTCGGAATATTCCTGCAGCTGGCTTCTGAGTGCGACAGGGCTTAATGACTTCATGCATGACAGCCAGGACCTCCCGTCATCTGTCTTAGAGCTGCAGCTGGGCCGCCAAGCCCTGCAGATCCAGCACAGCGAGGGGACGCCAAGGGCACCTTGCCGGCCAGAGCGGGTCGTGTGTCCCTCTGCTGTCCAGGGTGTTTCTCTCAGTTCACTCAGCGGGTTAATAGTCTAAGGTTTCAGGCAGGTGGTATCAGACACCTGAAAACGAGAAACACCTGTCCTCAGGTGTTCGCTGATCCATGTCCTGACCTCAGCGAAGCCAGCACCCCGTCTCCTGTTTCTGTCTTTACAGAGATGTGTGGAGTGACTGTCACCTCCTGTTCGTGAACTTGGGGTCTCGAGATGTGATCTGACAAGCATCTGGTCCTCCTTAGAGGACACTTTTATTATCATCATATTTACCTCTGACATTTAACAGCTTCTATTACTGATTTTTTAAAATCCAGATTTTATTTTTTGGAGCAGTGTAAGGTTCCCAGCAAAATCGGGGGAAGAGATAGAGATTTCCCGTACACCCTCTGTCCCCACACGCGCACAGCCTGCCCCACTGTCGCCGTCTCA
>NW_011888892.1:3234494-3266797 GCF_000151845.1 Pteropus vampyrus
TCCAGGGTGTTTCTCTCAGTTCACTCAGCGGGTTAATAGTCTAAGGTTTCAGGCAGGTGGTATCAGACACCTGAAAACGAGAAACACCTGTCCTCAGGTGTTCGCTGATCCATGTCCTGACCTCAGCGAAGCCAGCACCCCGTCTCCTGTTTCTGTCTTTACAGAGATGTGTGGAGTGACTGTCACCTCCTGTTCGTGAACTTGGGGTCTCGAGATGTGATCTGACAAGCATCTGGTCCTCCTTAGAGGACACTTTTATTATCATCATATTTACCTCTGACATTTAACAGCTTCTATTACTGATTTTTTAAAATCCAGATTTTATTTTTTGGAGCAGTGTAAGGTTCCCAGCAAAATCGGGGGAAGAGATAGAGATTTCCCGTACACCCTCTGTCCCCACACGCGCACAGCCTGCCCCACTGTCGCCGTCTCAATCGACGAACCCGCACTGGCACGTCATGCTCGGGGTCCATCGCGTGCCTCACCTTTCGCGCTTGGTGTGCGTTCCGTGGGTTTGGACAGAGGTGCGATGACGCGCATCCCCCGGAAGTATCGGTGATTTCACCACTGCGAGATACTCTGTACGCTCTGTTGCTGTCATATTTGCCTCTAGCGTTTAACAGCTTATTGAATTTTTTCTTTATTGAATTTTTAATACATCGTTTTTTCTTTTCCCAGTAGAAAAATATAGATTGGTTAATTGGTTAAAAAGTTCAGACACCATAATTTTTATGAAAATGCATTTAAAAGGAATACATGTAGTTGGTGAAAAAAACAAAAATGATTGCACAGCGGGGCTTCCACCTCTGTTCTCCAGCCACGCCCCGGTGGGGCTTGAGTGCCCCCCGGAGGACACGCAGGGCGCCAGCGGTCCTGGGAGCACCTGCCTGTCCTGAGGGGCGTCCTCCGCCCTTTTCACACGGGCGTGAAACTTGTAGATCATTTCCTGTCCGCGTAACAGTGTCGTGATTCCGAGTTTGAAAATAGTGCCATTTAAAACGATTTAAACCTGCAAACAAAATCGAGTTCACTTTTGAGAATACAGTTTTTCCTCCTTGAAGCAGTGAATGCTTTGGAAAACAAGCAAACAGTATAAACTTATTCAAAACTGGTTTTAGTCTTGGCGATTTTTAAAAATCCATTTTATCTCATTTAGCTTTTCTTTATTTATTTTTTAAATTTTTTTAGGTGAGGCAGCCCTTTGGTTGACCTCACAGATTGCAAGGACCTTGTCAGCTTACAATCCCTTACTTTTTTTATTTTTTACGCCTACAGGACCTGGTCTTCCTAGGTGGCCTCTCATCCAAGTACTAACCAGGCCCGACCCTGCTCAGCTCCCGAGCTCAGACGGGATCGGGCTTGTTCAGGGTGGCATGGCCATAGACTCATTTAGCTTTAAAGAAATACCCATCACGAGTGGGTGTGTAATTTTGGTTATGTGCATTTTTTCAATGTGCATATTTTTGGAGGAAAATATCCCAATGAAAGAAGAATCGTTTAACCCCAATTCACTGATTTCTCAGAGTTGCCCACGTGCTGGCCTCCAATTATGTGTCTGCTTGGATTGAGTTTGAAATTATTTCAAGAATCATTTTGGTCTTTGCACACATGTAAAAAAAAAATGTTTTTAGAAGCAAACATACACTAGGCTCCTATGCGACAACACTGGCTGCATTTCAAGGAAAACGAGACTTCGTTTTTACAAGTTATTTTGTCCTTACATGTGCTTAAAGGACTGTGCACCCGTGACACAGCTCATACAGAATCTGCAGGTGTATTTCCGTTAAGAGGCCAAAAGCCTTTAATATTCTGAGCCTTTGGTCCCGGCACACGTGACTGACAAGGACGCAGCCTCGGGCTTCTAGAGTCTGCGCTTTCCGGTCTCTTCACCCCTTAGCTCTTTCGGCCAGGTGTGTCGAGCCCTGCTCCCTGGGGCCCCTTCACGCCCCTTCACGCCCCTTCACGCCCCTTCACGCCCCTTCACGCCCCTTCACGCCCAGTGGTCCAGAACCTCTCGTTTCATTTATGAGTGTTTTGGCTATTTCTGCAGACGCTTTTCTCTCAACGAGGGAGGAGTTTACCGGACTTATAATATAATAAGCCCTTCCGTGATGGGCTTCAAATGTCCTCGGTGCTTCCTTGGCTTGTTCTTGCCTCCCCCTCCCCTCCCCCTCCCCTCCTCCCACAGAAGGATGGAGCAGATCACATTTATTTCAAGTCTGATTTCCTGCATCTCATGTCCATGGTAATGTCTTACTGCTTAAATCCTTATTGCTTAAATTATTTTTTTTACGTACATACATATTTTATTTACACATGGAAGCTCGGATTATTATTGGGAGGGGACGAGAGAAGTGTTTTCTTTGTTGTATTTGTTTTCTACAAAGTAGAATTAATATATTTACGTTACTCTTCATTGCATTTCTTTTGAGACTATTTTTGAGAGCAGTTTTAGGTTCACAGCAAAATTGAGTGGAAGGTCTAGAGATTTCACATACCCTCTGGCCCCACACGCACAGCCTCCCCTGCCGTCAGCATTTCCTGCCAGAGTGATACGTTTTTCACAAATGGTGAACTCACGCTGGCGCATCGTGGTCACACAGGGTCCATAGTTCACCTTCGGGTTCACCCATGGAGTCGTCCGTTCTGTGGATTTAAACGCACGTGTAATGACATGTATCCACCGTGATGGTGTCATACACAACCCTTTCACTTCCCTAAATGTCCTCTGTGCCCGCGCCCCCTCACTCATCCCTCCCTGAGAGTCCGGCCCCTAGCAGCCATAGTTTTGGTTTAGATCTCTTTACTGGCTCCATAGTTTTGCCTTTTCTGAAATGTCATATAGTTGGAATCATATAGTTATGTAGCCTTTTCAGACTGGCTTTTTTCATTAGTGATATGCATTTAAGGTTCCTCTGTCTTTTCATGGCATGAGAGCGCATTACTTTTAAGCGCTGAATAATATTTCATTGTCTGGATGGGTCACAGTTTATCCATTCACCTAGCGAAGGGACATGTTGGTTCCTTCAAAGTTTTGGCAATTTTTTTTAGTAAAAAAAATTGTGAGTAAAGCGTCCGGAAACATCTGTGTGCGGGTTTTCACGTGGACCTAAGTTGTCCACTCCTTTGGGCAACTACCAAGGAACCCATTGCTGGATCTTATGATAAGAGTGTGTTAAGTTTTGTCAAATTGCTTTTTCTCATTTGACAATTTAACATGGATTTTTTGTGTGTGTCCGTCTATGGATACAGATACAAGTGTTCTGTTTCCTTCTACCAGAATACTCTTAAAACATTCCTCATCTGTTATACACTGAAAGCTATAATTTCTCCCTTAAGTTTTCAGAAAACATTTATTAATAGTAATTATCTTTGCTACAGATACATTCACGTTTGCTCTTCATGGTACAAAAGCAATGTCAAGATACATTGCTTGGAAGTTAAAAGTTCTCTGTAGCTCAGCAAGCAAGACACAGGATCCTGGGTAGAGAAAGAACACAATAGATAATTTTTCTTTTTGTTCAGAGCGATCAATGATATTTTGTACGTTGCAAGGATTATGTATCTAGAATGTTCCCGTGAGAGCTCCGATTTATTCTTTGTGAAGTACTGCAGTGCACGTCTAGGCTAGGAAAGAATTTATATGATTTGGAATCATCTTTTGAGGTATTGTCAAACATTTTTTCGGGGATAGCGACCAGTTCTGGTTAATGGATTGGTCACGTAAGATTGGATAACACTGAGTTGAACTAAATGAAACTGTTTCCTCATGGCAGTGTTTTCAGACACCTTAATAGGTTATCACAAACTATGAGTTTGTAGAAGAGGGGGCAGGGCTTCACGTGACAAGGTGTTCCTAAGTTTCCTTACCAGGAAGCTCTTCATTTATTTTTGCGAAGCGTGCCCGGGCGTGTTCCGGGGGACACACTTGGGGAAATGGTGCTCCGTTGGCTGTGTATTTACATGTGGAGACATGAGGGCTTTCTGCCTGATCAGTCACACTCATCAGCAGCATGTCTTTTTTTTTTTTTTTTTAATTTTAAATCAAACTATAGTACGCACACGAGAGAATGAATATAATAAGTACCTACCATTTAAGAAGCAAGGAAATTGGCCGGTGTGCCACCTCCAGCTCAATTCTTCGAACCTCCTTCTTCCCTCAAATACGCTCTTCCTCCTTTTTCTGAGGTACTCTTTAGCCAGATTTTTGGATTAATTATCCCTTCGCTTTTCTTGATCATCGAGTCATATATGTATGTATCCCTTAACAGGGTTTTCTTTTATGTTTTGCCTGCGTTGGCGCTTCATGTAGTGGAATTATAAACTGCCTGTGTTTTCCATGATGTGCTTCTTGCCTTCGGCGTTATGGTTTTGGGACTCGTGTGCTGATGTGCGTGGCGGTGGTTCGTTTGTGTTCATTACTGTGTGCTATTCCGGCTGGAGGACTGCGTCACGACTGAGTTGTCCCTTCATGCCAGGGCATGTGGGTGGTGTCAGTGTTTGTTATCAGACCACTGTCCTTGGGGTCATCCATGTAACCATCTCTGGCACGCCCGTGCTGGCGTTTCTCAGTTAGTGCCCCAGAGTGGAAGGGTGGAAGGGTGTGCCAGCAGCCCCTTAAGGCGAAGGCACACTCAGGCGAGGAGGGTCCCAGGGCTTCTCAGCCTCCGAAAGCCTGCCCTGAGCGGCAACAGCGGAACTCAGAGTTGGCCACTCTGATTCCTCCCTGGCTCTTCCTCATCCTCTTTTTCTGACGCAGCATTATATTTGTGGCGTCGTACTTGTAAATGTGCGAACGCACGTGATGGGGACACACTGGCGGCCTCCACCTGAGCACCGTCCTGCTGTCTATAGCTGCCAGCTCTCCTGGAAGCCGAGGGCATCTAATCAAGACGATTTAGAACAGAAACCTCAGCTAAATTCTGCGCCCTATTTATCTTGAGCTCCTGCGAGCAGGTACGAATAATGATGGATTGTGAACAAATAGCTCTGCCTTGTTTTTTCAGACCCTGAAATAGACAGGATGGCTTTGATAATGTTGTTTGATTGATGGGCACTTTTCGTAACCAAATCCCATTCAGGGCCTTAAAATGTGCTTTCGTAAGGTCGATTTCGAGATAAATCATACAGAGCTAAAGAAAAGAGGCAGGAGAACGCGTCCTAAATGGGGTGATTTATGGACATTTTCAAAATAGTCAAAACCCAACTTTTTTGTAGCAAACACAAACAAACAAACAAACAAACAAAACCCAGAAAACAACAGTAGCAAACACAGCTACACGACATGGGCAGTGAGAGCAAGACCTCCCTTTGCTTACCTCGGCCAAGAGGGTCTGCACGTTTCTGTTCCCTCGTGGCTGCTTGCACTTGGGAATACTCATTGGCGTTTCTGCCGCCGGCTTATCTGAGTGGGTTCCCCTCTGAAATGTGGACCCGTGGGGACCGTGCTTCCTAGTAGCTCCGTCCCAGCTGTGACAGAGGGTTTTCTTCACAGCGATCGGTGTAATGGAATCACTACTCGAGGATTTCATGAGCGAGATTGTTGCCCAGAAGGTGTGGGCCGCAGCAGGGAAAACAAAAAGCCGAAACTGCCCTTTGGAGTCACTTGGGGGCCACTGGAACCTGTCTGCGAAGGCGTCGTTAGTTACATCCACTCTCAAGTACCCCAGATGAGACGTAGCGTCTCTGAGCGTCTGCCAACCTTCACGAGGAAAAAGAAGGAGCGAGGCCTCGGAGCCAGCGCGCGTCCACTCCCTCACTGGACAGCGACAGGTGGACAGGGATCGGTGCGTCTGAGCAGAGGCACCGCCAGCCCTTCAGGGACGACCGCCTGCCACACAGGGGACGCTCGTCAGAGGAGCTTTATTCTTCCAGAGAGAGCATGTCCCCGGAGGTCCCGCCCTCGGCGTGTGCCTTAGGACCGTGTGTCGCAGCCTCTGGGCTGGGCAGCCTCACCGTCGCATCCGCCGGAAGTGAAGAGGCTGAAAGCCACTGAGCGGGGGCTGAGGCTGCGGTTACAAGTTCAGAGCTTGTCCTGTGCACCCCGCCCTCTGATCGGGAAATGCGCTTACGCCACCCCCCCTTGTCCCCACGCGGCAGAGGGCTGCGTGTCTCCTCATCTTGCCACGTGGGTGAAGGTTTGAAACATCAAAAGAGCCAACTTTCCGATTTAACGAACGACTGACCTGAGGTGGGAGTCGTACGCACGTGCGACCTCGTGGTCTTTCTGGACCGAGTGCATTTCCCGTGCCCCTGCACGTGTCCTATCAGGGGAAGTGGCACCGCTGCCTTGCGGTTTAAATTCCAGTCTCACCATCCTGCCTTGAGGCCCGGGCACGACCCTCGCTCTTCACGCACGACCCTCGCTCTTCACGCACGTGACCTCAGACCTCGCCGTCGTGCTCGGAGCTCCGGGCGCGTCGGTTGTGCTTGGAAACACGTTTACAAACCGCCACGTGCGCGCAGCCTCGCCTTGCCTTCCGTCCGCCTCGTTCCAGAGCGCTGTCGGTGCGTCCTGTCCGTCACTCTCTCCTGAGTTCCACACGGTGCGCCCCCTCCTTTTCAAGCCCAATTCTGCCTGATCCTTGCTTTTGTTCCCCACCTTTCCAGGACGTGCCGCCTTCACCACCCCCACGTCCTCCAGCGTCTCCCGTCCGTGCATCTGCTCCCCGTTCTCACTCAGACCTCAGAGCTCTCGGAGCCCAGAGATGCCGCTGTCACTCAATGCTCCTTCATCCCAGGCCCGCGTCGTCCGGCCGTTCTCGTTCCGCTCTGCAGGACGCATAGCTGTCGCCCCATTTCTAACATCCAGCCCCCCGCCTTCTCACTTTTCACTTCTCACCTTCCACGTCTGGAACCGTTCCATCCTGGAGTCCCGAGGAGCCTCCTGGCGACCACATCTCCTGCCTCGGGACTGTCCCCATCCTTCCGGACCGCTCGTGAGCATTCGATTTCCTTTTCTTACTGCCGACGGATGGGCAGAAATGACACATTTGACTCCATCAAGTGTCAGATACTTTCAAATCCACCCTCAAGGGTAGAAATAATCCCTGTAAATTTATACACGAGTAGGCTGATACTCAGATTAAGTAATTCCCCTGTATTACATTATGTAAGAAGTGGAATTCTGCTTCCCAAATGTGTGTTTTAGAAACAAAGAACAAAAACACTGTGACCGCTTGTGTGTGATGTGACCTTAAATCCTACTTCATCACGTCTCTGAACGCTTTCCCTCCTTGTCTTCCGGGGCGTCTCCTCGTCTGGCTGTGTCCATCCTGTCTCCGTCCCCCTCGTATTTTTCCCCGCCGCCCTGGTCGCATTGTATTCTCTCCCTGCGTAAATCGTACGCCTTCTGCGTGGGCTTCTGTCTTTCTGTCTTTCTGCCTCTGCGCTTCGCACCTTTGCCGGAGGTCGTCCCCGGCACTTCTCGCTACTGGCCCGTGTGTCATGACCCTGGCAGGCACATTCTTCCATGTGTTTATTCCTTTGTCTTCCTGATATCTGCTTTTGATTGTAAATTTTGTCAGCCAAAAGAGTTTTTTTTTTTTTTTAACTATTTTATAACTATGAAATATTTAGATTATTTCCAGGGATAAGTAATGCTGCGTAGAACATCTTTCTGCCTCAAACATTCCTTCATTTAGGTTTATTTTCTTAGCGTCTGCTCCCACAAGCCGCGTTGATGAGTTAAAGCATTTTAAAGGCGTAGTTAATACAGCAATTTGGAAGATTAGATGAGCAAAACAGAAAAACAAGTTTAACGTTACAAGCTCAAAATGAAATGTTATGTATGAATCGGAGAAAGATCTAAATGCCTACTAATGTTATTGTTCGTCACGTCTTTAGCAGCCTGCTGCTTTGACTTGAAGCCGTTCGCAGACCTCAGTAAACGGTCGGGAGCTTGCATGTCTATAAGCATGTTTGAAGTCCATCGCTTTCCTCTTGGTGATATTTCTTTTCCATTCTATCAGCCCCTGAGAGGCCCGGTCCCACAGTGAACCCCAGATTGGACCTTACACTAGAGCAGGGCTTCGCTGGTGGTAGGGTTCTGGTCCGTGATTTCCCAGACGTGCACGAGTTTGGGCCTTCAGAACAGTGTGTCCACGGCTGTAGCCAGAGAGAGTTAGCTCGCCTAAGGCGGGCAGGAGTCAGGTGAGGAGTTGGACTGAAATCTAAGGGATGAGTGCCTTTTACTCACGGGGAGGGAAAACCATACGGCAGGGCAGTGGCCTCCCAGTTGCTGGCCGAATCCATCATCTTTCCATCACCGCGTCTGTATAAGAGGCAGGGCTTGAAGTTCTGCCATCATTCATCCTACGGCTCGGAACTGGTCAAGTCCGAAGACAAGTGCACACTGGCCATCATTTGTCCTCATCCCCCTAGCTGTTGGCTGGCCAGGATGTGGGGTGGGGGGATGGCTGGAGGAGACACTTCCTACCTCCTTCCTGCCACATTCAGGGCTGCACCCAGTCCCTGTCCCCTGTCCTCATGGGGGCTGCGGTATAACCCAGAGGGCGAGGGGAGGAAGCGGGAAACGGGCCACGTCATGCCTCTCAGGACACTGTCCCTGAAACCCGCGTCTGCTCATGGCTCCTGCTCACACGCTCGTCTCTCACTGTGACTCGACTTTGCCCTTGATCCCAGCTTTAAGAGATGAAAACTGGTTTTTTAATTGGATTCTGCACATTATTGCTGTGAAACGGCACAGTATAAGCGGTTTAAGCAGTTTCATGCTGGCTTTTATTTTATTAGTTAGACCGTGCATGGATTATAATTCTCCTAAACTGATAATATGCTAATTTGCTGGCAGCTAAAATGGCGAGAAGCCTACTGTGTGTCGTGGCAGTCTGTCGCATGTACTTTGCCAAGAGGTCCTGCGCTCCTAGGAATTTTCAATCCTACTCTAATAAAAAGCAAAGCATGATTTAAAAATTCTTTTCAGTTAATAAATTTTAAGTCCACTTAACAGTTTCTTACCTATTTGGAGATTCCTATGGAAATAATGGCAAAGTCACCTTCAGGTATATAAAGCCAACATACGGGCAAGCTTTTACGTATTGAAGAATAAAGTTGACTTGTGTGCTGGGAACATTTATCTGAGGAAAAAATGCCATGTGAAGAATAGTTTTATGAGATATAAAAATTGCGGAATATAATTATTTTTATTAACCTAAGAGGGTCTTCTTTAAAACATTCTAATGGGAATTTCTTTTATAGAAATAGAAACCTAAGTTGACTTTTTATGCCGTGGTATATGTGAAACTGCACAATTAAAACTATTGTTGTGTCTAAGTAGAATCTGCTCATTCTCTTTTTGTATCACGAACAGTGGAACCAGGTAAATAACTTTGGTCCAAAATGGAATCAAGTCATATATGGCGTTTTGAACTGGGGGTAGGCAGGTGGGGGACGTCTCCCTTAAATGAGGAAAATTGGTGACTTGCGTACGTGGCTGGCCAAAGAGCAGGACAGATGGCTTCCGACTTCTGTCCAGTTCGGTCTCCTGTGTGTACCTGGTTCCTGTACCTCACCCTGCCAGCCATTGACCCCTACGGTTTGCACTGAGGCACAGTGGCGCTTTTGCAAAGTTCATGTGTGACTACGCTCTCCACAGCTGATACCTGTCGTCTCAGCCGCAATGAAATTTAAGGTTCTTTTCCTTTTTTTTCCCCTCCCTCTCTGACTTTCTGCTCTTATTTCCCAGTCAAAGGAGATGTCCAAAGAGTCTGTCAACCCTCCAGGTTTTCAAATGTCCCTTTTGTGGCGTCGTCGCTCTGAAACGGAAGGACTTCATGAATTCGGCCTCGGCTGTGAATGACAGCTTTCCAAGAGCTTTCTGGCTCCGTCTCCCGTCCGTGTCCGGGAAGTGGCGCGGTGGCCGTCTTGGGGTGGGAATGTGTGTCGAAGTGCTGAGCTCTTGTGTGGAATCTGACCGTTTATGGCCCATCTCTCCTTTACTGGCTTTTCTTCAGTTTCCTTCCGTGAATGTAGAGCTTGGTGCTATTTCGGTGAAAAACTGAAGTCCTCCATCTGGGAGGACACTCTGCCTCTGGGAGGACAGGATGCTGGCCTGCGTCCTGACCAGCGTTTCTGCTCGGGAAAGCGGTGGAGGTGTCAGAGGACAGTGACGTGACACGCCACGTGCAGACCGGGCGGCAAAGTGCCGTTAGGGCGAGTGCTTGACAGACGCTGAAGTCGCGAAGACCCCTCAGCGAGACGCGGTTCCGTGTTCCGTCCGCAGGCTCCTGGGGGCGGGGCGTGGGGCGGGGCGGGGGGCGGGGCGTGGGGCGGGGCGTCGCTGTATCCGCTTCCGGGAACAGCACAGAAGGGATACAGATGTCAAACTTGACGCGCGCCACTGTTTTCGCATTTATTTGATTTTTCATCAGGATTCGTACTTACAAATGACCCGTTGGGAGATCGTTGTGTCGTCAGCTTACTAAATCGCCTTTCTGGCATTAGTCTCGCCACACCTCTGAACAGCACACCCTGCTTTGGGCGCCCTTCCCCTCGACCCAATTTAATTCTCTTCCTTCGCAGTAAACGTTTAGAAACTGCAGAAGTAAGCATTCGGCGTACCCACGGACACTGGGTGCGTGAAATTCAAATATCTCTTCTCAAACACCAGGGCTTTATTGTTCCGAGTTCTGAAAAAATGCTTAAATCCGAGTGTGTCAAACTGACATCAGGATGGACTTCACTGGCAGTGGGCTGACTCGTGCAACTTTCTTCTCTTTGATTAGAAATTTTTAGATAATAAACCCGTTTCCTTGGTTAGGTGCATTTTGGAGTTCCTCTAAGTAGAGACGACCTTTTTAGTTTTGGTGTTGAATTTCTTCTGTCATTCAAAAAAAATAGCTTTATAATTTAGAATAGTTGAGACTTACAGAGAGTTGCCAAGATCACACGCACTTCCGTGGATGTGACTCAGTTTCCCCTAACGTCAGCATCTCCCGCTTCTGTGGCACATAGGTCACAGCGAAGTCATCGGTCCTGAAAACCCCTCTGATTTATGAAGGTGTTTGATTACGTAGTTTTAACGATCTGTAAAAAAATTGGAACGACACAAATCGGCGTCTGGTGAGGATATTTGGAAAAAAAAATAGAAATATATACAAAAGTGATTTAACTATTAAATTTTGTATGTTTAGAAAGCTAAAATGTTTGAATTAGTCCTATCAAAATTATCGTTCAATGCCCTTTAATAACGTGTTGTTACTTGCATTTTTTTGAGCCCAATAATTCCATTTTGCTAATGGACCTCCAATTCCTACTCCTTAGTATAAAATATTACCATTACTCCTCTTCAGGGAACCAACAGAGACGACGGAGTGTCAGATACAGCCACGGGTGAGCGATGTCGGTCTCTAGGGAGTGGTGGTGTTTTTAATGACACTGGTCCAGTCCCCAAACCCCCTCTGTGGCTCATCCCTCTCTCTCTGTATCCAGAGGAACTGGGGGCTCTTACCTGACAGTGACCATCAAGGTGAAGCTCTGCTTCCTGGCGCACCCAGTGGTGGCCGGTAAAGGGAACAGTGCCAGGCGGAGCTGGTGAGTGAGGGTTCCGCCTGCTGGGTTCATTTTCCGCTCCTTAGCTTCTCAAGATAAGTTGGAAGCTTGCAACAAATATGAGATACTGATGTTTTCTTGGGAACGTGTTTATAACCGTGCTTTGGGCTTATATGCTCCTTCTTAAAAATTCATGTATTCACTTTCAGTGCCTGGAAAATCAGTTTCTATATGAGCCATTAGTTATTTTTAATAAGAAAAGATATCGTGTTTTAATTATATCCAAAGACAACTTTAGAGTATGTTTTTAGGGTGGAGAAAGACTGTTAAGAAATACAAATGTTTTAAAGTACATATATATGGTTTTTTCGTTTGTGTTTTGTTTTCTTTACCATGGCTTAACTTATTTGAAATAACTAATTTCAAACAAAAAGTAAATGAAAATTTGAAGCAGGAGTTTTAGGGGAGGGCGAGGAGGAGTGTATATAATAAAAAATCCTTGAACTCAAAGCAGAAAGTTCAAATATATTTTAATAAACCTGAATATATTAACTGGGGTGTTGGAATAGAAAGGAAAAGTTATATATAACCATTAAATTAGAAGTAGATATCAGGAAAATCACTATACATACTTTTGTAATCTATTTTTCAATAAGTTACTAACTCCATATACATAAAATATATTTTTACCAAATACATCCTGAAATTCACATTTGCCACCGCTTTATTCTCTCTCTGCCAATAAATATGAATTAGAGAGGTTTGGAAGTCACACGTGATTATGTGTCAAAAATGTAAAAAGTAATTGATGGGAGGAACAAGAATTATAATTTGTTAGCAGGACCCTTGTAATTGAGTTTTCTAAGCACCCAGCTAACCGGTTTTTTAGACACGCATGTTTTATTGGTAATGACAGGGAAGGAACAAGTTTTAGTCACAGTCAAGCAACGAGTTCTGCCACTTCCTCCGACAAGGCTCCAGGCAGAACAGGGGGGTCCGTGGAGACTCACCTGGGGAGAGGCAGGTAAGGTAGCGCATGGCCTGCTTCCGGTTTGCGAATCTCGACATTTTCTCTCATCATTGCTCTTTCCTAGTAGATGCCGGAGGAATCGTGTCACGGAATATAACCGAGCCTGTCCTTTGCTCACACGTCACCCCCTCGTGTCGCTCCCCACTGCCAACCTTCCTGTCTCACCGTGCGGAGTTGGCCTTTTCAGTTCGAACTCCTGGATACGTAGCTTAGAAGATGACAAATTGCTTCAGAGGTGTCTTGTATACTTTTTCATTCCGTAATTGCCAGGAAAGGAGTTGCGTTTGTGTACAAAAGCATGCAAATAGAAAACCAATTCAAACTCGTCCTCCGTGAGAAGCAGTCACTATCACCTGCTCAGTTCTAGGAGAAACACCCAGGTCGTGGGACTTTTCCAGTCTCCCTGAGAGGCGACTTCCTTTCCCCATCACATGGGTCGTACTGGCTTGTGGTCTGGAGCGGGGTTTAATTTGCAGGCAGGATGATGACACAAAAGACACAAGAGACGTGAAGGGGAATAAAATTGAGCACTGTCACCCCCCAATCCCCCGCATTATTTCTCGGCTTTTGATGAATGGTCAGGTGTAAGAGCAGGACTGGCGAGTGCCACCGGCCTGGCCCGCTGGCTGACTGGCTCCCCAGCGCCCGCCGCCTCCACGGACGTGCCCGTGACTGTCTTGGCTCCTATGTCACTTTCTGCCTCTCTGACCAACTCCAGTAAGAAGGCCCTTTGGGCTCCCAGCTCTCAGGCTCCTGATGCCTTCACCACTGCCATTAAGCAGCCCCTCCGCTGGACTGACCCTCCCCTCTGCCACGCGAACCTCCACCTGGCTGGGAGCCCTCGTTGCAGCCCCCTGCAGCACCCATGTCCCCCATCCTGGCTGTCACGCTGCGCACAGTTGCTCTTTTAATAGCCCCACGTGGGGTTCTTTCTGTCCGTCTCGTTGATTCCTGGCATCCAGCCGGCGATGTGCATTCTTTTTTTTTTTTTTTTTTTTTTTTTTTTTTTTTTTACTGCCTCACAGTAGCACTGTTTGCCATTGTTCCACAGACAACATCGCACAAGTTCTCCAACATGTCGGATTGTCCCTGAATGCAGTTTCCTTAAGACGAGCAGGTGATTTTGCTTCGAGACTCATCAAACCACCCTTTATTCCAGGGCAGGGTTTGCGTTTGCTTTGACAGTGGGAGCCTGGCGAGAGAGCTCGTTAGAGCACAGGTAGACGGTGACGCCAGGGTCTTCTCCCACGCCCAGAGGCCCCCCTAGCAAAGATGCCCCACGCCCAGAGGCCCCCCAGCAAAGATGCCCCACGCCCAGAGGCCCCACAGCAAAGATGCCCCACGCCCAGATGCCCCCCAGCAAAGATGCCCCACAGCAAACCCGCCACAGGGACCTTCCAAGAACGTGACTCCGGTGCTATTGACTACAGTAAAAGTCTGGTACCATGAATGTCTCAGAACATACCCTTCAGCCTTGTTGTAACAATACTTTGGTGCTCGATTTCTTTAGAGTGGTACCATTTAGCGAAAGGCTTAGGAATCTTTAAAAAGACTAGAAAAATACATCGATAACTTCAGAAGTACAATTTCTTATCGATAGAACCAGTGTCTTCTCATTTTCAATTATGGCGTTTGCCAGACCCAATAGTTCCCCCTCCTACTTGCTGGTATCGGGGCTTCTTCTTTTCCTTGACTTCACATACGTGTACATTTAATTGACAACAATGCGCGCATCTAGTCATCCTCGTCATGGGTTCATTCATAATCGGTCTTTTCTAGGCACAAGAGGTCCATCGGAGCTTAGCAGAGGTCCCTGCCCTCGTGGAATTTGCATTCTGGCGAGGGAAGATGATGCGCATGGTTAGGATTAGTGGGGAGAGCATGTAATGTGCACAGGTGACTGGTGTATGCAGGAGGCGAGATACCGGGATGGGACGTGCTGGGGACAGAGATGGGATGGAGCAGGCTTAGCGTTTGGAAGAGGAAGCCTTAGAGCCAGGCTCTGGAGGAGGGGGGAGGCTTCTTGGGGAGGAGCCCTCTTCAGGGGGCACAGGCAGGGCGGTCTGTCAAGTACAGGAGGAGCCGGCAAGTTCTAGGCCCCCATGGAGAGCACGGCGGGAACCATGAGGGAGAAGGAGGTTATATTATGTTGCTAGGGCCGCCCTGACAAAGTACCACAGGGGGCGGGGCGGGGAGGAGGGACTTAGATTTCAGAAACTCATTTCCTCACAGTTCTGGAGGCCAGAGTCCAAGATCGAGGTGTCGGCAGGGTCCGTTCCTTCTGAGGCCTCTGTCCGGGCTTGCAGACGGCTTCCTTCTCACTGCGTCCCCACGTGGTCCTTCTTCTGTGGCTGTCTTTGCGTGTGTCCTCTTGGTATGAGCACAGCGGTCAGATGGGACTGGGTCCCCTGGTGACCTCCAGTTACTGACTCTTCCAGACAACTGCCTCCTGATCGGCCTAGATTTCTTCTTCCTGCATCTTCCTGACACCATGACAGCCGATTTAAATTCTAAACGAGTGGGCTTCATTACCTGATATGCTCCTTGTTTAGACAGGAACTGAGAGCAGCATTTCATTTTGCAAACTTTTAACTGCGTAGCCAGATAATTAACTTGCGAAAAACCTACTCAATTTTACAGACAAGTCGTGATTCTGGAATGTAATTAAAATTAGTCATTATAGTACCACTTTGTGGATTTACCTTCCACTGCATGCTGTTAAGATCTCGTCTAAGCGAGATTAATAAAAAAATAAAATATCTTGACTGAACATCTGTTGCAAAGTGACTTCCAATTTGCATCTTCTCTATGTGACTTGTGAGTAGAGTTTTGGGTTCAGGTAAAAAGAATTCAATTTGATTTGCGATGCTTCCTTTTTAATTTTATACGTGAGGCAAATAATGTAAATGTCTATGATTGTCATAGGTAAAAGTAATCTTTAAAATACATGAATTTTGTTCAAGGAGATTAATCTCAATAAACCATTGTTTTGTATTTCTTAATTAAAATTATGATAGTCATCATCGATCAATGCTAAGTAATGTGGAAATTACAAAATGTAGATTTAACTTCTGATAAGATTAGCAGAATGGCTTCTTCTGGCATTTTCATTATGTCTGTGTGGAAATATGAGTAATGTTTATATAACTCTGGGTGAATTGCTATATGATTTGATTGATATCCCTTTGAATATTTTTCCTTGACAAGTGGACATACAAGAGGGTTTTTTGTTTTGCTTTTGCAAAAACATCTACAGATATACTCGCCAAGTGTGTCATGTTGCCTTACTCCAGGTACCAGGTAAATTAAGTTGAGATACATGAAGACACTAATTTATCTCAACTCTCACAAGTGAATCAAATGTTGACATTTAGCTAGCTGCCAATCAACTCCTTATTAATACAGTACAGCCAATAGGGTTTCAAGAATAGCCTTTGTAAATGTTTAAATGAATGCATTAATGATGTGGCTTCGGCACCCTCCTAGGAAATGAGATTTATGAAAAATGTTGCTCTTTTAAGTTTTATTACATAGCTTGCCCTCACAAAGTTATTTTTGGGAGGAAGTACCATTTTTGCTCTATTAATAAAAACTTGAAGCATCCCTAGCTGCTCTTTTGATCCTTAATTTTCTTGCTGATTTGTTTCCTGTTCAATAATAAAGCTCTTATTTTATAATAATATTCATAACCATATTTGTTTAGCCTCACATATCTTGTTATAGACGATCTCTAGGTTAGGAATACTTAACATGACACATAAAAGTTAAATCAGTATCCAAGAGACTTGATCTTAAAGGCTCTCACCACAAAAGAGAAATGGTAATTATGCGACTTGATGGAAGTGTTAGCCGGTGCGGTGGTAATCATGTTGCAATACACAAATGTATCAAATCAACAAGTTATAGACTTTAAACTTACACAATGTTATATGTCAATTATATCTCAATAAGATAAAAAATAAATTTAAAAAACTAGGCCCTAAAGGCACACCCAGTAAAATCTCTAAGATGACAAAGACGCTGGCTTTTCTTATTACAACTTGACTTTGTCTTGGTGGTGGAAGACTGTGTAGTAAGTCTAGAACAGAGATGAGACTTACAGCGATTAGAAAAGACAGCAAAATATGGACAGCTGTTGGTTTGCATTGGAACTGTTCCCACCTTCAAGTAACAAAAACTATTGAGAGTAATAAGAGAGATCTATAAATTCAATAGTTTCCCCAACTATATCAATAAAAATACTCAACATTTACTTTTAAATCTTTTTGAAAACAGCACTCCTAAAAGAAACAACGATACAAGAACTATTTAAGATCCATATGATGAGAAACCACAAAATATTCCTGAATGCGTAAAAGACCTGAGACAGAGAAATTGTAAATTTCTCTATTAATTTAAAAAGTCAGTGGAATCGCAATTTAAATTCCAGTAGGACTTGAAATTTAAAAACTCAATGTGCTCTAAATTTCACGTGCGAGAATAAAGTGGCATAAATACTCAAGAAAAGTGTGAAAAACGAGAGGCGATGTAGGGCTGCGCTGCTAAATAACGAAACCATTCAGAAGCTACAATGATTACAGTATGGTCCCGTTTTTATTAAAACCAGTCTGTTTCGATATGTACAAGAGCAAGAAGGAATCCACTGAAATGTCAATGTTGCATATCACTTATAGGGAATTGTATGATTTTCAAAGTTGCTTCGTTATATACATATTTAAGATTATTTAGTAAAATCCAGACTCTTTAGTTCGGAATTTTGACAGCTATGTACCGTTGTGTCACCACCACTGAATACAAGATTTAGAATATTTCCATTCTTCTGAAAAAAGTCCTCATGCCCCTCTGGCGCCAAGCCCTTCCTCTTTGTCGCTGTAGTGAGATCAGACACTGGGTTGACTTTTGTGTCTGGCTTCTTGCAGTTGGCACAGTGTTTTGAGGATTGTCCCTGTTTCCCTAGCTATAGTTCTACTTCATTGCTCAGGACTGTCCCTCATGCATATGCGGCATACTTTGTCGGTTCATTTTCTAGGTAGTGAACAGATAGAGTGTCTTCAGGGTATGGCAATTACGAAGACAGTTGGCTGTAAACATTTGCACAGAGCTCTTTCTATGGACGTGTGTGTGTGTGTGTGTGTGTGTGTGTGTGTGTATATATATATATATATTTTTTTTTTTTTTTTATGAAGGGGGTTGGGGGGGAATACCTAGAAGCAGAAGCAGGATGGCTGGGTCACGTGGTAAGCATATGATTAACTGTATAGGAAACTCTCTGTTGTCCAAAATGACCTTACCGTGTTGCCTTCAGACCAGCAATATAGGAGAATTTTAGTTGCTCTGAATCTTCCTGCTTAATTTTTTTTTTTTTAACTTTAGCCATCCCAACAGGTGCATAGTGGTAACTGATTGCGGTTTTAATTTGCATTTTTCTAATGACTAGTGACAGTGAGCGTGTTTTCTTGGGTGTCTTGGCCCTTTGTACTTCTCTTTTTGGTAAAGTGTGTATTGAACTTTTTTGCCTTTTTCTTTTTTCTGTGGGTTTTTGTTACTGAGTGTTCAGAGTTCTTCATACATTCGAGACACACGCTCTTCGTCACGTGTGTATTTCGCGATATCTTCTCCAGTGCCGCTGCCTGCTCTTTCTCTTTCTTCATTGTCTTTCAAAGAGCAGAGGTTTTTAATTTTGAAGAAGCAGATTTATCAATTTTTCTTTTCTGTTTCATGCTTTTTGAATTTAAGACACATAGGCCTAGCCCAAGGTCACAAGGTTTTCCCCCGTGCTTGCTTTCAGAAGTTCGGTCGTTTTACATTTTGCATTTAGGCCTGTGATACATTTTGAGTTGATTTTTGTGAATGACGTAAGATGTGGATCCTCCTTTCCTTCTTTTCCCTCCTTCCTTCTTCCCTTTTCTTGTCTTTTCAGTATGATGTCTAATTGTGCCGTTTGAAAATGCCGTTTGTTGAAGGGATAGACTTTCTTTCTTGTTGATTTTTTCGATATCAGAAGACTTTGAAGATTCTAAACTCCCTAAGGCTCTAATGTTATCTGATTTACTGAGTTGAGGATAAAATAAATGTAAAATTTTTTGCTTTACTCTGGCTTGTGTTAGCAACAAGTGAATTATATTAAGAAGTTTTATATAAAGTATATATCCCTCATTATCCCATAACGTATAATTGTGTATATAAACTTTGATCGTATTTTATTTTTATCCTCATAACGAACGTGAATACGTGTATAATTTATTACACTGATTAAGTAGCAAGTAATTGTTATAGATAACGTAAGATCCAGATGTGCCCTTTTGGCATATTTGGACTGGAAATGTCTTCATACAATTACTGCCACTGTAAAATTGAAATTGATTTTGTTTTTAAAATTAGATTTCTTTCCCTGTAGTGTCTGCAACGTTATAAAATACCAGTATTCTATGGACTCAGACAAGCACTCAATTTAAATTTTAGGTTTAATTTTGTTGCCGGTTGTTGAAAATGGCTAATAGATAGCATTAGTGTAGTTGATCAACCATGCTGATTTTAATTTCGTGTAGTTTATTTTTACAAACCATCTTCATTTTATGGTCCTTTATAAAATAAGGAATCACAGTATTTGGAAACTAAATGAGTAAAAATTAACCCTATATTGCATAAAGGCATAATGGGACTGTATTTTTCTTTAAAAAACAACAACAAAAAAACAAAACCAAGCCCAGTTCTGAGTTTTACCATGAACTGTTTTTCTGGGAAAACGCATAGTGAGTTCAGACGGTGTGAATGAACACTCATTTTTCCAAGAACCTCGCTTGTAACCATAGCACCCGATTCAGTCCTTCTATTGTATTTGATGCACTTGATCAATTATTGAATTAACCACAGGAGAAATACGTTTGCCAAGTATGGCAGTGGAACCCCGAAACAGGCCACCGCTGTCTTGCCCTCTCGAAAGCACAAAGCCTCGTGCGTTCTTGGGCTCCGTCCTGTCTGCACCAAGGACCTACCCACACGTGGGGCCGTCTCGAGTCTCACCTGCCTTTTAAGTGGCGGGCCCGACCTTCAGTTACGCGCCCCGGCCCTGTATTCCAGCTCTCACAGTGCCGCTCACAGCCTGGAATCTTCGGCTTGAATGCCTCCCAAAATGAAAGTCGTTCAGAATTCACCAAGTCATACATCTTCCCACCTTGACGACAATTCTCGCCCAGTGTCATTTAGCAATATATTGAAAATGTCACCGGAGGATTACTTTTTCTTTACTTCTAATGATGGTTATGAGGTTGGTTTGTTTTCATCAATATACTTGACGTTTACCCACATGAATGAGAATACTTGCCGTGGCGAAAACCTGTTTAAAATCTTTAAATAAATCCCCACTGGCGGCGTGGAGCGTCATCCCCGATTCAGCGAGCGGCATTATTTTACTCAGACCCAGTGCCTGCCCTCCAGACCGGGCTCCCGAACCCCTTGGCCTTTAGAGCACTTGGAAGAGAGTTAAAATTTCTGCCACGTGGCCAGAGAGAGGACATGTGCGCCTCTTAAAGTGTCAGCTCCGAGGTCAGGGGAGAAGCCTCCTCTGGTTGATGCGTTGCCCAGAGCAATTTCATACTGGACATTCCAGTCACAGGGCTCGGTCTGCCTTTGTTATGTAAACGGGACTCACTGTCACAGGCCCCCTGGGACTCCAGATTAAGTTCCTTGGGGATTTTTCCTTCTAATTCATTTTTCCTTCTAATTCTGGCTCTTAGACCTTCGGCTAGGGAGAGCTGACATACACTGTTCAACAGGAGAAAGGCTCATCCTAAATTCTCGTTCCCCAAAATCTGTCCTGCCCTTAACATTTTGTCTCTGCATCCCACAGTGACATCTTATGTTCGCTTGCCTGCTGCAGAATGTGCCCTGCTTCACCCCATTCTGCCGATTCTCAGGTCTACCTGACTCAGTTCGGCCTGCTGTATTTTACCTACCCTCCATTCTACGTGATCTCAGCTCTACCTGTCTTCTGTTCTACCTGTTCACCTGCCTGGTGCACTGACTGGGACCCACACAGATCTCAGACCGGGACATGAAGGGTAGCTCTAGGCGGGCCCAGAGGCCAGCCCAGGCCAGGGTTCAAGCAGAGTGGGTCACCAGGTGCCCCCAGTCCGGGGAGCCCCGTGAATGGTATCTTCGGGGATAAGGGAGTAGAGAACGAGGGGCTCAGAAGCAGGGAGGGTTGGTCTCTGCTTCCAAGTGACGTCTTCCCCCCTCAGCACCTTTTAAAATGTTAACATACTTTTGCTTTGTGAACATACCCTGGGCCCGTTCTCCCACCTCTGGTGACTGTCTGGTGTCTTTTCTTCCGGTTGTGTCTTCTCTTTATTTATTTTTTCCTGTGCTGTATTCTTTATATGGACAAAATACGTTTACGTAATTATTCCCAGGCTCGCTCTTCCGGCGCCGTCTCGTGTCATTTAAACATTCCACGTTCGCGTGGTTCATGCTTAGCATTTGAACGTTTGCGTGATATCTCGTCGTGACACTATGGTCTGGAGGCCTGATTTAGCAAATAAAGACATAGGACGCCCGGTTCCATTTGAACTTCAGATAAACAGCACATACATTTTTATATGCGGATGTGTCCCATATATTCCCAGTGTGATATTTGGGACATACTTATTTTTTTCCCCGTTTATCCGAGGTTCGCATCGAATCGACATCCAGTATATCATCTTGCAGTCTTAGAGAGAACGCCATGTTACTTTGCAGTTTCTTGCTGTCAGACACTTGGATGTTTTCAGCGGTGCAGTGGACGGTGCTGGGCGCGATGCTTCTATCTGGAATGACTTCTTTAAGTGGGTTGTTAGAATTACCGAGGGGATGAGTACCTTTTTCCCCCAAGACTTTTCAGACCTATTGCTAAATTACTTTTTAAAAAGGTTATAGCAATTTATGCTCCCACCAGCAGCGTGTAAGAGTTCTCATCCCCGGCCCCCTTGCTAACATTATCAGCACTTAAATACTTCTTTGCTATTTTGGCAAGCAAATAAGGATATATCATTTTCAGCTTTGATTACTAATGAAGTTCACAGTTTTTGTTTATTAAGCATTCTGTGTCCTGAATTTTAAGTTTCCTGCAACTGCTGCCTGCCTCCTCTGTCCCTATTTTGCATTGCTTTGAAGTCGTAAGGAACACGTCTTATTTTTATTTATTTACTCATTTTTACTCAGCCGCTGGGGCTGGAACTTGGTCCCCAGGCTCGGATTCCGGGAGGCCTTCTGTGCAGCCACCTCCGACCCAGCCGCCAATCTCCCCATCATTTCAAATAAACACTTTGTAGGACTTCTAAGTGCATTTCAGATAAATCATTTGAAAAGCATAGAATGGTTAATTTTCTTCTGACTCTGCAGAATAAAAATTTTCTTTTCAGCGATCCCTTTTTCTGTTTCTAGTGTCAAACCGGTTTCAGATAACAGCTTTCATAAAGACTCCTGTCGCCCACCCCGGAAGCCCACCCACCCTCTGCACCGGGCTCCCAGGCCTCGTGTGAGCAGCGAGGCTGCATGGTGCCGGCATTGCATCCTCCGTCCTCTGAAAATGCCAGCTCACCAGAGGTAGAACTCCATTCCACAGGAAAGGGGGTGCATTTCTGTGGATTCTAACAGGCATGCCGCCTCTTTCCTAGTGAGGTCCAAAGCTTCAGCTTAGAAAAAAGCTGAAACTGGAAAATTTGCTTTCTCTGAGGAAGGAAAGAGTGAACAGTGCACGTTACTTCTGGGACAGTCCCTTGGGTTAAGTGAAGAGCACGCGTGCCCCGCCTGGCCTTCAGTGTCTGCGTGTACGGGTCTATGTGTGTCTGTGTCTCACTGGTGGGGATGGCCTGCCTCTGTTCCTTCCTCGGGCCTGCTCTAGTCAGTCCCCATCCTTGCTAAGAGGCCACTTAGCCGCCTTCTCTGTGACATTCTCATCCAAAGAGACGGTTCCTGACTGGCCACATCCCTCCTCCTGGGACTCACTTTATGAAATTGCTCCATTGTCGTTAGGTTTCCATTGTCTGCTTCACGTCACTTCCCCAGCCTTTGCCTTGCGCGAGTTTTCAGCGTTACTGGCAACCTGCCCCCTGCGTCGAGTCAGTCCACGTCACCTGTCGGAGTATCCGGCCAGGCTCCTGACGCCCTGACTTTTCTCGTGAATGTCGCTCTGTGCTCATGCCCTCGGCGTGCTCAAGACCGCTCTGGGGTCTTGCCTTTCTCCTTTGAACTTGATATTTCAAGTTAAGCACATCACTGTATTGCTTCAGATTAGACATAGCTGGTTTTGCAATTCAGGTGATTCTAATCATGCTTCGCCGTTGTTTAAGCTCTCAGGACTGTCTGAGAATTAACGTGAGCCTCTGCTGGCTGCGCCTTGGCCCATGCAGGTCTCGCTGGCCATCAGCAGGGGCCTCAGATTTCTCAGAAAAAAAAAAGAATTAAAATGCGCATCTGGATAAGAGAGGAAAAAATGAGCTTAGCTACCACGCGCTGCCTTGGCAGCCAGCAGGGCCGGGTTCACACCCGTTTTGCTATTTATTCATTCGGATGGGAACACGTCTCAGCTCAGTGTCCTTGCCGATAAAACGTTTCCAGGAGAGAATCAGCGGTGTGATTGAACTGCGACCGTGGCTCTAATGGCCTCAGCACAGCCCTTGACGCATTGAAACGATGAACATGAGATATGATGAAGACCATGACCCAAAAGGTGGCATCTCGTAGCGTAGAGAAGACGCAGAGGTGGCTTCTCTGGAAATCAACGGGAGGCCAAGTATTTACGTATTTCAAAAGTTCATATTCGTGAATAGACATTTTGCTATTTCACAAATCATCTCTCCGCTGGAAAACGGGCATTATTTAGCTCTTTCTCTGAACACCGACTCGGAATCTAAATCTCAGTAATTATCATCGTGCACAAATAATTTACATTTCTGGGCAAATGGAAAGATACCATATTATCGTCATTGCATTTGTTCCGTTTACGTAAGGCACCCTCTGAGGACGCGTTCGGGAGCGTCTCTGTGTCCCACAGAGAGAAGACGAACGGGGACAATCCCGGCCCTCAGCGTTTCCCTGCGCAGCGTGCATTTCAGAGTAATGCTAAAGACAGTTTAGGCCTTTAGATGTAGTGCTTGCGGAAGCAGAGTTCGTTTGAATGCAATTTGGGAACTCATTTAACAGGGCGAAACTGGGGACGCGTCTGAAAGCAGGTCTCATCTTATAATTTTATCAGACTTGTACTAATTTAATGGGAGAAAATATATGTCCTACGTTTCTTAAAATGTCATTAATTTAGGGGAAAGTTTTTAAGAGCAAAGAAAGCTTTTAAGATATTGATAGTCATGAACCCCAGAGGTGAAACGCTGTCGTCAGCGGCCTGCCCGCTCGCCAAACCCCTTTGTGTGCACACACAGACCACACACGCACAGACCCACACGTGCAGACACAGGCATGCATAGACACGCACACGCAGACACACACACACACACAGACCCGCACACACAGACAGACACACATAGACCCGCATACGCAGATACACACACGCACAGGCCCACACATGCAGACACGCACAGCCCCCCACACACAGACACACACAGCCCCACATATGCAGATACACACACGCACAGACCCACACATGCAGCATACACACGCAAAGACCCGCACGCGCAGACACAGACATGCATAGACCTGCACATGCAGACAGACATGCACAGACACACACACGGAGACACAGACACACATAGACCTGCACACGCAGATACACACATGCACAGACCCCACACATGCAGACACACACACACACAGGCCTGCACACGCAGACACACGCACGCACAGGTCCGCAGACACACACACGCACAGGCCCACACACGCAGACATGCACAGGCCCGCAGACACACACACGCACAGGCCCGCAGACACATACACGCACAGACCCGCACACGCAGACTCACGCATGCGCTGTCTCCATCTGCTGACGGCCTTGGCCTTACCTTCCCCATGCCCTGCTTTCGGCCCTGGCATCCTGTTTCCTCCTCGTCTTCCTCCCCTCCCGGCTCTGTCTGCTGTGAGAAATCCCCATCTCTCCCTCTTCACATTCTGATGAGCCCGCGCTCCTCCACATCCTTCTTGTGGAGGAGAATTGGACCATAATTCACTGTGGAGTCGGTGCTGATTGCCTCCAAATTGGCCAAGGGGGACACGGGCAGAGTTTTGAGAAATAAAGGCCTCTCCGCCACGGCCCCAGAGGTGTGGCGGCACACGCATTTTGCCCAGTAATAAGGGCACCAAGCTTCCAGACAGCACAGATGCAGTGGTGTGATTTCAATCCTGTCTGTAATTTTTGCCTATTTCATGCAAAAATATTTAAAGCTCGTAGTTCCAGCCTGTATAACCATGTGTCAGGAAGCATTAATGTTATGCAGTTAGAGAGAAAGAAATAGAAAAAAACAAAAAAGGTTGCGAGATCGGAGGCTGCTGGTCGTCTTATTCTGCTCAGCCAGGGGTGACAGAACTGGGGGTCCCCTGCCCTCGCCCCGTGGCTTCTCCCTGACGGGTTTCCATCACAGACTCCAGGTCAACACCTGCTTTTCCAGGAGCCTTCTTCCCTCCCTGTCTAATTGCATCTTCTGATTCATTCACAGGGCAACTTCGTGGCTTGCATGACCGCCATTCTGCGGCAAATGGAAGATTGCCATTATGCCCACTTGATCAAGACTTTTGGAAAAATGAGGACAGATGTCGTGGTGAGTTTAACTTTGACCCTTTCACATACCTGTGTTTCGGGGCCAGACTTTCAGAGAAAACACCGACGTAAATGTTTTCATTTTAAGTAGGATTTTGCGGGCAGAGTTGCATCCGGTTGATTTGCAAAGCCATCTGGGAAGGCCTCACTGAGGACAGTCGACGGGGCCCTGACGCACAGACGCGCCTTTGGGCGCAAACCCAGAGGACGCTCTTTGCTGCTCTGGTCCTGGTTTCTTCTCTTGTGCTTCAGGATCGCTGAACATTCGGGGGTTCCCGAAAGAGTCACCCGCAAACTCCTGTTCATGCATTGGTCAACTTTCAATGGCAAGAGCCAGAGGGCCTTTGGGGCCTTAAATTGTGCTCCGTTATTAATTAGCTCTGATTATGGGAGTTCATCAGTGTTTCTCCAGGCGAGTCTCTGGTGGTCCTCAGTGACACTGTGGCAAGACTTAAAAATCAGCAGACTCTTAGCCGAGGGCATTGTCTAGATGCCGACTCTGTCATGGCCTAACGTCACGTGGCCCCGTGGCCACATGGCCGACGCCCTCCACAAAGCTGCAGCCAGCCTTGCTGGCAGAGTTTCTAATTAGACGTTGACCTGAAGTCTGGTGTCTGGTGGCACAGGCTCCATTTCTGAGGTCCTTAGATCCACGTAGAATACAGAAGAGGCGACCAGTTTCCAGAACTAGGTTGCTTGTGCTTTCCATCCGTCTTATTAAGGGATGGGACGAAGAGAAGGCATTCCGTGATTCTTTTTTTCAAAGGATTATTTCTAATAAAAACTTTCCTTATTAATTGTTGCCGCTACATAGGTGTGTGTGTGCGTGCCTGTGTATTTGTATCTAAATTCTTAGAGCAAAAATGGGTCTATACCTTAAAGTCATAGAAGTTTTTCTTAAATATAAGTCAAGGAACAAGAACGTATGTATGTTTGTGTATCTGTATGTTTAGGTTGTTTTTAAATATCAATGAGCCATTTCAAGTAGAGGGATACTCACATATGTGACATCCATCACGTTTTGTGATGCTTTAGCCATCGCGGCACGGTGGAATTACACTTGATATGTGCACCATTTAATGCCACCGCCGAATCTTAACTGGTCCGGCCCGGGTCTGATCAATGGAAGGAGGGTTGGAGCTGAACCTGTGTGAACAATTCCTAGATAATAATCCTGGCCGACTAGTGGGGACAGGGAGCTCCACCCTCCTGAAAACCTAGGACTCCAGTTAGCAATCCGCCCTTTATCAGAGCAGCCACAGGGTCGGAGTGTTAAAATATTGAATCTGAACGGTGAGGTCGTGCTTCAGGAGACTGTGAAAGGTTATTTACACGGTGCTGTTTAAATAAACATGGGGTTTGCTGGATCCTGGGCTCCCTCTCCCCTCACGCAATGGATACCTGATACCTACTGCGCGTTGTGGCCTCGGCGGCCCAAGGGGTTTTTTGTGTTTTATCCTTAGACACAGCAGTTCAGAAAATTACTTATTTGCAGGCGATTCGATTTCCATTATAAAATGGCATTTGTGGATTTGATATCACAAATTCGTGTGCAAGGGTTGTAAAGCTTTTTTATTGCTGTCGATCTGTCAGAACCTTTGTAAAATGCGTCCCCTCCCATCAGCTAACCGGAGTATTTGACTGTTTTTCTACTCTGATAGCCTACTGCAAAAAGAAAGGGTCGTTTTGTGTTAAATAGTTGGGATTTAGTTAATGTTTCCATTCGAAACCAGCTGAGGCCCTTTTCTCAAGTCAGCTGCCTTGCGACAGGTGCCGCTTCAGATTCAGCTCTTCTTGTTGGCGAGTCGATCCCAGACAATGTTGCGGTTATCGTGGACGCCAGAGTCCCATGCCCCAGAGCAGTCACTTTTACAGTTTCTGGAATGCCTCCCGTGGACGCCAGGACAGTGAGAGGATGGGGCATAGCATGAGGCAGAAAGACTGATCCAGAAAAGGGAACAAATGTGCATTCTCTCGCTCGAGCCTCTATGACGACAGGCGATCTGTGCAGCGTGACGAGCCAGCGGGGCTTTGAAGCCTCTGCAGCGGAGGGAGGGGCTGACTGGGGAGCGTGGCGCTCCCACGGGCCCGAATCTCGGAGTCGGGAGCAGAGGTAGAGGGCTTGCTCAGTGTCTAGGGGAAATACAAGAGGATGGGGAGTGCTCTGGACCTTCCAGAGGAGACCGTTGTCATGCCCCTTGTCCCAAGTCCCACTAAGTGGCCCTGGGTAAATGTCAAGTGACTGAGTAGTGTCGTACACAGAGTGAGGTGTGGGTAGAGGTAGTTCTACAGGTCAGGTGAGTACAGGGTAAAGGGCAGTGGACACTGGACAGAACTGGCTCCCTGTCACCTCCCTGTGGACTCATGGCGGGCCCACGTTCCCTGCCTTGGGAACCAAGTCAGGCTGGTGTCTAGACTCCTGGGTCCCTCTGTCCAAAACGCCCTCCCGCCTCCATCCAGCAGAGGTTCCACCCCTCCGAGACCCCCTGCCTGGCACCTGCCCTCGCCTCGCCAGGGGGACGCGTGCCCTTTGCCCGTCCTTCTTACCTTGTCCATGAGCATGTCAGCACGTCCTACGGTGGTCCAGGGGGTAGCTCACACCTGGGAACAGGTGAGGGTGGTCGCAGGCTTTGTAAGAGCAAGAATGTCAGCCGGGGGCTGTCCTCGCCTCGGAGACATTCTGCTGTTGGACGTCTCTGGTCCTAGCGAGCTTGAGCTCCTCGTGAAACAGCTCCCAGAGCCTGCGTGGAGCGTCGTGAGTTGGGGAGGAGTCTTGGGCCAAACATCTGTCCCTTTATTTCCATGGCCATTTCCTTATAGACGAAGCTTTATTGGAGGCCCTCTGTGCCGGACGATGAGTCTGGGGCCTGCAGAGCCCTTTCGTGGTAAGTCCTTTTATAGTAAGGACAGGGTGGCTATCAAACACCAACTCGGCGTTAGCACAATGGAGAAGGTGACAGTGGGCGAAGTGGACGGGTCCTGCCCTCCTGGCCCCGCAGTCCAGTGGAGGGGAGCACGGTGATGCGGGGAGTCCCTCCAGCTCACCCAGGCCATCCGTGCTGCAAAGGGAAGGTCCTCGTAATGTAGCCAGATCGGACCGAGTCCAGAGACCAACAGTTTTGCGGACTGTCCCCCACTCTCGAATCGTTGACTGCTGCCTCCTAACATCTTCCAAGTTGTTTCTCTGTCCCTCTGTATGTCCTGCGAACTGGAAACTTTGTCTAAAGCTTAAGTTCATCCTTCTGCAAGAGCTGGAGTGAGGTGGTCCCCGCTGTGTCTCTTGGGCGGCTGGGGACACCAAGCTGACCACTACGGACGATGGTGATGAGTTTGACTGCCAGATCGCTCCGGCATGGAGACGCATGCCCCTTTGCAATTATCGTGTCATCCCTGAGTGATACTTTGGCATCCACAGGAAGCTGGCAATGATTCTACCCCCAACAATCCTTCCTCTGAAGAGTTTAACATCTATTGAGCGTCCTTCCATAAAACAGATGTTTCTTTGACATAAGGGAATAGTGATTTCCACTTATAAGAGTTAAGGTAGTTCGTCTTTAAGAACATTGGAGAACCACTGGGAACATGGGTTAAGTGGGAGACAGGGGAATTCTGGGTGCCTTGATCAGATTTGGAATTTGGAAAGATCACTCTAAGTGATGCGTGGGACCAAGAGGAACAAGAGTGGACGCAGGTGGGTGGGCGAGGGTCCCCCTCGAGCAGGTCGGGTGAGAGAAGGTGACCGTTTATTCAGGCGGGTGGAGGAGGCGTGGGCAGAAGTAGATGGCTTTTTGACAAGGTTTGCCCCCTGGAATACACTGATCGCTATCATTAGAGCTGCCCACTTCGTATATGGGACATCTTGTCAATAATCAAACTAAGAAACACAGCAGGAATAGATGGGCATTAAAAGATGAAATGTTCACAAAATATCTTATTAGTCCTCCATCTCCCCTGGTTGCCTTGGAGGTGCCCACGTAATTTCCTGTTCTAGGACATAAGCCGTTCTAGGCAAATGTGATGGTGGGGTCCACCGCCAGGCTCAAGGCTTATGCAGACGAGGAAGCCTCGCAAAACCTTGTCTCCCACAATGTGCAGCATTTCGTCTCATCAGCAAAGTACCAAAATTTAGCAGCTGAGCCATACTAATGAAGCATGGGGCTGTGCTTCCTAGAAAGAAAAAAGAAAAAAAAAAGGAGTTGGGGAAATATGCTTCCAGAATAATTAAAACCAGACCCTGTATCTCCATTATTAGGCAGTGAGGAGTGATCTGCAAGAAAGCCAGCAATTTCATGCAAGTAGAGATGTGGCTCAATTACAGCACTCAGCTGGCACGATACGCAACCTGGTCATTAAAATGCGGCACTCTTGACAAAATGGGGAAACTTTAGTAGTGAAATATGAATTTCCGTATTTAAGCTGGGGAGAGAAGCCGTCCATTGTGTCAGGCGGGCGCCCGGGACACGGCTGCTGCCAAGGCCTGGTGGCCGAAGCCTGTGGCAGCCGAGTCCGGGGGACGCGAGGCTGAGTTTTCCTCTCGAGCTCGCCCAGTCTCCGAGCCTCCGTTCGTGGGAGGGTGTGTGGCGTTGCTGTCGAGGCTGCAGACAGCGTCTCTGAACTCTGAACTCAGCTGGCTGCCGCTGTCAAGTCTGGCGTGTGCCTCTCTGCAGGAAGCGCCCGTTTAGGGCTGTGAGCCGGGAATCGCTCGCCTCGCCGCTTACATTCTGTTCCCCACCGTGGTCTTCACAGCCGCTGCACCTAATTATGATTCAGGAGATTAAATAGATGGGAAACGTCCACTCATTCTGCAGCCTCTGACCTTTCCCCTCCCCAGCCCGGCGCTCCAGGGGCCGTGTGGGCTGCCGGGATAAGCCGTCCTTAGCCCAGGTTAGCTCAGAACAGCTGCCAGGCTGCCAGGGTCAAGAAACCCTTGTGATTCCAGCAGGCAAGGGAGGGCGCCACGAGGAAGCGGACGCCCCTTGGCGATGCCAGGCACGGTCTCGTCAGCCCGGAGGCGGGGTGGGGCCGCGGAGCGCGACCGCAAAGGGCAAGCGGCCCCGGCGCCACCGCAGAGGTGTGACCGCGGAGCCGGCAGCGTGCGCGCGTACTCCAGGGGTTCGCGGCCAGCCGCCTGTGCGCAGCTGATCTGGGGTTCGTTCCTCTCGGAGCCCTTTATCTGTTGAATTACAGAAGAAAAAGGAGTGGATGACAAGATCCCAGATTCACCTGGATGGGCCCTGTTCAAAACGAAAAATGGGTTTAGGGCAAATATAAGAAATATCATCGATAATAATAATCACCTGACTTACACTCCTTACGTGTGAGTGCGTACTCGCGACCTCTGGGGACCTGAGTCTTTGCGACTGTTTGACAGACGTTGCGGGGACCAGTTCCGAACAGATCCTCGGGAGCTACCCCGGTCGGGTGGCGCTCAGGCAGCAGGCAGAGCGAAGTCCTACACAGCCCGTTCCTTGTCAGGATGTTGTCAGTCAGCCACTTATAATCTGATTACCCCATGATTACCCCAGGGAGGGGCTGGGCGTCCCCTCGTTCTGGGTGGGCCGTTCCAATGTTTTGGTTTTCGTTTCAGGATTTCCTGATGGAAACATTCATCATGTTTAAGAACCTCATTGGAAAGAACGTCTACCCTTCCGACTGGGTGATAATGAACACGGTGCAGAATAAGTGAGTACGGGGAGAATCGCGCCCGGTTAGTGGGGGGGACGGGGGTGCTCCCCCAGAGTACGCGGGCTCCCCCTTCTGTGATGCAAGTGGCTGTTTGCCTGGATGGAGCTGCCGATTCAGTGATGTCCGTATGCCGGCCCTGGGCTCTGGAGCTAAGAACTTGAGCTCTGCCGCCTGGAGAAAAACAAAACCGACCGTGAGCCACCTTTAGCCTTTGTCAAGGGCAGAGGGGGACTGTTTGCCATCAATTTGCCATCTAATTTTAACCACGTGTTTATTAGGCAAAGCAATTCTCAGCTCTCTGTGCTAGGTTTTTGAAAGGTGTTTGCATTTCACATGTTTTGGCTTTTAAAAAATCAGGAGCATTTCTTTCTACTTATTAAATATTAAACATGTGCCTTGCTGGCCATCTCCCACAAGGGCTGTTGGTTAACTTTCCAGCCCTTGGGTTTTTGCATTTTCTGTAAACACCAACAGCGACCGTCAGGTTCTCAACCACGTGTGATTTCTAGAAGAAATTTTTGTTTACCTTTTTTCCTCCCTTGTTTTTTATTGCAGTTGTTATGGAGATAATTGTAGATTCGTCAGCGTTGTTGTAGGAAGTAACACAGACAGAGGTTATATACATTGTATCCAGATTTGCTCAATGGTAACATTTTGCAAAACTGTAGCACCAAACCACAACCAGTGAAACAACCCTTGATCGTTTGATACATTTCATGCACGTTACTCAGACTTTCCCATCTGTACTGGTGCCTGCGCGAGGCGTGTGTTCATGAATCTGCCATCAGAGTCAGGACACTGGACGTTCCCATCACCCCAGGGTCCCTCTCGTTGCCCGTTTATCACAATCCTCCACTCCCCTCCACCTCCAGCCCCCTAATCCCTGGCAACCACTGATTTCTTCTTTATTTCTAAAACGTTGTCATTGGGAAAACATTATATCATGCAGTACGTAACCCTCTGCGGTGACTGGCTTGTTTTCACTCTGCTTAATATGCCTGGAGATTCAGTTATGTGGTCGTGTCAATGACATGTTCCTTTCCATCGCTGAGTAGAGTTCCATGCTGCGGATGTAGCACAGATGTTTTAACCATTTTCCTGGTGAAGGACATCTGGATGCTTTCCAGTTTGGGCCTATTACAGACAAAGCTGCTGTGAACATTCGTGTATCGCTTTGTCTGTGAACATGAGTTTTCATTTCTTTGGCATAAATGCCCAGGGATGCAAATGCTGAGGTTTACGGTAATTGCATGTTCAGTTTTATAAGAAACTTTCCAGTTAGGGCTGTGCCACTGTACGCTCCCACTAACTATGTAAGAATGACCAGTCTCGCCACAT
>NW_011888892.1:3266847-3275759 GCF_000151845.1 Pteropus vampyrus
CTTATAATCTGATTACCCCATGATTACCCCAGGGAGGGGCTGGGCGTCCCCTCGTTCTGGGTGGGCCGTTCCAATGTTTTGGTTTTCGTTTCAGGATTTCCTGATGGAAACATTCATCATGTTTAAGAACCTCATTGGAAAGAACGTCTACCCTTCCGACTGGGTGATAATGAACACGGTGCAGAATAAGTGAGTACGGGGAGAATCGCGCCCGGTTAGTGGGGGGAACGGGGGTGCTCCCCCAGAGTACGCGGGCTCCCCCTTCTGTGATGCAAGTGGCTGTTTGCCTGGATGGAGCTGCCGATTCAGTGATGTCCGTATGCCGGCCCTGGGCTCTGGAGCCAAGAACTTGAGCTCTGCCGCCTGGAGAAAAACAAAACCGACCGTGAGCCACCTTTAGCCTTTGTCAAGGGCAGAGGGGGACTGTTTGCCATCAATTTGCCATCTAATTTTAACCACGTGTTTATTAGGCAAAGCAATTCTCAGCTCTCTGTGCTAGGTTTTTGAAAGGTGTTTGCATTTCACATGTTTTGGCTTTTAAAAAATCAGGAGCATTTCTTTCTACTTATTAAATATTAAACATGTGCCTTGCTGGCCATCTCCCACAAGGGCTGTTGGTTAACTTTCCAGCCCTTGGGTTTTTGCATTTTCTGTAAACACCAACAGCGACCGTCAGGTTCTCAACCACGTGTGATTTCTAGAAGAAATTTTTGTTTACCTTTTTTCCTCCCTTGTTTTTTATTGCAGTTGTTATGGAGATAATTGTAGATTCGTCAGCGTTGTTGTAGGAAGTAACACAGACAGAGGTTATATACATTGTATCCAGATTTGCTCAATGGTAACATTTTGCAAAACTGTAGCACCAAACCACAACCAGTGAAACAACCCTTGATCGTTTGATACATTTCATGCACGTTACTCAGACTTTCCCATCTGTACTGGTGCCTGCGCGAGGCGTGTGTTCATGAATCTGCCATCAGAGTCAGGACACTGGACGTTCCCATCACCCCAGGGTCCCTCTCGTTGCCCGTTTATCACAATCCTCCACTCCCCTCCACCTCCAGCCCCCTAATCCCTGGCAACCACTGATTTCTTCTTTATTTCTAAAACGTTGTCATTGGGAAAACATTATATCATGCAGTACGTAACCCTCTGCGGTGACTGGCTTGTTTTCACTCTGCTTAATATGCCTGGAGATTCAGTTATGTGGTCGTGTCAATGACGTGTTCCTTTCCATCGCTGAGTAGAGTTCCATGCTGCGGATGTAGCACAGATGTTTTAACCATTTTCCTGGTGAAGGACATCTGGACGCTTTCCAGTTTGGGCCTATTACAGACAAAGCTGCTGTGAACATTCGTGTATCGCTTTGTCTGTGAACGTGAGTTTTCATTTCTTTGGCATAAATGCCCAGGGATGCAAATGCTGAGGTTTACGGTAATTGCATGTTCAGTTTTATAAGAAACTTTCCAGTTAGGGCTGTGCCACTGTACGCTCCCACTAACTATGTAAGAATGACCAGTCTCGCCACATCTTCACCAGCATTTGCTGTTTTCACTGTTTTTTTATTTTAGTCATTTTGCTAGGATGTAGTGTGTCTCATTGCGGGGTTAGTTTGTGTGTTCTCTCATGTCTTTACCTCTCCTTAATGCCTTTTGTCTACCCTGTGGATAAATCCTTAGTAGCAAGGGCCTTTTTCTTTGCCTTTCCTGGGTACTGCTATCCGCTGGGACAGCGGGGGTGAAACTGGCTTTGTGCGCCAGAAGCCACAGCGTTCTGAGCAGGCCCCTTGTAGGGTTAAGTGTGAGTGAGCGTTGTCCATCTTAGGTCATACATTGCTGTGGCTGAATCCTCCCTCGTGGCCTGGGGACAGAGCAGGGTCCGGCCTCGGCGTCCTGCATTTCCACGTGCTCGGTGACTTAGATTACTCACATGGCTCTCCGTTGGCATCTGAATCCCCATCCATAAGATGAAGGCCTTAAAGTAAAGCACTAGAATCCCCCTTCTCTCTGTCAGGATTAACTTTTGTGAGTGGCAATTTAAAATTGCTCTGAAAAGCTGCAGTGTTCGGGTTTTTAATGTCTGTTCCTCACATAGCAAAACATAAATAAACGACAATCAGTGCATTGCCCTACGTCTGAATGTAGACACAAATTCTGCTACGTGCTATAGCCAGAAATGACAGATCCATCACCGCTGTCTCGCAGTAAAGTAACTCGTGGCTTCTGCGTTGTAACCAGACTGAGCAGATAGACTTGCGCTGTCAGCGAAGAAACCACAGACATCGTCACATTGCTCGGCAGGACTCACGGGCGCTGCCGCATCGGGCCAGCTGGACAAGCCCCTGGTGCAGAGGTGGGGAGGTTATGGGGGTGGACTCCGTCCTCTGCCTCACGGCCCCACACGTGGACTTGACCTGCTCTGCAGTGGCCACGTCCCGGCACCCAAGCTGTGCATGCCACACCTCCGCTGCTGCAAAGGTCAGGCGCAGTCCACTCCCTGGAGTCGTATGACTTGGTGACAGTACTCCCAGGGATTCCAGCAAGGTAGACTGTCCACTTGTTGAGGAGGGGGACAGCCACACTTGCTTTATTTGTGCACCGTTTTTACGATGCTTGAGAGTCTGTTTCAGTTCTAGCATCATGGTTCCGTCATCCCTTCTGCCTGCTACTCCCTCGTCTACCCCCGCCCAGCAGCCCTAAAGTGTCTGAGCGTCACCCACAGCTGCGTGTGGGTGATAGCTACGTGGTCTGTGGCTCAGAGCGTGCGTTGCTGTCAGGGTTCCTTCCCGGAGACCCTGTCTGGCGTCTCCCAGGCTGCGCCACTGTGTCTGGGTGACGCGGCGGCTTCACTCGTGCTCCCGGGAATTGTGCGTTCCCTGTACACCAGAGCCAGCCTCGTCCCTGCGTCCCTTCCCACCGGGCCACCCCCGCAGGGCCCGGCCATGTGACAGGGATACCGGCGTATGACGGCGTCTCAGCCATCGGGAGCGAAAGGAGACCCTTCAAGGGAGAAGCCACAGCGTGCTGTCCCTCCTGGCCAGGAAGGTGGCCGAGGCTTGAGGGTGAGCCTGTGGGGGGTAACGGAGCGGAAGCCAGTGTGCACGCGGGCTGCCGCCCTCGAAGACGCCCCGATAAACGTTACTGTCCCAGGGCTAAACCCTTGTGGTGGACGTGAAACGTCGTGCCTCATGGAGAATTCTAGCAGTCGCGGCCACTTCCTGCGTGGGCAGTCTCCTCCCTCGGAGCTTCTTAGGATGAGCACTGCGTGCGCGCACGTGTGCGTGCGTGGAGTGCACACCCGTGTGTGCTGTGTGCAGGCATATGCGCACATGCGCACATGTGTGTGCGTTCGACGTGCCGAGCTGCGTTGCTACCAGGTAAAGGTGCTTTTATCTGCAGAGCTTCAGACTCTGAGAAGCTCCAACAAATCTGACACATTCCGCAGGGGCAGCCCCCATCCATCGTGACTCGCGGAATAGAACAGCACGAAAGAGGCATTTGGACACCGACAGACGTTTGGACGGTGATAATTGTCATTTCCACTCCGGCATCCCCCGGCCCCAAACGCTGCCCCTCTGGCACATAAACAGTACCGGTTTGGGGAAGCTCAGCGGGATGTCGGAAGGTCATTGCCGCCTTGTAGCCATCTAGTGAAAACTCTCCGGACGTCTGGTCGTTGACCCTTCATGTTCTCAAGCATCCTGGCTTCAGCGCGGGGTTTAGAATGGAGACTTTGTTTCCCTTCTCTGTGATATGTTGTTGCACATGCGAGCCAAGCACACACTCGCGTTTGCCTGTAATACCCTCTGCGGCACCCTGAGAGAGCTGCTGTTTTCATGTCCACTTCACAGATGGGGAAGTCGAGGCATAAAAGCAAGGTAACTGGCGGAGAGACACGCAGCCGGGAAGGGGTGGGGCGGTACTGGCGTCCGGGCCATCATCCACCAGGAGCCCACACCCCGAGCACCCGCCACCTTGCCCCTTGATCTTGAGCGTGTCTCCTCTTTCCCAAAGACAGTGTTGTTTTACTTACCCTAGTGCCTTCAAGCTCTCTTCCACAAGATGTACTGTTTTCCTGAGTGAATTTTAAGTATGGAAGTCAAAACGCTCCGACTTAGCTTTCTTCCCCATCAGAAGTTATATGATGGTGGGGTACCATTTTTTACCAAGCTCTATGGAGTCCCGTGAACTTTGAGAAGGACAAAATCTTGTTAATATTGCAATAAAATAATTTTCTTTAGACATAACATAGATATCACATCACATTGTTTCTACATCATTATCTATTTGCCTTTTTTTGCCTGTAAGTCGCTAGCTCGATATCTGAGGAGTTGCCGGCCTTCCGTGCCCCTCCTCCCACACGCATCAGAGACTTCCTTGCCTCCGTGGGATAAGCAGTGATGCTCAGAAGCTTCCGGAGTCTGTGTTTAAGTTTTAATGGCACAGCTGGACATGCAGTTTTACCACCCATGGCTTAGAAATTGACGGAATCCGCCTCTGTGGTCTCTTAAATATTTGTGTGCTTGTTCAACTTTGTCTCTGTAAATCACCATTCCTCAGCGCACGGGGCTTGTGAAATGTAATTAAAGACAGCGCAACAACTTGTAAATCAAGAATCAAAGTTTTAGAGTATAATAAGTATCCCAAAGGTCACCGCCACTCGGCTGCTCTGTTGAAGCTGGTTGATTGGCGATGGCCTGACATTAGAGTTCTGCTCTAGGATCTGATGGTGCCAGATGGCAAGATGACATTTCAGATAAGCACAGTTCAGATGTGGTGGAAGCGCGCTTGTGCGTTAGCATCCAGAAGTGCTTTATAATCCTCCCAGAGGGAGGCAGATGCCGTTGCCGCTTAAGACCGCAGGTTGCACTAGGAGCGTAGACCTGCACCGTGAGTGTATCAGGGCTGGCATCCACCCTTGACCTCACGTTAGCTACGTTTTCAGATTTTCACTTTGCGGTGCACGTCGGGCTGTCTAATGTTGAAGAGTTATGCTGTGGCCGTCACACAGTCAGTTCTCTCCGGCTGTCACAGGAATGTGGCCGTACCTCTGGCTTGCTATGTCTTTCTTCTAGTCTCAGGGCTTGAATTCATCCCAGGAGGGTGTTTGTACGCTCATTGTCCCTAACTAGAATCTCAAAGCATAGGGGTGACGTGGCAGGAAACAAGCTGATGGTTTGATTGGATTCCTTTTTCAGCTTGAAGAGAGCATTTGTTATTAAGTGTTTAATTTCACACGAAGAAGGCATTCCTACAGTGAAAGACGGGGTGTACTGAGTAGAATGTTCAGATTTTTAGAATTAGACTTCCTAGTTCGTACAGACTGCAGAAAATGGAACAAAACCTTTCCTACGTTCATTCATCAACTCTTCAGATTTGCAGCGGAATTTTAAAATGTTTAACTACCCAGATTCAAATTCTCATAGGCCTTACTGTTTGCATCTTCCTCTCTCAGGATGGAAAATAAATGAAACCAACATTCTTACTTCTCAGAGCTACCATAGTTTGCGACGGGGATTATCAGTCACTTTCAGGTGTCTTGTCTATTAGCTCAGATGTCGTGTCTCGGACTTCTTGCTTTCTTTCCCGTGAGGCTGGGGCCTGGAGATTGTATTTATAATTTGCGGTGTAAGTCCTTCACACTTTCATACAGGACTTGGTGTGTTTTACAAGTAGGATTCACAAGTCATGAATATAAAGTAAAACATGGAAAACTATCACAGAGAAGACGTGAAGCTTTCTAAAGGCCAAAGGCTCGAAGCTGCCTGGACAACAGAGCAAGAGAGGAAAATGTAATGGGTTGTTGAATTCTCACTGGATGATGAGAAAGATCCTTGCGATTTGTCAAGGGAGACTGATGCTTTATGACATAGGTCCTTATATGTGACACATTGAGCAAGAGAATATCGCAATTAAGGAATCGGTTGAGAACTCAAGATTCTATTCACAGATAATGGAAGAGATTATTATTTTGATTTTGAAATGCTTACGATGTTACGAGATGTTGGCCATAACGGAGGTTGGCCGTAAGCAGACCCTCTGGAAGACTAGCTTATCGAATGTTATGGATTTTGCCAACCTGCCCAATCGACTCTTGTCTAGCTATTGATCATTTAAATATTGGAGACTGCCAATCAAATCTATTGTCTGGTTTTACTTTATCTGGAATCAAGTTAACTGTATATTTGTCCTTCCAAACTCTGAAACTGCATCTCAACTCAGAATTCGTGAGATCCTGTTGCTATTTATTCCATGTATCGAGGTGGTACTCATTTTTTTTTTGCTCAGGGCCCTGTGGGAACACCCCAGAACAGTCGGGATGCTGGCCGTCCAGTCTGCATCCTTGATCTCCTGACGACAGCCTTGTCTTGTTCCTCTTCCACTCCCGCCTCTCACCTGAGATCCAGGCATCTTTTGACCAGGAGGTGTTCTCCTCACCCATTAACGCAGTACGGTGCATTTGCACCAACCTCATGTGCGTAATATGTATTTGCACACTCCTAATCGCGCGTGGATCCTTTCATCTGGTGAATTTTCCATGCATGTTTTTTTAAATGCAGTGATCTCTTTTCAGTACAGCACGTTTCCCCTGATAAATAAGTGACACCCATTAGACGTATCAGAGCCCAGGATGGCGAGCCTTTGGATGTTTCTGCCAACAGTAATTTGGCATACGGTCAGGATAGGAAAGGGCCTGAAGCCTCTGAAAGGGACTCCACCTTTGAGGTGGCAGGCATGTTAGGGATAAGTCATGGCAATGCTCAGAAAGTAAGTTTGGGGGCGGCTGTCGTCAGGTACAGCGCCATTTGGCTTCATTGCCATGGAGGAATGCAAAGCCTTGCCAGCACTGTGCCTCGGGCTTAGGTCAGAAAATGCACCATTTGCTTGAGGATGGAAGACAGGGAGGCAGGGGTGTCCCCTTGCTTGGGACCTGCCTCAGGGACCAGGGCACCAGCGGCAGTCTGAAGACCGTCGGGTCTGGGAGGACTGAGCTGTTTCTCTCCAGTTCAGCCTCACGCTGAGGAGACACGTCGCAGGTGTGAGCTGAGATCTCTGCACGTTGAAAGCACAGAGGCAAAGCCATTTCGGGCCCCCGAGACTTAAATTGTTTTTTCTTCTCAACATCTTTTTTTCCTTTCTTTGAAGCCTGGGGTTTCAGTAGAAGTTGTTACTTTTGCTTTATTTTGTAAAATTTACTGGCTTCCTTTGGAGGTTTTGCATAAGCAATGGCTGGAAGATTTTAAGCGAATCTCAGGCCTAGTTTCTCCTGGAAGCAGCGTACGGCAGCTGTTGATGGAAACTCCATCGCTGTGCGCTCGCCAAGGACCAAAAGGAAGAGAAAATAAACGCCGTTTTTGAGTGATGAAGCAGAAAGTCAAAGGCAGTATGATGGAAACATTCCGGGATGAAAATCCACCTGGAGGACACCCGGCCCGCCGTTCACCCGGCTCACAGGCTTAGTCATCTCACCCTTTGAGCCACAACCCTCTCCCAGGGGACTGTCCCAGCCTGAGCCCTTTGGCGGCTGGGGCCCCGGTTGGCGGGCACCGAGGCGCAGGCCTGCCTGCTCGGTTGGGCCCACCTGGCCACACCTGAGCACGATTCCAGCCAGTCTTTCGCAGAATTACCGGTGTCCTCCTCGGGCCTGAGTTGGCCATCTCGAAGGACGGGGGTTCCAAGGCAGATGACAGCTCGGCCCTCGTAATGGCGCTGATGTGGTAATGGACATATGGCTGCCCCGTGGGACCCACTAGCACCCATGAGCACCCACGTGCCCGGTGCTGGGCCGCCGCTTGGCGTTCTGCTTATCCCTTATGTCGTTTTCATAAATTATCTTAACATTTTCCATACAGTTCTTCTATGGCATGCATGCTTCAGCTCTTGGCATAATAATTAAGCATGGCTTAAAATTAAATCAAATAATCCCCGGGTTATTTTACCTGGTTTTTTGCACGTAGCATCGGCCTTTTATGCAGTCGGGATTTATTCAAATTGCCTCTTTACTTAATTCAGAGATGGAAAATCAGAGGACTCTCAAAGGAAGGCAGTGATGAAGGGCTCTCGGCCAGGGTTCCCCTTTGAGAAGCTTCTTTACGGGAACACTTCGAAAGGGCAAAGTCTGCTTAAGAATTCTCAGGGTCGGCGCGGGCCTCGCCTTGAGGTCCGGGCCGGTGCTGAGGGCGCCGCCCTGTGGCACTTAATGCTGAAGGACGTACTTCACTTTGTAAGGAGCGGAGCCACGGACCCCTCTGTGCGATGCGTGAAACATCTTAGATGCAAATCAAAACGGACGAAGCACATTTTATTAAGTTCGTGTTCTCCAGGTCCTTCCGCCCTAAACTTTCACCCCCAGTGGTCCTGGGGCCGGAAGGGAGCCACACAGCGTGAGACCCTCTGGCGTCCTGCTTGCGTTCGAAGTCAAGAGCGGGAGGTGAGGTGTCACCTGATGTCACCTGGTGTCACCTGAGGGCTGGGTCCCTGCATTGTCTTCAGTTCTCAACCAGGGGCGACTTTGCCCCCTAGAGGACATTTGGCAGTGTCCAGACACAATTTTGTTGTCACAGCTGGGGCCACTGTCATCTAGTGGGTAGAACCAAGGGGTGATCATCTTTCTGTGTATATGACAGCCCCCTAATGCAGATGTCAATAATATCCCCACGTTATAGGTAAAAACACTGAGTCTCAGCGATGTTAAGTCATTAATAGAAATCTATGTGATTCATTTCAGTGACCCTCTTCTCTGTCCACATTTCCCAGCCACCCTTCCCTTAAATAATAGCAGCCATCCCCGAAAGATGCCCGGGCTGAGCTTTCATGTAACAGGGCAGTGCCTGGGAACCGGAGCTAGTTTCCCCCAAGACGCCCTGCCAGGGGCTCCAGCTTCCAGCAGGTCCCTGTGGGCGTGGCTCAGGC
>NW_011888892.1:3276914-3279043 GCF_000151845.1 Pteropus vampyrus
TCCGTAGTATTGGAATGTTGACAGGGTTGTAACAGCCTCTGTGTATTTTTACTCATATTGGATACTTGATGTGTCACTTGCCATGCTTTTATGGAATTCTATAGATTTGTACATGGCTCGTGGGGGCCGCATTGGGGAAATCACTCTTCATCTCAATGGCCGCTCAGTGTCTAGTGACGCTGCCTGGCACATAGTAGGTGCTCATCAAACAGGGACTGAGCAACTGCCTGACTGACTTAATTCACATCAGTGGGAAGTGGTCTTTATTACAAAGTCAACTGACAAAGTGCGTGACATACTTTTGTAGCAGTTCTTTCCAGGAATAAAGTACATTTATCCTTGTCATCTTTGAGTCCACAAAGAAAGAATTTTAGATGTAGACACGCAAGGTATTAGTAATACCTCTTATTCGCTTGAAGACTTATTAGCTAGCGAATTTCCTTAATTGGTGGTCTTCTACATTTGCCACAAAGATGTCAGAGGGAGACCCACGACGCGCCCTGGGACGGTCTCTAAGTGCGGGTGTCAGCTGCAGGCGGGCCGCTGTCCGCTGGAGCTTGCTGCTTCGTGCTTAACCTTTCCAGTGAGACTTCAGAGGAGAGCTTTCACTTAATACTGTACCTGTCAGATTCCCAGGGCTGCGAGTAAATTGAAGATACAAATTATATTGTAAAGTGAAGTGTTTTGTGTTATTCTACAGTTTGGTTGATTTAGGAAGAAAATGAACTCTGACAGCTTGGTCTTTTCAGTTCAGTGAATTCTAATGGTTCAAAACAAAAAACGCACCAAAAGGCTTTTCCCACGTCGCTGCATCGGAGACACCATGCGCCGTGCTCCGTGCTCCAGGCCCAGTGTCCGTTAACGCCGTGTCACCGTACGCAGCATCTTAGGAAAGGACGGATACTGTTAGGTGCTCAGATTTGTGAACGAACGTAAGTATTAGCCATCGCCCTCTGTAGCTGACGGACCACGTGGGCAGCTTTTTAGCACCGGCCACTTTTCCCAGCATGCCATCTATTTTCCAGAGCAGAAAAGATCTTTGCCCCGTGTTGCCTGACTTGTTGAGGTCGTGTCCCCTCCATGGGGCTGCTTGGGATTTGGAGCCTCAGGGGAGGAGGGTGGGGAGCCCCCTCCATCTCTCTTTTTCTGTGATTATGCTTTGCAGCCTTTCCGTCTGTCCCAACTCACCGTTTTCAGGAAGAAACACTGAGTGGGGTGTCCTGCAAGAGCCCGAAAACCCCAAATTCTCAGATCAAACTCCTCAGCTGAGGGCCAGGGTCAGGAAGGTGGGGGAGTGTTCGGTAGGGCTGGGGTGCCTCCCGGGCTCCCCGCCCTTCATCCTGGGCTTCGTTCAGCCTTCCCCTTCGCCCTGGCTTCGGAGGGTGAGCCGAGGTGGGGGCAGTGACAAGGGACAGCTCGTGCTCTCTGCCTGGAAGACCCCTGCCCCTGCCTTGCGGGAGTGGCCTCCTTGCTGCTTCCCCCAGCGTCCCTGGCGTTAAGGGGTCAGGAATCGGATTCGATTTTGCAGACTGAATGTAAACGGCCATCTCATTACCATCGGATGCCGCCATGTACTATATGGAAGGTGCTTTTCATTAGCTATTAACCCGCAGAGGGTTTGCAAATGGAATATAAGAAACGAGCTGAATATTCGATAGATTTCTTTGTTTTCAATATGAAAACTACGAATTAAGCTTGACTTGAGAGGATGGAATGTTTCTCTTTTATGAGACACCCTCGGAGGTAAACGTGGTGCATGTAATTTGGGGGGGGGCCTGGCGTCTCCGAGCTTTATTGATCAAATGGTTAGGTCTTCGCTCAACATACGGTGCATTACGAAGTGAGCTTCCAATACTGAGAAAGGTGGTGGAGAAGGGGACAGTCCTGCTCGTCATCCACGTTCTGCCCATAAGGTGGACTCAGGTGAGTTTTTGGTTTAAAGAAGCCGTCCGTAGGACATGGCACCTGAAAGTAAGCATGTATTGAGATGGGGATTGTGGGAGGAAGGGGGTGGGGAGAACTCTGTGGAAACCCGGCATAAGGCAGGCACCCGCCAATCCCCACACAGATGAAGGACAGTGAGGGACATCATTCTTGGGGTCTGAGCAGAAGGGAGCCACCACTTTCTC
>NW_011888892.1:3280048-3283856 GCF_000151845.1 Pteropus vampyrus
AGGAAGAGTGACCCGGTCCCCTGGGGCTGCAGGAGTGTCTTTTAGTGGAGGAGCGCGGTGTCCCATCGAGGTGGTGAGGTCCACTAGCCACCCGCCCTCTGACCAGGCAGCAGGCGGTTTGCCCAGACTTGGAGCCCAGTGAGACCTCCAGGGCTGTGAGCTGTTCAGAGCTCTGGGCATGAGGAAGAAGAAGGATCTGGAAGCTTCAGGTCAGTCTCAGGTCAGCCACATGTGGGACCGACTGTGAGGGATCACCTGGCTGTGACCCCAAACGACCGAGCTAGAGGCACATTTTGCTAGAGGCACATTTTGCAGTGGCTTAGACCGAAATCTCGTGTTTAGATGCCAGGGGAAAAGCTGTTATCCGTGAAGGTTTCTGATATGTGCTCCGAGATTTCTGAAATGTGCTCCCATGGCTGGGGCTGTCCGAGGCTGGAGTGACGTGCGGGACGCGAGGGCGGAGCCTGGCACCCAAGGTCACATGGCATCACGGTGACGAAGGGGACGCCCCGCCGTCCCGTAGCCTGGGCATTTCACGGATGTGCTGCTTTTTCTCTCGATTATTTTCTTTGTGCTTCTCCCGAAAAGGGAATATTCACCAGTTTGGTTGCTGAAGCTTTCGGTCGCGGTCGGGTGCCTCGGGAGGCTCTGACGGTTCGGCGCAGCCAGCACCATCGGCGGCAGGATGACATCTTCACGTCCGGTCGGGAGGGTTTTGACACGTTGCTACATCTCTGTCAGACAAACACATCCTGTTTTGCCTCATTGCTAAACTTAACTTTATCCCGGTCTGCACTTCTTTGGAGTAATTCCCTGTGATTTCTGGGTTTATCTCCTCGATGAAGCGGATCACCAGTTGCTGCTTCAGAGCTGCGCTGTCCAAAGCCGGCTCTTCTCCCCCCGTGCAGGGGGTCGGCCTGGCCCCCATCACGGAGCCGCATGCAAATCGGGGGTTCAAAGAGCCCTCGTTATCGAACGGACATGGAGATGAAGGGGTAGCTACCGATGTGTCCCGTTTTCTGGAAATCCTTGGCAAGGAAGTGAAAATGGCCCTGAGCTCTCGTTTGCCAGTTCCCACACTGTGGCAATCTGTATTTGCAGAAAACGCATGTTTTGAAAATTGCTCGGGGCGTCCTTATTTTGCATTCCATGAATCATGCGGTAGAGTCAGCCGTCTCCTCACCTGCCCGACCTCCGTCTGGCTGTTGCTGGCGTGTCTGACCCCGTCGCCCCCCATTTCCTCCCCGCTTCTCACTGTCTCACACCCGCGAAGCCTCTCTGTCCCTGTTTCTTGCCGCCAGTGGCTTCTCGTGGGGTTTTCCTTTGGGTTTTGTGCACCTTTCCTTTGTCTCAGACGCTCGGTGCATATGGCAATCAAGGGAAGGTCCCGAGTCCCCTGGCCCCACAGCTGCTCCGGGCGCGGAGACGAGCGGCAGTGGACGGTCACCAAGCAGGGCGGGCCGGCCGAGGCTCCGGCTCCGGGCTCCCGCGCGGGCCCCTCCCCTCGGGGCTGCATAGCCGGGGCGATGCTACCCCTGCCGTGGGCTCCCTGGGGGGGCGTCTTCGCACCCCTCCTTCCTGAGGAGCACATGGTAACGGCTTGCAGTAAGCATTTCCGAGGATGTTGCAAAGCACAGAACTGCCCTGCCGCGGATACAAGGTATCCAGAAAACAAACAAACCAACAAACACAAAACGGGAAATAGCAAAGAACGGGTACCTCTAAGAAAGAAAAAGAAGGCTTTTCGAAAAGTACCCGGTTCGCCACGGAGATCCAAGAACGGTGTCGCAAGTAGACAAAAGAAAAGCTTTTATCTTAACTGCATGTGTACATCTTGAACCCAGCGGGATCCTCGGGCACCACGGTGCGTGTGTGCGTGTGTGTGCACATGTGTGCGCGTGTGTGTGCGCGTGTGTGTGCGCACACGCGTGCGCATATGTGTGCGCGCGCGTGCACGCCTGTGATCTTGCATGGTGCTGTATAACGTGAGACAGTCTCACCTTATGTTTCATGGGGCACAGGTCGTGATGTGCGTTCACAGTCTGGCTCGTGTGTCATGCACCTTTATTGATAGTTTATCGCGGGACAGGCCCTATTCTGGCCCTGGGGACGTCGAATACACGAGGCAGAGCAGACCCAGCCCCCAGCAGCCCAGGCGTCTCATCCGACAGCGTCCAGGGCCATGTGGGGGATGAAGCATTGAGGAAGGACGGACAAGAAACAAACTGACAAGTAAATTAATAAACCCTAAGTTTAACCATGAGGAAACCATCATAGAAACCTGAATTGGGGAACATTCTCGGATGTCCGTGCGTGGGATGCCTCAGAAGTGTCAGGGTCATCAAGAATCGAGAAAAGTCTGAGAAATGGACACAGAGGCCTCAATGGACATGGAGGTGTCACAGAACACAGTGTCCTGGATGAGGTCCGGGAACTGTGAAAGGACGTTAGAGAAAATGAGTCAAATCCGGGTACTGTGAGGTCTGTCTGTTCCCGACGGAGACAGATGTCCCCCAGCGATGCAAGATGTCAGCGGCCAGGGGAGAAGTCGGTACCCAAACTGTCTTTGCAACTGTCTGTTCTTCTAAAACTATCCTTAGATTTATGTTTATTTCAAACTCTTTAAGAGCGAAGGCGACGGGTCGGAAAATGTCAGGTGACGAGGATCACTCGGACAATCCGATCGGAGGCCGCGACAGTCGAGGCGGCGTGTTTGAGACCCGGGGCTCAGTGGCGGGCTCTCTAGGGGAGTGGCAGTTCTGTTGGGACCGTGTGTCCCAGTCGGAGAGGGCAGGTGGCACAGAGGCTCTTGGGTGGGTTCGGACACAGGGTACAGGGAGCAGAAAGAAGGCCGATCTTACCGTTACAGCAGCATCTACTTTGAGATCGAAAGTTGTTGGATGCTTTAAAACAGAGAAATGGCACCAGTGACTTACGCTGTCACAACACTGTTTGGGCCGCTGTTCGGAGCACAGAGAGCAGGGCCGACCTGCCAGCTGGAGGGCCTCGCCGGAGACCTGGGACAGTCTAGGCAGGGGATGGCTGTGGCCTGGGCTCGGGCGGTCCTTGGGGAGAGGAAGAGGCCGGGAGGATTTGGGGGATGTGTTGGAGGTGAGGTCAAGTGCACGTGCTACAAACTGCAGCGGGGGCAGGGAAATGAAGAATCAGAGAAAACTAAGATTTCTAGCTTGAGCCAAAAGCGATTGCTGGAACTTGACGAGACGGGTTCGGGCTTGCGGGTGTTCACGAGCTCTGATTTGGCCCGGTTCAGTGTTTCTCATTGTTTTTTTCATTATCATCCTCCTAAGAAAATGAATTGAATTCAATTTAAATTTAATCGAGAGAAGATGATAAATGCAAAGGAATACGATTTTGTAGTTCCGGGTATGCTTTGTAGGGCCACAGGCCAGTCTAATGTCTAGAATGTTCTTCGTTCTCCCTGAGAACCAGTGTTCACCCCCTTGGAGACACTGCCCCTTTGAGAACGTATGGCCAAGTGCATTATGAGGTGCCTAGCAGACGACGAGATAGAGAGGTTCAGCCAGCAACTGGAAATTCAAGACTGGAGTTCAGAAGAGAGGCAAGGTAGGAGATACAATCTGGAGAGTCCCCAGCGTTTAGGTGATAATATTGAGGTCACCTGGCTGGAGATGGGGAGCAGCCACGCTGAAGCCCCAGGGCGCTTACGCTTTTAGGGGCTTGACAGGTAAGGATAAGCCTGAGGAGACACCAGAATTCAGGCGAGAGGGGCGGGTCGATGCCAGCGAGAGGATGCGGAAGGTAAGACAGGCGACCAGAGGATTCGGTC
>NW_011888892.1:3284232-3292081 GCF_000151845.1 Pteropus vampyrus
GGCGAGGACGGTGGGTCCGTGATAGCAGGAGAGAAGACGGAGCATGGGTGCAGATGTCGACACGGGTGCAGATGTGCAGGACCAATGACGAAAACATCTGTGTGTCTTCTTCCCATTTTCTCACCAAAGCGTGAAGCAAGGTCATTAGCAAGGAGGCGTTTGGGGAGGAGTCAGATCAGGGTCCACCCATCTCCACATGCTGTCTGTGTGTTTCTCCCACCTCCAGCCCTTCCCCCGTAAGACGCTAGGGCCCAGCCTGAGTCCATGGCCGGCTCCCGCCTCCCGCTTACATAAAGCCCAGGAGACGCCTCACAGCCAGGCGAGTCTAGAAGGATACGGTGCCTTAAATAACTCATGTGAAATCACCCTTCTGTAAATATTTCTAGATGGATCTTGTCTTTTAAGCTTCAACAAACCCTATTAGCCATCAAAATAGCCTCTAGTCTCTCAAAATAGCCCTCTGCCAGCTCCCTCCCCGACACTCACATGGTGGCTGAGTGGCCTCTGAAGAGGCTGGGAGGGGGTGCTGGCCCTGTGACCAGGAAGCAGAGCCCTCTGGAGAGGACCTGTGTCCAGGGCCCTCCGCCTTTCATTTGCCTGCCGTCCTGCGCGCAAGGGCTTCCCCGTGCCTGGGCCTCAGCTTAGGGGCGTTCGTTTTGGGGGTGGTGCTGCACTTAGCATTTGTTTGCAGGCATCTCGGCCTGCCCACTGCTTCCTCTTCTCTTGTTTCTGAGTTCCATGATGCTTGGGTTATCTCCATGCCATTTGTCCTGATGTTCTGCTTCGGTTTAGAAATTTCTGGAAGCCTGTGGTCCTGTTCCCTTTCTTGCATTCCTTACCTCCTGTCTTCCTCCCTCCCCCCCCACCCCCCAGTCCTTAAGGACGGACAGAGCAGGGGACCCAGAAAACACCTGGCTATAAGGGACATTTCCGGTCCCAGCTGTGATTCACCTGGGGCAGGCGGCTTGCGGTCCTTTTTCTGTTTTGTTTAGAAGTACAGAAGAGACAGCTGTGCCCAGAGCTGCTTTATTGGGTCCAGGAAATCTGGGAGCAGCAAAAATTTTGAGAACCAAATTCTTCCTACGTCATCGCGGTTAGTCTTCGGTCTCCACGAGGCCAATGCTTTCCCAACTCCATTCTTGCAGAATGCATGAAGGATTGTAGAACTCACATGGGAAGCGTTATGGACCATTTCCTACTGCTGACTTCACCTTCCCAGCTCCTCGGTGACATAAGACGAATGTCCCTGGTGCCAGCAAGCAGCCGGTCAGTGTTGCTCGGAAAGCGAATGGCCTAGAGGAATCTTAGTGATCATGTTCATACAGAAGAGTCTCATCTCTCGGGTCCAGGTGGGAACGTGGATGCCTGCCCACGCAGCCGAGACAAAGGGATTTCTGTTTCTGCGGGGAGCCGAGAGCCAGCTCATTTGGAACATAACCAGTTCCCCTTGTAAAGCATGTTCAACTAGAAATATCTTTCGAGCACCAGAAATTCTAATGGCCTTTTGACTTTAAAATATTTTATATTTTCAGTAGTGCAGAAGTATTTCATCCAGTGTTTCTGAACCATCATAAAAATTATTGGTCGTTAATCAAAAAATGTGGTAAGGTGGTAGATCATTAAAAAATGTAATACACGTATACCTTCCACACTTTAACTTATAAAACGTAAGCGAGCGTTCATTTCGCAAGGTGCACCTGTCACATTGCTTTACCTTGTCTGTTTAAGGCGGGTCTCCCGATCCGCATTTCACGCCGTCCTCCTGGCGTAAGACACCTCCGATAAGCCAGTTTTCATTCCTTGGGACTGAAGAGGACCTGGAGAGGCTGGTAGGGCAGTTTGTCCCTTTCACGGTTCCGTGACTCCCAAGTGTCTCACGCCCATGCGATTTGACGGCTTTTAAAGACGGTCATCGTTTTAGCCTTTTCAAAGCTTTAGAGTTTGTTTTCACATGAAAATCAACTTTCTTGCCATCGTCACATTTTATCCTTTCATATATTATATAAGTATGTTACATTAGTTATACTAACAGATTTAATGGGTATAAGCCAGATAGGGAACACACACAACTGTGTGTACATACCGCACGTGTATATGTGCTGTGTTCTTAGCCGTAGAGGTCATGCGGTACCTCACAAGGGGAGCTGTCTAACAGAACCCTGCAACACCATGGTTGTATAGGTTAAAAAAAGAAAACCGTTCAGGTAAAAGCTAGATTCTCCTTGCTCAGCGTTGGCTGTAAGGGACTTCGTATGATGCAGAATAATCAGACGGGCGAGATACCAAGCAGCACCCAGAGAATTGGAGAACTCAGGTTTATGACGCCGGCGGTCCCAGAAGGGCTGGCTCTCTGAAGATCTGGGCCCTGAGCTCAGGCACAACTTTACTTTTATAGGGCTTATCCACGCAACACAGCTTTACAGTTGGCGTGGGCTGATTGGTTAATGTGTCCCCAGCAGTTACAGACCGTGGGAGTTGCTATGGGTTACCGGCAGTTACAGGGCATGCATGAGATTTCCAGACAGGAACTTAGGCAATACACCTGTTATCTCGACGGAACAAGCAGAAAGGGGAGGATGAGTCTTTAGTTACTCTCAAGGTCACCCTGCCCTTCGTATATTTACAGAAGCAGAACAGAGAGCTGATTGTAAGGTTAGCCAAATTCCTCTTCACGTATACAGAGGTTTCCTGAGTCCCTGGACGTTAGAAGAAAGAGACCTAAACTAGGTCGTGTCGGACCTTTCCATGCAAAGCAACGTCAGCTACTTAAATCAGCATCGCTTACAGTACTGGCAACTAAGTAGTCACTGGTGTTTGCCGTCACTCATGAGCTCTGCGTTTACCTCGCAAAGACGGCAGGTTGGTGAGCTCTCAGATCCTCCAAAACGAGGCCACGTTTTATTAAGATCTGAGAGAGGAAAACGACATCCGAGGGAACAGCCATAAAGGAAGCGGAATTAGAATCCGACGGACCGGAGGGATCCGTTCTCACTTTCTCCCTAAACATCCCCTCTAATCCACCCAGGCGAGAATTACGTGAGGGCGGGGGGTTCCAGGACACTGAGCTCAGGAGTTATAGAAGACGACGGATTTAACCCTAAAGGTTTATGTTCTTTCCTTGTCCTGATTATTGAACCCGATCATGGGGTAAAGCACCACCTGATCTCATGGTACCCGATGAGATCACATGGCACTTAATCACGTGGCAGCTGATCACGTGACGAAGCAGCACCCAGCTGTGAGAATGGCACCGGAAGAGGGTGGGCCGGGAGAGGCGAAGAGGGAAGAGGGAAGCGTATTCTGTTTTCCTTCAAAAACATGGGGTCTCTCTCGTTAAAATGTAATCGGCGATGTTAGCAAACTAATGAGATGCTCTTAGCATTGTTTACCAACTACATTTCCATCCCCATGACAAACGGAAGGTCAGAGCCAGTGTTTAGATCTGCTGCCTATAGGATGATGGGGCAAAGATAAGTACAGGAACAACTCTTGAGGTGTGACCCCATAGAGACCCCAGCATGATGCCACCTGATGGAGCCACTGCGCCACCAGAATACTCCCAGTGCCCTGAACATCTGGGTTCCCAACAAATAGTTGGCATATTTTTTATATTTCATGTCGTATTTCATGTCGTATTTCAATGTCGTATTTCTTACAAAGGGGTGTAAATGTATGCACATGGCTTTTTCACAGCAAAACAGTATTCATGATGCTTTGAAAAGCTCAAAAGCCCCAAATAGTTTCTTAGAGTTCTAGGTATATTTTGTAGAAATTATCATCAAGGATAATGAAAATCATAATAAAAGCATTTCCTATGTATCAGGCTGCAGTTCAGGCCACGTATTTTGCTTGCATCATTTTATTAACCCCTCAACAGCCACAGAAGGCAAGTCACACGATCCTTATTTTGCAGTGGAGCTGAGGTCGATACTGATGCATACAGCAGCTCACACAAGGTCTCATGGCTAAAAAGTCAGAGAGGACAAAATTCAAACCCAGGTTTGCCTGACTCCAAAGCCTGTGTTCTAATGTTTTAATCTCTGCTTAGTTTTCACCTCTGTTGTTACTTTCTTTACCCGTTTGAGGTGACTGTTGGTAAAGACATGAGATTATCCAACATTTTCCCTCATTGTTTGACCTAGAACTTGCCGCACTAATCTTAACCTTCCGCCAGCTAAGTCAATATTTGGGATGTTAAAGAAAAAATTATTCACCACACTTGTTGATCGTCAGGGAGGCAGCCTTTGTTCAGGACCACCATGATAGAGTTAGGGACCACTGCAGAGTTTGGGGTTTTGCAGTGGCAGAGAGAAATCTGGTTCAAGGCCGAATATAGTGGGGGAGCAGGTGAGGATGTATAGCCAAGAAGCAGGGTCACAGTCAGCGGATGGAAAATAAACTGAGCAAGCATAGAGGTAAGGGAAGTTTCCGGCTAAACTGACCTGACAGAATCCTTGCTGGAGCCAGGCCAGGGTGATCAGACGTCGCCTGGGGCGCCGGAGGTTGGGGTCCCCAATCAGATATCGGGCTGGGGCTGTTCTGGCTAAGATGACTTAGCAGGAGTCTTGCCGGAATGGACAATGCAGAGACAAACAGGGGAGCCCAAAAGTTAGGGCCCAGTTGGGAACTCAGGGAGGCCCAAGTCTGGTCAAAGAGACGATCGATCTTTGTCAAGGGACAGAAATATGGCCGGAATTCAGATGGAGAAATGTGCTCGTGTTCACAGAGCCCGTGCTCGCCTTTTTGCAATGTGCTTTGGGAAAGCAGCACAGACGGCGGCCCTGCCGGGCAGGCGGGCTGGCCCACTGTCCCCAGACTGCAGCTGTCCGTGAGACTTTCTCATACTCCGGAGTTCCGGAGGCTGGGGACAGCCTGGCAGTTTATAAAGGACGATCACAGGCAAAGGGGATATTTATTTTCTTCCATCATTTCTCATTTATCACAGCAGTGGCTTGTCCATATCTCCATATGATGGAATTGTGGGGAAGTGACCTTAAAACTGGACCCAGAGGTCATACTGGGAGAGCACATTCATTTTTTTTTTTTTTTTTGGAAATCATGGTTTTAAAATTTTATTTCATATATTAAATTATCGTTTTTTTAAAAAAAATGAGAAACCTTTATTCTCAGAGTAAAATCCCCGGGTAGTGAACATCTATTTTTTTTTCCAAGGATTTCTTTTTTTTTTTTTAACTTAGATAAAATTACCGTGCATTTCACACAGCGTCATCATCACCCTTTCTCACCGCCCTGTTCAGACAGCTTTTGGGCACTTGGAAAACTGAAGGCCAAAATGAACGGGATTTACTCAGCCTTGACACCTGCCGGGGACCGTGTCGGCAATCGGTTCGCTGTTCTCACAGCATTTGGCCCCTTGCCGAGCACTTGGGCGTCAGAGCTTAGGGCGCAGATCGATGGCCGCAGAGTCATACTGTGCAGGTGGTGGAGGGCTCGCGGGAGAGATGCTTTTCCTGCCCCACGGAGAGGCTGAGAACGGCTGTCGATCACCTGGGCCGGCTTAGAATGGAAAGGAGCTTCCCGTCCTTTCTTCCTCCCTGTCATTATTTTTTCACACCAAGCTGGGGAAAATTCAAGAATATTTTCAGCTTTTTCTTTGGTAAAGTAGTCCAAAGGAAAAAGGTTCATTCAGCCTCGTCGTCCAGATTTTCTTTCTTAAGTTAGTGAATCACTGACATTATTTAGTTTAGCAAGTTACTCCACTGGAATTTACAGTAAAGCCTTGCTTAATAGGTTTCCATTTAACGAGTATTTGTTTTAAATAACCGCCTCGCTGCCTTGTTTGGTTTGTGCCGGAGAACGAGTCTGCGCTTCCAGCGTGGCCGGGGTGGAGGCTCCCGAGCCTTCCCACACTGATACACTGTTATTTTTAAATCGAAAAGTGGATTTGTTTAAGATCCTTCAAGAAGCAGATTCATAAACCCGCGGCTTTCCTAAGGTGCATCGTCTAAGTCGTGATTGGTAGAAAGTCAGCAGGAAAGACGGATTAGCTCGGTGAGCCATGTCACCATAAACTGTAACAGTCTCAAGTAATTTTGTGTCATTTTCGTTGAGAAAATGATACACGGTTTAGCGGGCGTGAGCGTAAGTACCCTTGGTGACAAAGACCACTTTTGCTGGGAGAGCGTGTGATAGGACAGCGCTCGACCCTCCTGGAGGAACATAAAGGTGTCACAGCAGAAGGGATTAGGGGCAAAGTCTCCCTTAATCGGCCGGGGGTCAGTTCTGTCCCCAGGCATGTGATGGCCCCGCAACAGTCTCCTCCATGTCTCACGTCTCAGCGCCTCCCCCACACTGCTCAGGGACCCAGAGAGCCTGCGGTCGTGTGAGGCCTGCAGAGGACACCCGGCTAAGCCCGTGTCCAGTGCTCTCCCCCCGGGAGGGGCTGCCCCACTGAACGGGACACCCCGAGAGTCAAATGGAGTGAGGCTCGAATTGATTCAGAAGAGCAGAGGCCGACTGCGCGGGGGCCTTGGCCCACCGCCAAGCCTGGGGACACAGGGTCAGGCCTTGGTGAGGGGCATGCGGGCCCAGTCACAGGGCCCCAGATGGCAACCGTGTCGTTCCAGCAGGAGCCATTACAAGCCCCCTGCGTGGGAATGCAGGTGTACTCCTTCCCCACAGCCGCTGGGATGCATTACCACCGGCCACGTGGCTTGCAGTGACACACAGTTGTCACCCTGCGGCCTGGAGGTCAGAGGCCCAGCATGGTCCCATGGCATCAGCAGGGCTGCCTTCCCTGGAGGCTCATGGGGAGAACCCGCTGTCTTGCCTCTTCCAGCCTCTAGGGGCGCCCACGTCTCCTGGTTCATGGCCCCTTTGCATCTGTCTTCAAAGACAGCAGCCACCGATCGAGTCCCTCACACGGTGTCACTCTGACACTGACCCCCACCTCCCTCTTCCACTTATAAAGACCACTGTGAAGGCTGTGCACTCACCTGGATGATCCAAGGTCACCTCCTCATCTCAAGGTCAGTTCCTTAGCACTGTGATTTCACCTGCTACCACTCTCCCCTCGCTAGGTGCCCTGACACGCACGCCCAGCTTCTGCGCGGTACGAGGTCGACAGCTTGGGGCTGGATCAAAGGCTCTTGTTCCGCCTGCTGAAACCGGCCTGGTTTGTCCTCCTCCCGTATGTGAATGGCACTGGCTAGCACGCCCAGGAGGCACATGGCAAATGCTTGCTTTCCTCCCCCTCGTCCAGTCCCTGCCACTCGGAGTGCTGGGGAGAGAGACGTAATTTTCATTCTAGGGGGGACCGGTGTGAGGTGTATGGGGACACTGCCTACTTTTGCTTTCGTACACGTTGTACACTCATGACACCGCACTGCGGATGCTCTGCCTCCCTTCCTCTGGGTCTCGGGCTCGGAAGGTTGACAAGTCTCCTTTGTCTCATCTGAGTTCGAGTCTCGAATCAAGTAAATTGTTAATCAGCCCCACACTTTTCCACACCTGTTAAATCTCATGGAACCATGACATGAACTTAAAAAAAAAAAAATCAGACCGTTACAGGACTTATCTAGCAAAGACATGTTTTCTTTGGAGTCGATTAGAGCACGTAAAGTTCTATGTACATAAATAGGCGTGATTCACGCTTTGATAGTTTCTAAGTTCTTATCTGGTTTTTGTTCATTTGTTTTGGTGGGGAGGGGGCGTTTACAGTTTCTTCGAGCAGCATAAGGGGAAGCAGTCCTCCCTCTTCCAATAATCATTGCTATGATAGCGTCACAGTTTCAAAGGAGCTTGAGCTAGTCCCTCTTCAAGCGCCGTCTTAATTTAATCAACGTCGTCGAGGTACTGTTGACAGTCAATAAAATTCCCCCGTTTTAAG
>NW_011888892.1:3292131-3306307 GCF_000151845.1 Pteropus vampyrus
GGTTGACAAGTCTCCTTTGTCTCATCTGAGTTCGAGTCTCGAATCAAGTAAATTGTTAATCAGCCCCACACTTTTCCACACCTGTTAAATCTCATCGAACCATGACATGGACTTAAAAAAAAAAAAATCAGACCGTTACAGGACTTATCTAGCAAAGACATGTTTTCTTTGGAGTCGATTAGAGCATGTAAAGTTCTATGTACATAAATAGGCGTGATTCACGCTTTGATAGTTTCTAAGTTCTTATCTGGTTTTTGTTCGTTTGTTTTGCGGGGGAGGGGGCGTTTACAGTTTCTTCGAGCAGCATAAGGGGAAGCAGTCCTCCCTCTTCCAATAATCATTGCTATGATAGCGTCACAGTTTCGAAGGAGCTTGAGCTAGTCCCTCTTCAAGCGCCGTCTTAATTTAATCAACGTCGTCGAGGTACTGTTGACAGTCAATAAAATTCCCCCGTTTTAAGTGCGTAGATGGTCTTCGGAGCCTCTTGGATTCTGAGGTCTCGGTGGGCGGGCGGGTTTCGCATGGCTCTGTGGATGCGTTTGCAGTTTCTGATTATGATCCTGGGAAGCGTCTTTATTAACCGTGATTCTGATTCCTTGATCGGCAGAGTCAAACGTGGCTGAAAGTACCGCTGTCGTCTCATTTGTCAGGAATCCAAACACACAGGGTCAGGGAATCTTCTGGAAGTTTCAAAATGTCCTGGTCTAAAAGGCCTTGTATTGAACACAAATGACCTCAGGGCCTTTTCCATCGGCTGTATTTTCCCCCCTTGTTTTTCTGGAAGAGAGGCCAGAGGCACAGACTAATGTGACTTGCGCAGAGCTCAGTGGTCCCTCGACATGGCTGGTGGTCTCTTGTGGCCGTGAGACACGCAGGCCGCGTCTCGGGGCAGCCGATCTGCCCTGTCTGAGCAGTGCAGGTGACAGAGCAAGCCTTGTGCTCAGGAACCTGAGGTGTTAGCCGCCAGACGGTTCTCTGCCCAGGAATGAGCTGTGCTCAGATTCTGCAGCAAAGATTAACATCCCGAAGCCTAGGAATGCCCACGAGGGGTCCCCGGGGGAAAGCCACAGCTCCCCTTTCCCCTTCCGCTGCGCCCCATACGCCCCAGTCCGTTTTTTCGTCTCTTGGCCGTCTCTCTACGCTTCCTCAGCAGCAACAAACATTCTGCCGGCCATGTGCTGTCTTTCCATGAGATGTTCCAGCACCGCCCTGAGTCCTGAGAGCAAGCTCCGTTCTGGTGACATTCAGTTGTCATTTCTTAGCGATCTCTGTAGAGTGATGCTGGGAACTTGTCAGAGGGGACCGAGGGGCCTCGTGGGGTCACCACCTGCTCTCCATCCTCCGTTCACAGGAGCAGATAAACGTGGGGATTCTCCACATCGGGGCCGTGTGTCCTGCACCTTTAAAACATGCTGGGAGAGCAGGGGGTTGTCCCGTGGGACCCGCTCAGCCGAGACGAGGAGCATTGCCGGGGTTTGCATTGGGCTGCGGTGCCCTTTGCCTAGCTCTGGAGGGCAGTGAGCGCCGGCTGCAGGTCCTGCTCACGCAGCAGAGCCCTGGGGCTTCTCATGGCTGCGTCGAACATGTCATGTTTTCTCCTGGCTGTGCCCTTGGGTGGAACTGGCTTGGGTTCATTGGCCACGGCCAGTAATCATAGGGGGCAGTAGGCCAGGCAAGGGGGGAGGTGTGGCCACTTCACAACCACGCCAGCCAGCGAGGGGGGGCGTCAGTCCCTGAGCGTAGGCTGAGCCCCGCTGTGCGGTCTTCACCTGCCCTCTCACAGAAGCCTCCAGAAGGTGTGCAGCCTGCTCCCAACCTCGCAGGGTACAGGAGAGTCGAATAGTGTGTCCTTCACTACACTGCAGTCGTTAATTATAGAAGGAATGAAAAGCCATTCTAGGCCGAAGGGTGTGGGAAAAGAACACACGGTCCTGCGCTGTGGTCCTGCGCTGTCACAGCTTTCATCAGCCGCGTCGATCCGCTACGTGTCCATTTTGCTTTCTTATAATCCTAGTGCAGATGTCACGTGGGGACTGTATTTTTCACTCGCCAGTCTATCACAAGTGTTTCTCCGTGTTCCCGCACAGTCGTCGCCAGCTCTCTTATCGGCTGCAGAAGCCTCTCTCCCGTGATTCGCCAGCACGCGCTCTCATTTTTTGTAAATTTCGATGGCTCTCAAGCTGTATCTCTTAGCGATAACATTGCGGTGAGTGTCTTCATGCATATGGCTTCTGTACTTTGGATTTTTTCCTAGGATTCATTCCCAGAAATGGGATTACCGGGGCTTGATACATATTGTCAAACTGCTTTCCAAAAGGATTTTACCAATTTTATTGCACCCTTGCCAGAATGCAGTATTATCTTTAAAAAAAAAAAAAAAAAGTTTTGTTAATTTAACAGGCAAGAAGTTGCCTTATTGTTTATATTTGCATTTTTGACTATTTGCAAGATGAGATAGTTTTTTTCCTGTTTTGTAAACTGTTCCCATCCTTCGCCTATTGATCTGTTAGCTTTCAATGTTTTTTCGTAAGCATTTTATTAGCATTTTTATACAGTGCTTAGACTAACCCATCTAATATTTCTACAGCTATTTTCCCCGTGTTGTTTGGCATCTCATTTGGTTATGTTTTTAAAAAAATTCGTTTTGTTCATTTACACACAAAAGTTTAACTCATCAAATCTATCACACCTCCAGCGTCAGACCCTTCATCCACAAATTTAACCTTCAATTCTAGGTTTTATTTTAGTTTTATCATTTTCTATTTAAACTTTCAATTTTATCTGTTATCTGACTTTTTGGGCTAAACGTATCTGAATTGATATTTTAAATTGCAAGCAGTTATTACGATGCCACTTATTAAATAATTCCCTATAGTTTAAGAATGATTATTTTGATTAAATTTCTTAGATAATGTTATTGGTCATTTCTAGGCTATTTGTCGCTTCAGCGATATAATGTTTTATTCTCTGGTCGGGAATACACTGTTCTAATTACTGGGGCTCGGTGGTCTGTTTCAGCATCTGGGGTACCAGTCCTCCCTTATTACTGTTTCTCTGACGTGTCTTTAGTATTCTATCCCATTGTTCTACTAAATGAAGTTTAAAAGCATTTTATCAAGTCTCCTTTCAAAATAATTCTTTTCCAATCCTGATTAGATTTGCATTAGAGATGAGAGCAAAACGGGCATATCTTATGGTGCTGAATTTTATGCTGAATGTATTTTCTTTACTTTGCAAAGGAAATGTTTGTTATGGGAAGTGTTGGAAGGAAACGGCGAAGGGGCTCCTCACCCACAAATGACCTGGCCGACAGTTTGACGTAGAGCCTTCCGGTCCTGGGCGGGGTTCCCCTTCACCGGTTTTGGCCACTGGGGGTTCCCCAGCCCTGCTGCACCTCTGCGTGGGGGTCGGAGAGGGGCTGCATGCTGAGGACCCCAGATGCCATCTGTCACATCTGCAGGGCCAGGCCCGGGGACCGAGGAGTGTGGTGTCATCACTGGAGCAGGTGCAGTGAGATGGCCAAGGTCAGGCTGTCCCCTGGGACAGTACAATCTCCTGCTCTTGAAGACGCCGTACGGCACACGTGTCAGCAGCCCTGCCACGGTGCTGGCAGTCTATGGCCACGGTGGCTTTGCAGCACGGAATGACCTGGAAGGCCTCCCTCTGGGCTCAGCGGAGCTGCCCGAGCAGATCCTTCCCTGAACCCTGTGGTAGGCCTGGGTTCTGGGCGCCTCAGGCTACCTGGCTCTCGAGTCACCCTTCGGAGCCAGAGCAGGTGTTCCGGTCTGCTTGGCTCCCCCTGCCGTACCCGCCCTTTCCCGCTGGGCTTCGCGTGGACTTCACCCCAGCACGCCCCGAGGCTCCTGCCCCCTTTCTGAGGTCCCACCTTCCCTCTTCCCGTAGAAGTTAAATGATCACCTTCATCGGCCTCTCATCTCCCATCTGGGATCATTTCTTCCCACCTTTGGACTACCTGGGTCTGCTCGTTGTGAATTCTCTCCTTGTTATTTGTCCGAAAATGTCTTTGCTTTAACTTCATTTTTGAAGACTATTTCAGGTAAACAGTTTTAGGCTGGCAGCTACTTTTTTCCAGCAGCTTGAAGGTAACTACTTCACTTAACTACTTCACTATCTTTTTGGCTTTCTTTGTTTGTTGAGTCTAATTGTTTCTAAAGGGAATGTGTCTTTTTGTCCAGTGCTGTTTTATTTTTTAACGTTTTATTATGGAAGCTTTTATACATATGCAAAAGAGAATAGACTATAACCAGCGTTCAACTGTAGCCTTTATAAACCGTCTTCAACTGTAGGCATTATAAACCATCGCTAAGCTCGTCATATTTGTCACCCGAGCATTGTCTGTCTCTCCGTTACACAGAAGCAAATCCCAGGCGTTAAATCAAGTCACACACAAATACTTCAGTTGTATCCCTTAAAAATGAGAACTTTTTTTTAACACCACCACAATATATTATTACACCTGAGAAATATCGTTCCACATATAATTTTAGACTTTGCTCCAATCAGTGTGTAGACAAGTTACAAACGTTGCATCCGGTTTTTATATTTAGTAAGTTTCTTATAATCTTTAGGTCCAACCTTCTACTTTTTATCTTACAGTCTGTTTAGGACAGTGCAATGTTTGCCCTAAAGGAACTTCCACACCCTGCGTTTCACAACTTGCATCCCCACAGTGTTAACATGTTTGTCTGCTGCAAATTGATAGGTCTACAGAATCAGCGAAAGTAATTTTTTGTTCGTTTGTTGGGCAGGAATGCCTCCCAGGTGGTCTGCTGTCTCTTCTGTTGTATCCCACCCAGAAGCACACCAGGTCCATTTGTCTGTCTTACGATGCTGAGATCAAAAGCATTTTCAGCACTTATCCATTTATCAGACTTAATCAAAATATAGTCTTTTTTCACCTAATAGTTATATCAGCCAGCGATGATCACTGGCTAAGTCTATTTCCTTCGGGGTTACAAAAATGAATTATTTTAATTCTGTCAGTCCATCTGCATTATTCGCTAGTATTCTTTCATAGAGTGGAACGTTTTTTCACAAAGTATTTGGTTAGCTTGAAGAGCAGTTTTTAAAGGAAGGATAAGTGCTCGCCTCTTCTGGTTACCTATTTTCTGAACAGCGAATTGGTCCCCTGGCATCCTCCGTGGATGACCATCTTTATTGCTTTTGCTGCTCGAATTGTCCCATCTTGGGCCAGTTGGACTTCGTCAGCTGGACTCCTGGGTTCTTTTCACACAGCCCAAGTCACCTTGGATAATGGCTCAGCCTTCTGATACGACAACGTACCCCAGGCTGATCGGGTCCATTTCCTTCCCCAGACCTGGAATTAACCGATGGACTGTAGTTGCTTTTACTGGGAATGCGTGTTTACAGAGAGGATGTGCGCTGGGCAGTGAGGGCGCTCGCCGCCAGCAGATTCAGTCACTGTTCTCAGGCCCCTCAGTGGGCAGAGCTGGGAAATGCGTTTTCCATAGAAAAAGCAACAACATGAGTTCATACTGGCATTTCCAATTCCAATTTAGGATTATGAAGGTTTTACTTTTTTTTTCTATTTGAAATTTTTTTCTGATAAAGTCTTGGTTCCTAATGACATTAGCATAATGGCATATTTCTTTGTCCATATATGTGATTCGTAATACATAGTATATAATATAGAATATATGATACATAGCACATAATGTATAATAAATATTTCTCACAAACACAGGCATGTAAGTATATAAAATAGTTTAATAATAGCAACTCAGATATTATTACTAACAACATGATTATGGAAAATAGTTTTTTGTTTGTTTGTTTGTTTGTTTTACGCCGTATCCCACAAGAAATAAACCGTCAAAGTACTGTGTTTTGCACACACTTGAGGTGATTCGTCCTGTGTGGCTAAAGTCATCAGTTTGATGTTTAGGATAATTTCATTTTGTTCTTGATATTTAGTGGTTGCTCTGTTGTTTTGTTTTATAATCATGTGTTTCAAATATACTAAACAGACATTTTTAAAGTACTTTCTGCCCCTCCCTTTCTCTACCAAAAACCATTTTTTTTTAGTTTGTTATTTATCTGTACATTCTCAGGGATAAATGAATAAGGAAATATGCACATATTTATCTTCCTCTCTCATTCTTGTTCTCAGTTAAGTGGCCGGGGTTGTCCTTTTTCATCTTAGTTTACATCGCTGAGATTAGCGGACAGCGGCACGTAGCAGTGTTGCCCACACGTGTGCCACAGCGGTGTGTGGGTGCGCCGCATGCGGTCAGCCAGCCCCCCGCAATCGCCGTTTGATTGGTTTTAGCCATCTGCTCTTACGGATGGCGCTTCAGGTAGCGGCCTCGTGCGCACATCTTCCTGCGGTTCGTCCGGCGTACCTTCGTGGTAGGTTCTTCGCAGTGGGTCGACCGGGCCGAACAAGTGCTGCGCCTTGTCAGTTAAGTCGTTAATTGGTAAATGACGCCCACTTCCTCCCCGGAGAACGATGCGGTTGCTTGTCCCCAGCAGAAGTGAGCTCAGCCTTTCCAGCGTGTCGCGCTGCCCGGCACGTGTGTCCTGGCTCCTCTGTCAGGTGAGAGATGGCGTCTCGGCGTAGTGTCGTCTGTGTGCGTGTCCGGGCTTCTTGTTCGTTTGTTTCTGCGGTGCTTGGAGTCGATCATGTTTCGGAAACTCCAAAGCCAGTGTCTCTCTCATCATCGCTTCTCTCCTCTTCCGCTTCTCTCCCTTTTTCTGGAACTCAGTTACTTTCGTATTAGACCTTTTCATCATATAATCTGTATCTCTTATGCTCTCTGTTAATTTCTATTTTCCATTCATTTTTTTTGGTCTCTATTTTAGTGTAGTTTTTTTTTCTGAACTATCTCCTAGTTCTATGTTATTTTCTTCTGTCATATAATCTGTTGGTAAACTCCTGCTTTGTATTCTTAATTTATTACGGAGTTTCTATTTGGTGATTTTTGCTAATCAGGATCCTTTAAATAGTTTTTGTAGATCTGTTTCTATCATCTTTTTAGGGGATGATGAGGTCTTGGTCTGTGATTATATTTTGATTTCAGGTATGCCTGGATTTTTCTGAAATGAATGTCAGATCATATGTGAAAAAATATGGAGTTAATTGAGAATGTGAGTTACATTATCTTACTGTAGATAGTTTTTCTTGTCGTTTCATGTGTTTTATAGTGTCTGTATTTACATAGTATCACCAAGCCTCCTTTCTGTGGTATTCACAATGAAGATAAAGGTAGATCTTTTCATTGCATTTCCTAAATTTTTTTATTTTCAGATAATTGTAGATTTCCACGTAGCTACAGGAGATGATACAGAGAGAGCCCGTGTACCTGCTACCCAGTGCCCTCCAATCGTGTTATCTTGCATGACTATAATATATCACCACCCAGAGGCTGACATTCACGCAGTCTGTGGAGTTTATGCAGATTGCCCTATTTTTACATGCAAACATTTGTGAGCACATTTAGTTCTATGCAGTTTTGTCACAAGAGTAGGTTCATGTGACCAAGACCTCAATCAGGACACAGGTAGCTTCACCACAGGGTCCCTCGTGTTACCTTTCTTAGCCACGGCCACCTGCCTCCCCCTCCCCCTCCCTGACTCCTGGCCATCGCGTATCTCTCCATCGCTAACCTTTTCCTTTTGGGAATGTGCTGTAGATGGGGTCGTGCAGTATGCAGCCTTCTGAGAGCGGATGTTCCCACTCAGTATGATGCCCTTGAGAAGAGCCATCCAAGTTACTGTGTGCATTCTTAGGGGTTTTTGTTTGTTTGTTTGTTTTTCATTTTATTGCTGAGTAGTCTTACATGGTGTGGATGCAGCACGGTGTTTTAGCCATTGCTTGGCTTGTGTCCAGTTTGGGGCTATTATGAATAAAGCTGCTACGGTCTTTTGTGTAGAGGTGTTTGTATAAGCATAAGTTTTCATTGCTCTGGGCCAAATGCCTAAAGATTACAATTGCTGAGTCATATGGTAATTGCATGCTTAGTTTTGTCAGAACCTGGGAGGTGGGATTTTGAGGTTGCTGGGGATGCATGCCCTGACTGAGGCTTTGCCTCCCCTCCTGCTGCAGGCGTGGGCACCTGTCTGGAGCCTGAGGGCCAGGGTTTAGGTTGAGATAGAGAAGACGCAACACACCGTCTCATCTAAACCCTCTGTGTTAGTCAAGGCTCTTGATTACAAAGTCATCACACATGCTCAGAGCAGCTTAGGCACCATGTAGGTTTACTGGACGGGCTCCCGAGCTCATGTAAGGCAGCGGTTTACATGGGCATCTGAGGATTAGCAGAATTAGCGGCTCAAATGTTGTCTTTCCTCTTTGCCTCTCAGCGCGTGCCAGCTCGCTCCTCCCTGCCCTTGACCCCTTCATTCCAGTGCCAGGCGGAGAGACTGCGGCCACACCACACTCAGCGTCAGGTCCCACAGCCCCCATTTTCATACAGAGATTGGGACCTGACCCTTAGTTTGAGTTCTCACAGTCCTTGGGTGGGACTCTAAATGTCTCTACGAGTCCGATGCTCAGTACACAGCCTGTGTATTCGGCAAATGCCAGAGGCGGGGACAGACGCGAGCCAGGAGCACCATCTTGGGCCAGCCGCTCTGAGAACCTGACCGCCGTGGGGGCTGACAGGTGCCAGGTGTGCCAGGTGTGCCGCTCCTCTGTGGCTTTGCTCAGTTCTCCTCACTGGGGAGGCAGGGCCACCCCCCCAGGCCCCCACTTATGGTTCCAGTGGGCGTGCACTGGTGATTATAAGTCTAAAGAGATAGGACAGAGGGACAGTGTTTCCCGTCACAGGCCAAGCGACAGCAGGCCGTAAATTATCTGTTACAGAGGGGTCATCGGCAGTAGGTGGTCCCGTCGAGGGCAGAGGTGAGGCTGGGCTCTGTCCTGCAGCTCTGCGCGGTGCCAGGCTCACCGACCTCGGCCGCGTCAGGCTCTGTGCCCGGCACGACCCTGGAACTAACGTCTGTGGCTGGATGAGGACGAGAGCGACGGCGGACCCTCAGGGTGTCTGCATGCCCACGGCGCCTCTGGGTGCTCTCCACCTCCCGGCCCACGCCCACAGCACCTCGGGGTGCCCTCCACCGCCTCGGGATGCTCTCCACCTCCCGGCCCACACCCACAGCACCTCGGGGTGCCCTCTACCACCTCGGGGTGCTCTCCACCGCCCAGCCCACGCCCACAGCACCTCGGGGTGCCCTCCACCGCCTCGGGGTGCTCTCCACCCAGCCCGCGCCCACAGCACCTCGGGGTGCTCTCCACCCCCCAGCCCATGCCCACAGTACCTCAGGGTGCTCTCCATCGCCTGGCCCATGCCCACAGCACCTCAGGGTGCCCTCCACCGCCTCGGGGTGCTCTCCACCTCCCGGCCCATGCCCACGGCACCTCGGGGTGCTCTCCACCGCCTCAGGGTGCTCTCCACTGCCCAGCCCGCGCCGAGCAGGTGGACCCTTCCCCGAGCTGCCTGTGGCTCCCAGAAGGGTTCCTCGCTCCTGTCCCCAGCGGGCTGGCCTTTTCTCGCCTGGCAGTTCCCAAGGAACCGACCCGGCTGGCCGTGGTCTCATTTGCAGAACAGACGACCCAGCGGGTGACTTTGCTTTTCTCTCTTCCCCCGCCGCCCAAACAGGCGAACGGGGAGCCTGCCGTTCCCTTTGCAAGGTGCCCTCAGGGCCCATTACCAAAAGGTGGCGCGGCCCCGCCCGCCGTGCTGCTCACGTCCACGTTCAGAGTCTGAACCGCGGCCACCGCCCAGCCCGCTGTCCGCTCGTCCTCTGCGCCGACCTTCTCCCAACTTCCGGTCCCTTGGAAAGGCCGGGCCTTTGCGCAGCCAGCGACAGGCAAGGTGATGAGGGTGACGCAAGAGAGGCCGGCAGCGGTGGCCTGTCCGTGGCACGCCTGTGAGCAGGGAGAGGCGCTGGCCCGCTGGGAGGACATCGCTCTGCAGAGGGGCCCGGCCCGTGTGGCCGGGTCGCAGGGGCTGGGGTGAGGAGGGGGCCAGCTTGGCAACGCGCCCCAGAGGGCCCCGTTAGCCGCGGGGGTGGGAGCCGAGTCGGGTCAGGGCCGGAGGCGGGCCCGTTCAAGTTTGCACTCGTTGGGGTGCTAGGCCACTTACTGTGGCCTCAGCTGGAGGCAGCTGTGGAGACAGGGAGGCCAGCGGGGAGGGCGGGGCAGCCGGTCACAGTCCGCAGGACGTCGGGGACAGTGCATAGGACAGGGGGGCAAGGGCGGCTTGCAGTTAGGGTCTGTGGCTTTAACAGCCAGCTGGCTGTGGCAGGGAAGGGGCCAGGGGAGACGGGGCCCGATGCCATTGCCACAGACTTGGGTCGGCGTCGCGCAAGCTGCCCGCGGGACCACAGGACGAGCCAGTCGGGAGGATAGGGACCCGTGGGTCTGGAGCTCAGCAGCTCTGCAGGAACAGCCAACACGGGTGGGCAGTCGAGGCCACAGGTCATGGAGTAAGGACCCTCGTTCCGGGGGGTGAGGGGAGCTGTTTTATGAGGCGTGGACACTTCATGGGGGGCATCTCTATGGAAGGGGGCGGAGAAGAGAGGAGACGTGGGCCGCGAAGGAGGCGCGAAGGGCCGGTCCGGGGTGGTGCAGGTTCCCCGGGGAAGGGCGAGCAGACGGACCGTGTTCTCGTCCAGTCTGTGACGAACCCACAGAACGACGTGGCTCAGGAATACGGGGCACCTCTCCATCTTGCTCCGGCCCCTCCCGACTTCACAGTAACGGCTTTTTGTAACTGCAGTGACACTTCACGTGCTGGCGTACTGGACGCTCAGGGCGTTCGCTTGGGGAGCCCTTGCCCTAAAGATCGGTTCAGTGGGAGAGGAAATGAGGGTAGCGTTTTCAGAGGGTGGTGATGGCCACAAGCATCCCGTCGAAGCGAGAGCGGCCATTTCTGCCACCCGCCACCTGTTACGCTGGCTTCTTCTCTCCCTCCTCATCCGAGTCTTACCCATTTCAGGGCTCTGTTTGTATTTTCTTGAGGGGAAACAAACACTAATTAATCCCGCCAAACATAATATCGGGAAAGCAATTATTCCTACCACATGTAATAACCCATCCGCGGGAGGACTCATCCATTAAGTGTGAATCAATGTGAATTTAAATACTGTTATTAAGATCAGATTGGTTTCTCATTATGAGCACCATAATTTTAGTATTTGCTCATGCGTTCTTTGTGATACCGTGTTCTGTGACCATAAAACCTTAATACCCATATGAATAATATCTACATGGTAATTAATGTCAGAAATCACAGGCCAGCCCATCAGATGTTCCACAGATGAATCCCTTTGTTTGGGGTTCATTTGAATCTGTGACTAATTAGATAGTGAATCGCTTATTTTGAAATTTGAGTGATAATTGTGGCAGAAGGCTAAATTTGTTTGCATTTCCAATAAGTCATTAATTGAAACGAAATCTTTCCTTTAAATTATTTCTCGTAGTTGAGTTAATAGGGGGTTTTCCTTTCTTTTTAAATTTGCTGGCGTGTCCTGGAGTGAGCCAAGCAATTGCTTCGGCCACTGTCAAGCAGGGAGCATTTTCCCTCAGCATCTCTCGCTTCCCCAACTGGGCCATAAATTGTCTCTCAACTGAGACTGCTCTCTGCTTCGGGGGAGCGTGGAGGCTGGTGCTCAGCCCATTGCTGGGCCTTGTTAGACCTTACGAAGAATCATAAAAACTGCTATTGGTTGATTTCATGAGAAACACCTGGCGAACTTACCTGGGTTTATGTCCCAGGGCCCAGGGCCTGCGGCATCAGAGCATCGCTTTTGAAAATCAATCAGGCACATTGTTCAAAACTTCCCTGCATTTCGACTGTGGAAGGGACATGAGGGCCCTCTTCATGAGTGGAGAAATCTTCAAAGTAGTGACAGAAAGGCCGGGCGATTGTTTCATTTGTAAAATATCTTGGATGATCTGGAAGTGTGCAGGGGACGTGTGCCACAGCCAAGACGTCTGTCGCAGGATGAGTTATGGCCCCCAAAAGATACACTGAGTCTCAGCCTAACCCAGTGACCTGCGATACCCCCTCATACGGAAGTAGAGTGTTGGCAGATGTAATCTGGTTAAGACGAGGGCATCCTGGGATAGGGTGGTCCTTGATCCGAGGACTGGTACCCACAGGCTCAGACAGACACACAGGGAGAATACCATGTGACAATGAGGATAGAGCGGAGTGAGGTGTCAGCGAGGCCTGCCAAGGGCTGCCAGCAACACCAGAAACCAAGAGAGAGGCATGGAACAGCATCTCTTCTTGGAGCGCGTGGCCCAGCTGACACCTTGAATTTAGGTTGCCGGCTTCCAGGGCTGTCGTTTTATGCCACCGGTTTGTGGTCATTTGTGACAGCCGTCTTCGGACACTGATACATCATCTCTCATTGAGTCTGCTTGAGTCCCGGTGTGTCCTCCCAGACTTGTTCTGGCTCCTTTGGAAGGTCACCATGCTGAGGTCAAGGGTTGGCAGGACTTGGTCAGTTCAACTAAGTTCTTGGTCCCATACTTAACCTCAGCCAGAAAAAGCAAACCTTGCAGCCTGTCTCTTTCGCCTGCCTTCCTGGGCAGGGTTTGGAAAAAAAAAAAAATAGGTGTCTATGCAATGTCATTTGCTCAAACTCTGTTCTTTCTGGGCGTGTCTGGCCTTTGAGGGCTGGCTGCCTCTGCAAAGCCAGCTGCTCCGCGGTCGCCGTGTGCCGAGGGAAGGTGATCCAGGCAGAGAGGCCGGCAGGGCCACGGAAGGAAGGGTGACCGGTGGGCTCTGTGGGCTCAGCTTTCCTCTTCGGAACATCTCACAGGCTGGCGGCAGCCTCGGGTTGGAGCTGGCATCTCCTCGTGACAGCAGACCCTGGCGGGCAGCGGCATGGGGAGCACTCCTCCACCCCCGCCCCGAGCTCTTGGGGACTGCCAAGGAGGAGCACAGTGTGGGAGGAAGCCGAAGGCAGACCCGGAAGGCCTCGCTCACCCCGTGCGCCCCACTCTGCCCCTGCAGCGTCTGCCCCTCGCCCACCCGCACCCTCTGTGCTTCCCTAACCATTCTGATTCCTGAGCCACTCAAGAAAAGCCAGAAAGGACGTGAGCTGGGCTGGGACAAAGACAGATAAAGAAGTAAAGGTCATCGCATTCTAGAACGGGGACCCCAGAGAAGATGGCAGGGACCTATGCAGATGGGGAGATGGTGGCCCACTGGGGACACAAACTAGAGAACAGATGCTCCTTCCCTGTACGTCATGGGGTTCACAGGCCTCCTGGTGATAGGGGCTGTATTCCAACTTCCTGTCCCCTTTTCAGGCCCTGGGGTTCCTTATGCATGTGTGTCTTTGAATTCTCCCTGATGGTTAATTGTTTCCCGGCCCTTGCTTGTCCCCAGTCACTGCCCAGATGGCTGGCTGCCCCAGGCTTGTCTCCTTCAATCCTCCAGGCTGGCTTGCCTGTCCTCCGGAGGGCGCCACCCGACTTTCTTTGCTTTGCGTTTGCCTTTGAACTTGATGACAGGCACCCTCCGCCCTGAGCCAGGTCGGCAGGAGGGCCAGGCGCATCCCGGCGTGCAGTCTCCAGAAGACACGCCAGCTTGTCCTGTCCTCCAGTCTTGGCCAAATACTCCAGCTGTTCGAGAGCTGTCAGAATCACCCCTCCCCTGGGAAGGGGGTCCGTGTTTCTGTCTCAGCAGAGACAACACGCCTCTGTGCGACTGACTCTCTGTAAGAGAAGCCAAGATCAACAAAGAAAGCATTTTGAAGCTTTTTCCAATTCCAGTGAGAGCCTGCAGTCCACTTCTGCGTGGGTGCTAGGCCTAGGTTTGTGCATTGCCTGGATGCAGAAGCCAAGGCGCCTGTTTCGTCCAGATCCGAGAGTTAATGACTGTTTCTCCAAGGCCGTTTTAGGCACCAGCATGATTCAGCAAGAGCTTTTAAAAGTAAACTTGGCTTCCTCTGAGTTTCTAGCCACGTATATCGAGATGACCCAAACATTTGGTTGATTTAACATATCTGACTTCATGAAACTACCTTTAATGAGGACTGCACTAACAATCCCTCCTCCATGGGAGGGGGGTAAGTAGGAAGAATGACAGGTGTTTGCAAAACGGCTTTACTTTGCTGTTTTTACCAGTGCGGAATCATGATTTCTCAAGGCTTTGTGGTCACTTGTGAATATGTG
>NW_011888892.1:3307587-3314860 GCF_000151845.1 Pteropus vampyrus
GGCCCGCCCGCAGAGAGATCTGTGCTCTCGAGCCATCAAACTGATCTCTAGGACACGATCTGACATCAGACTGGAAAACTGCAGTCAGGAAAGACCCCAGAGGAGCTGCCTCCGTGACGTAGAGCAGAGAGGTCCGTTAGCTGTGGCGTCTCCGTGCTGAGGTAGAAGTTCACGATTCGTTTCATCGGGTTCGTTTGGCAGGCAGCATTATTTCAGAGCAGGATCCTTTAATCTGTCCATGTCGTAGACGGGCCCCTTACCCTTGCTCTGCTGGGTTGACCAGATGACTTGAACCCAGAATTGTGATATCTATCTGTTGAAACAGAATAATCGGAGGTTGAATGTTTCACGTAGTTAGCTCAAGTACATTGTAGATGTATGTTTGATTCTGAGTTGCTGTATGAACTTGAAGAACCTCTGAAGTGGGTTGTCAGAAACACGTCTCCATGCTCACCGATGTCATATAAATGGATTCCTGCCGTTTCTGCCTCTGGCTCCCACGTGCAGGGCCAGTGGCTGTGTGTTCACCCTAAAACCTGGCTCATAGCCGCGTATACAGGCACCGCTGTGGTGCCGTGGGGGTCGTGGGGGTCCGGGAGACTGACTCCCCGAAATCGTGTTTGCGCTAACGGGAATGAACTTTTTTTGGTTTTTTTCTTTCATGGAGAAGTATGTCCTCCGTTCAAAATCGGGCCTTCTCTCTCTGACTTTGGCATTTTAGGGTCTTAGGAATTTATCAGGGAAATATGTTTTGTTTATACTGACTCCATTATGGGAAGCTTGGATAACTGCTTGGGGGGCTTTTAAATTTATCTCTCTGTGCTAGATTTTCAGCTGCTATGAAATTAAACCGAAAGCGAAGCAGTGGGGGCATTAAAATGGAAGTTCGTGAATCTGAACATCTTGATTTCTTAAAAGGAATTTCACCGTAATCTCTCTCTGGATAAGAATTAAAAAATATATATATTTACACGTATTATGTGCAGAGTAGAATAGTTAAATTAGCCATAATTGAAAAGATGCAATAATACACTGACAATAATTTGAGAACCGTTTTAGTATTAAAAGATCCATTTTTAAGAAACTGTTTTCATTATAGTTCTTACAATGTTAATTTGATAACTTCATTATGTTACTTTTCAATATATTACTTTAAACGTGGGTAAAGCGGCTGGGAGAGCCCCCTGGAACTCTGCAAATCAGATTCGCGGTCTGTCTTATCTTTCTGGCCTCATCCCCGTGTTTGAGTAGTAAGTCCTCGCTGACAGCTCTGCCACGTCTTGAAGGACAGGAGGAGGAAAGCCTTCCTCCTCTGGCCTGCATCCAGGCAGCGAGGTCCCCAGCACGGGTGGCATGGTGACACTGAGCTTGACATGGCCACGGTCACCATTCTACCTCGAGATCCGCATCTTCTCTGTGGAACCGTCCACTCTCCCCTGCCCACCCTCCTCTCCTCTGAGACGTGCCCATCCATCGTAACACAGCCTCGGTGGGCACCGCATCCTCAGAGGACGTTCTCATGTCCTACACACGTCTGTCATGGGAAACAGTGCCGCATTGGGACTCATCTTGCTGCCGGATCCCAGGGCAGGGGGCACGCCTGGTGCTGACCCTTCCATTGACCTGGCTGGGGGCAAAAGCGGAAGCCAGACGCCTCGGAGGCCCCTGGCGTGGGCGTCCTGCCCTCGGCTGGCTGGTCCTCTCCCTGAGTGCTGAGCCCGGGTCCCTTCTGCGGCCACCTCCTTCCTGCTGCCTGAGTCTCAGAGGCCTCGCTCCGAGTGTCTGAGCACACCGCGGGTACCACGCCACCATCTCTGGGACCTCCTGCTGAGCAGGCCTCTCTGTCTCTCGTCACCTACGGTGTCCTCATGGGAGTGCCTCCTCGCACAGGGTCCCTTATCTCTTCTGCCACTTGTGTCCCTGGAGGTGTCACAGCCCTGAAGGTGAAGCTCCGTGTGAGGGAGGCAGGGCGAGTGGCGCTGTGGCCGTCACAGTGCGTGGCCGTCTCAGTGCGTGGCTGTCAGTCTGGTGGGCCGGTTCCACTTCAGACTGCCTTTGGATCAGGAGGAGATCCGCGGGGAAGTGGGTGGAGTGTCATGTCTATCTTCTGGCGGCCGAGGTGGCTCTGTTTCTAGCAGATCACAGAGTGAGTCTCAGGTCGTTTCTTGATCCGATCCTGTTGGCGTCGTGGTTTGTAGAACTCAGGACCGCTCTCTCTCGGCGTGGCAGCTTCGCGAGCTCACATTTCCTTGGTCGATCCTCGTGCGCGCGTGGGTCCTCGTGGGATGTGGGCTGCATGCTGGGCAGCTGGCCTGCCACCTCGCCACATGGGATCCAGTGTCCTCGTTCCTGGCGGAGGCGACCTAGGATGCCGGCCTGCTCTCTGGCCAGTCACAGTGTGGGATTAGCCACATCTTCCTCCTGATTACACAGCTGTGACCATTGCCAGGGCTTGCTGGGGCCAGCCTCACGGAGGACTTTTCTTAATTTTCAATAATAATGTTTCTTTATCAATGAGATGACTCATAACACTGAAAAAACTCCCTTCACATCCTATGTTCTAGTTCAAGGCCATACTGGGTTCTGCATTGATAAAGGTCCTGATGATCGTTGACATTGAGACCAAGACCTTGGAATGCTCTATGCTGCGTGTCATGTCCCACACCCCACCTGCCCCTCCTGCCGAATATAATGAGAGGTGATGCCGCCCATGCAGCATTGAGCACATTTCCCCGGGAAATGAAGGGAGCGCGTGTGAATCTCTCTGAGCACCAAATTAGCCGGAATGACTGGATGGCAAGTGCATGGTTGGGCTTCGCGGCCGCGTGGCTATGGCTTTGCTGATAGGGAACGACTTTTATGTTTATGTCGTGGAAATTTGATACCCTATTTGTATTACTTAAACTGCGTGTATTTTGTAAGTGTTGTCAAAGCGAGGGCGTAATTTGTAACAGAAGCCGCTTATGTAGAAACTGTTCTCATAAAAACGTTTCTCCAGATTGCTTTGCTCCCAGCTACTGAGGTTGCCATAAAGAAAGATTTCTCATATTGGATTTTCAAAGCCACAAGAGTGGTCACAGAGCAAGCGAGGGACAGCTCGATGATTTAAGTCTATTTAATGCCTCAGTTGTCATGAAATAGAAGGAAATAAACTCCAGAGGGCTGCCAGGACACGTTCCTACAGTCTCTTAATGCCCCAGACTAAGGGGCTGGTCCGTCTCCTGTTACGTCTTAGGAGCCCACCTTTCCTCAGGCCTGAGTCCTCCTGGCCCCTGTCTTCAGGTGCCCGGGCCTGGAGCAACCTGTTCCGTAAGACGCGGTCTCGGCCTGGCCCCTGACGTCCCCCCGGGTTTTCGGGACGGTCCCCGGTGTGGCAGCCTCCGATGACCGAGCAGTCTCTTTCATCTTTGCCCAGCGCTCCCGGCCCCCGCAGCAGATCAGGCTGTGCCGATTTTACCACGCGGAAGGAGGTCACAACCCGCTGTCACGCGCCTAGATGAGTAGCCCCAGAAGGTCGCAGTAATGGCCTTCTCGGTAAAACACCAAAGTCCGTGCGTCGAAAATAACAGCAATGCACCGAGCCCTCCCTGTGCCACAGGCACACCGGCTGGCTTTGCTTATTTTCATTTAAAAACAAGTTCAATTTTCAATCGTGGGAAAGTACCCGTAACAAAAATTTATCATCCGAAACGTTTTTAGGTGCACTGTTCGCTAGCGCCAAGTGTGCTTACATTTCTTATACCAGAACTTCTTCTGCTTACAAAACCGGAATTCTGTACCCGTTAAATACTGACCCTCCGCTTCTCCCCGCGGCCCCGGCAGCCACCACGTCACCCGCATTCCTGTGCAGCGGAACTAACTTCTCTAGATGCCGCGTGACAGTGGAAGCCTACGGTGTTTATCCATCTGTGACTGGATCGTGTCACTGGGCATAATGTCCTCGAGGTTCATCCACGATGGGGCATGCGTCAGAATCTCCTTCCTTTTGGGGGGCTGAGTAATATTCCACCACGTGGCTCAACCATTCATCTGCAGATGGTCTCCTTCCCTCTCCGGGCTGTTGCCGGTAACGCCGCTGTGAACACGAGCGTGCAGATGTCTGTTCATGGACCTGCTTTCCCGTCTCGCGGGTATGAAGCCAGAAGTGGGATTGCTGGATCGCACGATAATTCTAAGGCCTCCCGGAGACAACCAGAGATAAAATGAGATGAAGACGGTGGCCCCAATCCCATGTGGTCCCCTTTTAAGAACAGGAGATTAGGACACAGAAGCTTACGGGGGAGACCATGTGAGGACACAGGGGGAGGCCATATGAGGACACAGGGAGGTGACCATCTACACGCCAAGGACAGAGGCCACAAGAAGCCGACCTTGCCTACACCCCAAGCCCAGACTTCTGGCCTCCACATTGTGGCAAGATGGATTTCTGAGGTCTAAGCGCCCTGGCCTGGCGCCTTGTCACGGCGGACCTAGCAAATCGATGTGCAGCCCTGCTGCCTTCGACTGTTAGGAGGCCCCCGAAACCACCCCCGCTGAGTTACAGCGTTTCACGTATCCGCTCGACCAGCTGGGGACAAGCACCGGAGCTCCTGTCCCCACGTAGGATTGGGGGGGCAGGAGTCTGATGGACTGTATGTATCCGATGGTAACACAGTATTGGTTAGAAAGTAGGAGGTGATGTTGATTTTTTTTTTTGTATTATTCCTAGAAATCAGAAATCATGTTGAGAAAATGTTAGAAAAAGCCGTCTGTTCTCTGTGACTCATTTTGAACAGAGCATTAAAAGCTAAAGGGTCTTCTTCCTTTCTTTTTTTTCCTTTTTTTGTATGTGAAAGCGCTGTGTTTGGGTGGTTTTTGTGACAGTTGGGTTTTGCTTTTTTTCCCACCGTGGATGATTTGGACAAAGATGTATGACTTTTCCATTCGAAAGAATGGCGTTGGCAAAGCAACTGAGTGTGGGCCTGGGAGGCAGCGTTATCCTGTGGAGAAGCCCAGGGGCAGCGCTGGGGAAGCCACACAGTGAGCCTGGGGACAGGGGCTGCTCACGCTCCTCTGGCAGCTCCCACCTCTGCTGCCCCCCGCCCCTGACCCCACCCTCCCCGGGGCACCTGAAGACCTGTGTGTGGATGGACTTTAAACAACCACCCTCCACCAAGAACAGAGCCCCCGCATCCCTCGAGGCCGTGAGAAATGTCAGTGTGGAACATAGAAACTCCCCTAAAATAATAGGATGTTTCACCCAAAACCTTGTCCACTGGTCTGCCACTAGCTAAAATGAGCTGCCGCGTCTGTGGACACTCGTGCATCGTTGTCCTGGATCATTTGCCTGAATTTGACAGACCTTAGTAAAGCTATTTGGAGACTTAGCCGACAGCTTTTTTGGGCCCACACTCTGTGTTTCAGCCACTTTTGATCATAATTCTGTGACCTTACTGAGTGTGTGTTTTTAATGGGAGCCTTTGGGTATGGGCAAGTGTGCCCGCTGTGTTCTTATTCAAAAACCCGGAGCTAAAAGCAACGCAGCCCCCACAGTGGACCCCATGTGTCTGGGTTTAGACCAGGAGGGAAAGGTTTAGTCTGCTGGAGCCTTTTCCAGAAAAAACATGGAAACGGTGTTTTTTCTAAAACGCAACATGATACGGAGTTATTTGATTTGTCAGTCGTATAAATTTTTCTCTTTTCGCTTGCTTGCCATGTTCATGTGGGTAATTCTCAAGAGGCCACCCAGGGCCGGGCGCCTCACACATCTGAGCACCTGAAGTCACCCGTGGGCTGGTGGCGAGGACACGCGGTATCTGCACTAGGAGCTCCGGGCTCTGGTGCGGGTTTGTCGATTGGTAATAGTGAGACTGTTGTTCACAAAAGCACCCCGTGCCACAGCCTCCTGGACGGCCGTCTGACACAGTGTCTTGCCTTGGGGCCATCTCACGGGGTCTGGCTGGGTGAGGTAATGAACTCGCTTTACATCTTTCGGACTCCTGACCGTGCCCACGTGTCCTGTGCCTGACGCTCGGAGGCATTTAAATGACAGCGGCCACCGTGCCGTGAGGTACTCAGCAGTCGCCACCCGTGGAATCCGCCGCTGCTCCAGCTCCCGCGGGCTCGGCTTCACCTTTGCTGGAGGACGAGGAAGACGGTGGCCTTTGGGTGACAGAGGGAAGTTGGTGGCAGCGTCTCTGCTGGGCAGCCGGTCGCACGTCTGGGGCACAGTCCCTGCGGAGCAGGCAGGAACCTTCGCTGCTACCCCCTCGGGCGGACGATGCACACGGGCCCGGCGGGATGCTGCTTTGCTACGTTCAGCGGCTTTCAGGTTTAAAATGATAAATGAGCTTTCGCATCATTGTGGTGGGAATGTTTGTTCATTCTTCCTCTATTCAGGTGCTTAGTGTGTGTCCACTGAGGGTCATATGGAGTGCCAGGTGCTGGGGATAAACGCACTCTAAAGGAAGTGGGGACCCTGCTCTCAGAGCTGAGGCTCTCGGGGGGGCGGGGGGTGGAGGCAGATGTCACCGGACATGGCTCAAACCATGGAACGAGTGAACGTATAATGACAAATACCATGCAAACCCCTGAGAGGTGCATAATCCTTGGGGAGCATGTGACGAGGGCCTAGTGGGACCAGCGGGGCTGGGAGCTGAAACAGTGGAAGGGGTTAACCAGGTGTGCCCAGGTGGGAAGCAGGAGCCCACCAGGGACAGAGAACAGCACGTGCAAAGGCCCCGCACGTGGGAAGCAGTGGAAGAAGGTCACTGGGACCCAGCCCTGTGCCCGTCCTACAAGGCCGTGTGCCAGGGCCACCTGGGGTAGACGCTTCCCCTTTCCCACCTCCCGCCAGCAAGAGCGAAGCCCGCCCTGCGTGGGCCTCAGCGTGGTTCATTATCATAGCATGTAGGGTGTTTTGATTATTGTGTCCTTCTGTGTCATGTCAGTGCCTCACAAGTGCTACAAAAATACTTTGAAGGGGCCCAGAGAGTGAGTGCCCGGCGGGCCGAGCTGCTTGCGGCAGGGAGGCCGAGGGACCCTCCTTGGGGGCGAGAAGGGCTTGTCCTTGGCCAGAGCCTGGGTCGCCGGAGCAGCCTTGGCCCCGTCTGCCTCCTCGCTGCCCAGCAACACCCTGCCTTCCCCAGGGACGATGAGCGGAAGAAAAGGAAGCAGACGTCAGAGGTGGCCGGCAGCACGCGCAGCCCGCGGTCGCATCGGGAAGCAAACCGTTTCCATCACGGATTCGCGTTTCCTTTAAATAGGACAGTCGTAGCCTCGCCATAAAATTGAT
>NW_011888892.1:3314910-3319045 GCF_000151845.1 Pteropus vampyrus
GGTGAGGTAATGAACTCGCTTTACATCTTTCGGACTCCTGACCGTGCCCACGTGTCCTGTGCCTGACGCTCGGAGGCATTTAAATGACAGCGGCCACCGTGCCGTGAGGTACTCAGCAGTCGCCACCTGTGGAATCCGCCGCTGCTCCAGCTCCCGGGGGCTCGGCCTCACCTTTGCTGGAGGACGAGGAAGACGGTGGCCTTTGGGTGACAGAGGGACGTTGGTGGCAGCGTCTCTGCTGGGCAGCCGGTCGCACGTCTGGGGCACAGTCCCTGCGGAGCAGGCAGGAACCTTCGCTGCTACCCCCTCGGGCAGACGATGCACACGGGCCCGGCGGGATGCTGCTTGCTACGTTCAGCGGCTTTCAGGTTTAAAATGATAAATGAGCTTTCGCATCATTGTGGTGGGAGTGTTTGTTCATTCTTCCTCTATTCAGTGCTTAGTGTGTGTCCACTGAGGGTCATATGGAGTGCCAGGTGCTGGGGATAAACGCACTCTAAAGGAAGTGGGGACCCTGCTCTCAGAGCTGAGGCTCTCTGGGGGGCGGGGGGTGGAGGCACATGTCACCGGACATGGCTCAAACCATGGAACGAGTGAACGTATAATGACAAATACCATGCAAACCCCTGAGAGGTGCGTAATCTTTGGGGAGCATGTGACGAGGGCCTAGTGGGACCAGCGGGGCTGGGAGCTGAAACAGTGGAAGGGGTTAACCAGGTGTGCCCAGGTGGGAAGCAGGAGCCCACCAGGGGCAGAGAACAGCAAGTGCAAAGGCCCCGCACGTGGGAAGCAGTGGAAGAAGGTCACTGGGACCCAGCCTTGTGCCTGTCTTACAAGGCCGTGTGCCAGGGCTACCTGGGGTCGACGCTTCCCCTTTCCCACCTCCCGCCAGCAAGAGCGAAGCTCGCCCTGCGTGGGCCTCAGCGTGGTGCATTATCCCAGCGTGTAGGGTGTTTTGATTATTGTGTCCTTCTGTGTCATGTCAGTGCCTCACAAGTGCTACAAAAAAACTTCGAAGGGGCCTAGAGAGTGAGTGCCCGGCGGGCCGAGCTGCTTGCGGCAGGGAGGCCGGGGGACCCTCCTTGGGGGCGAGAAGGGCTTGTCCTTGGCCAGAGCCTGGGTCGCCGGAGCAGCCTTGGCCCCGTCTGCCTCCTCGCCGCCCAGCAACACCCTGCCTTCCCCAGGGACGATGAGCGGAAGAAAAGGAAGCAGACGTCGGAGGTGGCCGGCAGCGCGCGTGCGGCCCGCGGTCGCATCGGGAAGCAAACCGTTTCCATCACGGATTCGCGTTTCCTTTAAATAGGACAGTCGTAGCCTCGCCATAAAATTGATTTATTGTGTGGAAATAATTTCCGTAGCAGGGGAACTAATTTGATTGTGTAGCGTAAAGAAAATGTATGTGGGACAATGGGGAAGAATAGGGCCCGAATGAATCCAATATATTTTAATCTCCGCAACACATATTATATTTTCAATTAACAAGCTTAACGTGCATGTGTTTGGGTGGCGGGAGCTTCCCGGGGCCCTTTCGTGTGTGTTTATGGGTAATAAGTCACTCAGCATTAAGAAGGAAGGCGATCATTAGCTTGGGATCACCCACTTACCTCTCGTCAATAGCAAAAGTCAATACCCACTGTCCCCGTGGCCACATGTGGGTGGTAAAGGTGGAGGAACATGGACAATGGAACTGTTGCGTTGAATGTATTTTCTAGACAGAACAAGCAAATCCCGAATTCCTTCCCCTTCAGCCCAAGCAATGCCCGTTCCCTAACGCCGTGGTCGGGCGAGAAGGTGACCTTTGGCTGCTCCCCACAGAGCCCACGCGGCCGTGTGTCTGCGCAGCGCGCTTTTATTGCTGACGTCTCAGGAGCGCGGACCTCTAAGCGGGCAGACTCGGTCTTCGCTCACCGCCTCTCCCCGCATGGACTTGTAGGTGGAGGGGGAGTCGGGGCGCTCACCGCGTCCACTTGTCTTGGGCCTCGTTTAATCGGTCGACCTGTCGGGCGGATGCATCGTCGTTCATAGTTTGCAGGCGATGAGAACTGCCTCTCGGGCTTCCCCTGCAGAGAAGTTTAGCACCCAGCCGGCTCCTGCACCCCGTCCAGGCTCGCAGCTCCTCCCCGCAGCGGTGACGGGGCCCGGCTCTGCAGACTGTCACGCCTTGACTCCCCACCCCCTGTCTTTAGCACAGACATGTGATTAGAAGAGCATGGAAGAAAGAAAGAGGTCATTAAAAAAAAGTAACAACAACAGAGAAGGAATCTGGCAGGGAGAGCAGAGGCAGATGTTAAGTTAGGTTTAAAAAAAAAAAGAAAGTCTATTTTGAGCCTTTCCAGAAGGCCCGGGCTGCCGACACGGAGGGGCCGGTGCAGACAGTTGCGTAAGTGGAAGGAGCTGCCCCCGCCCGCCCAGCCACGCGGCCGGCAGCACGTCAGGTTCGATAGCGTCAGATCGGACACCGTGGACTGGAGGAAGGACCCAAAACGAGGTCAGAGCCGGGCCGCGGGGCTGGCGGCCGTGAGCGAGAGAGCACCCTGAGCAGTGGGCTCCAGGCAGACGGGGCGAGCAGCAGGTGCGCGGCCGTGAGCCAGAGAGCACCCTGGGAAATGGGCCCCAGGCAGACGGGGCGAGCAGCAGGTGCGCAGGAGGGCGAAGAGCCCGGACCCTGGGCATGAAGAGCAGCGAAGGGACGAGAGCGGGGGTGATGAGACAGGGCGTCCTGAACCCACAGCCCAGTCCCTCGCCGTCCATCTGTTCGGGAAATATTTACCGGATACTCAGGGTGGCTGGGGCGAAAACAAGTGAGCCCCAGGCCCGGCCCGCGGGACCCCTCTCCCCTCGCCCACCCCGACCCCCGTGGCCCTCACTGTCGGGTCCCTCCGCCCAGAGGAGGTGCCGGCGTTTCTCTAGGCTCCTCTGTGGGTCTTCCCTTTCCACCCTACTCCAAGATGGCTCTCCCACGGTGTCCCATCCATTCCCAATGATGCGTTTGTACGTGGACTCGGATCCAGTTCCACACGCACATCCCACCCTTGACCTTCCCCCTGGTTTCTGACCTGGCACTCGGGGTCCCTGAGCCTGAACCCAGGACCCTAACTCCCTAGAGGAGCCGCTCTGGGTGCGTCTCACGGCTGTAGACATCGCTCTACGTGGCGCCTTCCATGCCGTGGCTCCGGGCAGAAGCCCTAGCCCCCCTCCGCGCCCCGTTTCCTAACTCAGCCCATCCCCCACCATCCCTGACTGACGCTTCCTGACACATAGTGGGGGCAGGAATGACAGGCAATGGGACATGGGCACAAGCACAGTTTTTTAAACCAGAGGTTGAGACACTACAAGCGTTGAAAACAAAGTCGAGAGAGTGTTTCCCGACACATGAAATTTATGTGACGTTCAGATTTCAGTGTCCATGAACGAAGTTCCGCCGGCCGCGGCCCCGCCCACGCCTGTGAGTTTTCCTTCCGCTGCTTTCTCTGCAGAGCGAAGTCGCTGGCGCCAGGCACCACGTGGCCTACAGCACCGAACTCACTATCTGGCCTTTCGCAGAAAAAGCTCGCTGATCCCTGGACTAAACCCTCCCATGGGGCGAGTGCCATTTTGATAACGGATACATGTTATTCACATGCTGTCATCAATAATCAGTGATGGATGATCAGTAATTCTAAGAACCTGTCATGGGCAAGGCAGTATGGCGGGTACAGGGAATGGCTGACCCGTGGACTCTGCCTTCCGGGACACAGACTCAGGTGCCCGGGGCTGGGAGAGACACACCTGTCGGCGCTTTGGACCAACGCAGCCGCCGGGGTTGCCCGGCCCTTTGGTCGCTGCAGCGTGGCAGGCAGAACGAGGCCCCCAGGATGCGCCGGTCCTGTGAGCGAGTGACGCCCGCGGCACGGGGCTGTCGGGGTTGCGGAGGGCGTGCGGCAGCAGGGACGGCCGGGGCGGTGGCACCTCCGCTGGAGCCTCCAGAGGACGTGGCGCGCTGCCGAGTGGTCCAGTGAGCTCGGGGTTGGACTTGCAGCCTCGGGTAAACGTGTGTCGTTTTAAGCCACCAGGCCGTGGCCGTGTGATGCAGCCGCCGAGGGAGCCGGGGCACTCAGGGGCACTGCTGGGGCCCTTGCGAACGTCCTACTTTAAC
>NW_011888892.1:3320335-3325015 GCF_000151845.1 Pteropus vampyrus
CCAGGCCGTGGCCGTGTGATGCAGCCGCCGAGGGAGCCGGGGCACTCAGGGGCACTGCTGGGGCCCTTGCGAACGTCCTACTTTAACAAAATGCCGGGGCGGCTCTCGTTCCCGCTCTGTGACCCCGGGTCAGCTCCCCTTTCGCTGTCCTTGGCCCACCCTCTGTCCAGCCCGGCCGGGCAGGGGGCCAGGACCCCCGCGCTGTCTGTCTGCAGACCTGGGAGTGAGTCGGCACAAGGCAGGGCGGCTGCACCTCCTCTCGATTTAATCTGACGTTTGTGGGTTTTGTCCTGAATGACAGACAGTTGCATAAAGGTTTTCTCGGCGCCCCCGTAAAGAGTGATTCCACTCATTGCTGTTGTAAATTTTTGATGCCGCGGCACGTTGCGGGCAAGTCGGGCGTCTCGGCCTGGAGAGCTGAGAACTGTGTTCTCTCAGCCGCCCCCAGCTCATCCGACGGCTCTGTATTCCTGCCCACGGAGCCGCCTGGGCCCTGGACGCTTTGTCCCCCGCGCTCGCTGGGGCTGGGGCTTGGAGAGCAGAAGTCTGAGCAGAGAAATCCGTCGGCAGAGCTGCTGGTCTGGCCCTCCGCGAGGCTCCCCCATGCCCCTCACAGTCTGTTCCACAAATCCTGGGTCCCCCAGAGGTCAGTCCCCCCACGTTAGAAGCCCAAGAATCCTAAATAATTCAGCCCCACACTTCCGCTTGGAGAACCCCAGTCCCTTCCCACAGTTAGAAAGTTCCACCTCTCCAACCCACGCCTCCCCTCTGCAGGCCCATCCTCACCCGCACCTTTCCCATGTGCAGATGTAAAGTGGGGAATGACGACCTTTCCAGATAACCTTGCAGAAGCCCGTGGCTTGTGCTCGCCCAGCCCCCACCCCGAGCGAGACATGGCCCGGAGCAAGCAGCGGCACCAGTACAGGGCTGTGTGGCTGCTGCTTCTGTGGGGTGTGACTCTGTTCCCTGTAAAAGCTGCAGATGTGGCCTCCTTTCCACGCCCCCCCCCCCGGGATGTCCCCTCCACATGGGCTGCCTCACCTGGACGCCCCGGCTCGGAGCTCCGTGCGCATATTCCCTTTCAGCCGGTCATGCCAAACCCAAGGCAGCCTGCTTCGTCTGTAGTTTCCCTGACGTGTCTTCTAGAAGCCAATGTATCTACAAAGGGCCCTTCCTTGGTGACGGCGGGCCGCTCAGTGGAATCTGTGGGTGCTTCCTGTGGGGGAGGGGGGGTGCCTGCGTCTGAGCTGCGGTCACGACCTTCTCCGCCCCCTGTGGCCTGTGAGCCTTGCAGCGGGGAGAAGGATGGGCGGGAACTTGGCTTCTCATCTCTGCTCTGCGCCTACCTGGGTCAGTGGCGGCCCTCGTGGGCCCTTTGTGTCCCTCCCGTGACATTGCAGAGAGCGGACGTGAGCGCCTAACCCCACACGTGCAGGTGAGCGCTGCTCCATCAGCGTCAGCTCTTGTCTTTGCGTATGATGAACAAGAGCCCGCTTTTCTCCTGCTGTGTGTTTCAGCATCTCAGCCCGTGTTTTTCTTCCTGATGGGTGGCCCCCAGGTCAACTGCGAAATAAGCCACCGTGCACGAGTGTCTCGGGCCGTCCCTCCAGGCCGAGCCCGTGCAGTGCAGGTAGAACGCAGGGAGGATGCCGCGCACACAAAGCTGGTCCTCCATTCTCGAGAGGGGTCCTTGGGCTCTCCCAGCTTAGCTGTGGGTGTCGCAGGATCAAGAAATAGCAGGAAAACAAAGATATTCTCAAGGCCGTGGAGAAGAAGTGTTAGGTCCATTCTGTCTCAGAGGAGACCCTTGTGGGAAGAGAAATGAGCTTCTGGTGCCTTCAGCCCCCGGACCTGGAATGACAGAGAGACAGGCTGAACGGAAATCCCCCATCTCAAATTCAGTTGACAACCTAGCACCAGCCACCTCTCCTGGGAAACATGAAGTGGCCTTAACTCTCATCTGCCAGTCATCTCGTACTTGCCATTAATTAGGCATCCGTTAAAGTAGCATGCCAATAGTAGAATTCAAAGACAAGTGGACAGTTTATCTCCTAAGGGCACTCTGAGAAGACAGCCCCGAGTTTGGCCCCATGGAGCAGCCCTGGGCACTCGCACGTTCGTCACCTGAGGGGCAGCACTCTCTCTCAGCCCGTTTTGCAGATGTGGCAGCTGAGGGCCAGGTCGAGGCCAAGTCACGCCCCGAGGGAGCTGCACTGTGGGGACTGGCCAAGGTTTAGATTCTTTTCCATAGCTGCTGCCAGTTGTTCATCACTAGGAGGGGCTGAGAGCTGGCCGTGTCCTAGCACTTTGCTACCAGGTCATAATGCAAGAAAGTCTCGGGTCGAAGTCAGTCGCACACAGACATTTATTCAAACAAATTCTCACCAACGGGTGCAGTCAGTGAGCACAGTCTGCCCTGAGGATTTCGTGAGCCACCTCTCTGTCATTCTAGGCGCTGAGAAAGTCCGCTGCAGGCCAGATTCACTTAAGCTTATAGTCGTCATCAGGCAGCCAGAGTCGTCCAAGCCGGCGGCTGGGCCCTGGCACTGAGGGTCAGGCTCTGGGCCTCGTCCCCCAGGTACCTGGAGCCATACACCTTGTTCCCACTTGAGCAGGGTAGTCTCTAAAGTGTCTCAGCTCATGTCCGTGCCTTAAGGAGCGTTGTTTCCATTTCTGTTGTCCATTCTATTCGTTAGGAAGACACAAATTTCACAAAAGAAATAATTTCTAATAACTATTCCTTTCCCATTTCTGCTTTCGGTCACGTTAAGGCCAGCCACAGCATCTGCCCAGGAAGTCATCTGGAAGGTGGTTTTCTGATTAAAGGTCGGCGAGCCACGGGATACTGGGAGTGTATCTCTTAAACTGGCCTTCAAGCGCTCTGAGTGGACGGCTGTTGTCGTCGTTATTATGTCTGTTTATTTATGCTCGTGCCTAAACTACTCCCAGAACACACCCAAACATCCTGGTTCTCTGGAGAGTAAAAGTCAGAGGCTCTCAGTCCCGCGTGTGTGTGTATGCGTGTGTGTGCACACGTGCGTGTGTACACGTGCGTGTGTGTGCATGCGTGTGCGTGTGCGTGCGTGCAGGAGCATGCTTCATCGCGGAGCTGAGGCACACTGACGACAGAGATGTGAACAGGAAGATCGTGGCACCGCCACGGATGTTTCTGGAAGCGCCCAGTTCCCTTTCCTGCTTGTTTTTCTTGTTTACAATACTAAATATATGTAACTTAAATTTTGCCATTTTAACATGTACAGTTCGGTGGCAGTCGTTATATGTCACAGTGCGACCATCACCGCTATCTATTTGTGAATGTTTTCTTACCAGACGGAAGCTCTAACCCCTTCCTTCCCTGCGCCCCAGCCCCACGTGTTCGGAACTCGGAAAGCATTTCGGGGACACACGATCGCACACTCTCTGACACCCAGAAAGCAGATCTCCCGGAGCGCTCTGCACCTGTGCGTAAACGGGGTCGCCTGTCCCTTCATGCTGCTCTGCCGCCCAGCAGCGGTGGCAGATGCACCGTGGCTGTCCTTGACGCCTCCAGCTAGTCACTGCAGGGGCAGTAGGAGAGCCCGGGACGGGGGTGGGAGGGGGGGAGAGGCCTGCAGAGGTGCTGGGTGCTGGTGGAGCGGTCTCTGGGGGCGTCAGGGCCTCTGTCACAGCTGATTTTTAGGGTCCGCATACGCCCTCTCCTCTGCCTCGTGCCGCTACAGAGAATTCTCACTGCGGGCATCCCGTACGTGTCTGTCTTGGGGACTTTTCCCCCTACCCCAGGGGCCCCCGCATCCATCAACGCTAATTTTTTGACGTTGAAATAGGAGAACCAGGCAGCGTTGTGGGGAGGGAAGAGGAGAGAAGACAAAGTAGGTGATGAGGTAGAAGGAGAGGGTGGCTTTACGAATACTTAAAGCCTGACCCAGGAGTAAGACTTCCTGAAGACACGCTGGGTGCCCTGGAGGTACAAGTGGCAGGAACCACCTGTCCACTCGCCGCTGTGCTGCCCAAGCCACTTCCATCCCAACGCTTGGTAACTGCGCCTCGGGGTTCAGCGAGGGACACTGTCTCTTCTAGGCTTTGGAGGGGGCTTTTTGGTCATCAGGTTTTGTTTTCTGACGACCAGGCAGGAGCCTTCCCCGCTCTCTGACCAGGTGAAGAACTCTCAAAATCTGCGCAGGACACAGATCGCAGTCGAATCGCAGCGTGGCGGGGATGGCACATTGTCCGCAAAGGGTCACATAACTGTAGGCACAACTGCTCAGCCCTGCTGTTGTATTGGGAAGGCAGCCACGGAAAATCCCGGAGTGAATGGACATCGCTGTGTTCTAATAAAACTTTATTTAAACCACCTCACACCATTAGGATGGCCACTATCAAAAAAAAAACAAAAACCACAAACTGAGGAGTGTCGATGAGGATGTGGAGGAACCGGAAGCCTCGTGCGTGTTAGTGCAGTGTGAAAGACAGTTTGGCAGTGCCTCAGAAAGTCGAATTAGAATTACCACGTGATCTGTCAGTTTCACGTCTGGGCACATGCACCAAAAAAGTGAAGTGAAGGACTTGAAAAGATATTTGCACATCCATGCCCACACCTGCGTTAGCGTCAGCAGCCAAAAGGCGGAAGCAACCCACGTGTCCATCGGTGGATAAACGAAATGTGACATATACATAAAATGG
>NW_011888892.1:3325065-3326587 GCF_000151845.1 Pteropus vampyrus
TCTGGAAGCGCCCAGTTCCCTTTCCTGCTTGTTTTTCTTGTTTACAATACTAAATATATGTAACTTAAATTTTGCCATTTTAACATGTACAGTTCGGTGGCAGTCGTTATATGTCACAGTGCGACCATCACCACTATCTATTTGTGAATGTTTTCTTACCAGACGGAAGCTCTAACCCCTTCCTTCCCTGCGCCCCAGCCCCACGTGTTCGGAACTCGGAAAGCATTTCGGGGACACACGATCGCACACTCTCTGACACCCAGAAAGCAGATCTCCCGGAGCGCTCTGCACCTGTGCCTAAACGGGGTCGCCTGTCCCTTCCTGCTGCTTCTGCCGCCCAGCCTGCGGTGGCAGATGCACCGTGGCTGTCCTTGACGCCTCCAGCTAGTCACTGCAGGGGCAGTAGGAGAGCCCGGGACGGGGGTGGGAGGGGGGGAGAGGCCTGCAGAGGTGCTGGGTGCTGGTGGAGCGGTCTCTGGGGGCGTCAGGGCCTCTGTCGCAGCTGATTTTTAGGGTCCGCATACGCCCTCTCCTCTGCCTCGTGCCGCTACAGAGAATTCTCACTGCGGGCATCCCGTACGTGTCTGTCTTGGGGACTTTTCCCCCTACCCCAGGGGCCCCCGCATCCATCAACGCTAATTTTTTGACGTTGAAATAGGAGAACCAGGCAGCGTTGCGGGGAGGGAAGGGGAGAGAAGACAAAGTAGGTGATGAGGTAGAAGGAGAGGGTGGCTTTACGAATACTTAAAGCCTGACCCAGGAGTAAGACTTCCTGAAGACACGCTGGGTGCCCTGGAGGTACAAGTGGCAGGAACCACCTGTCCACTTCCGCTGTGCTGCCGAAGCCACTTCCATCCCAATGCTTGGTAACTGCGCCGCGGGGCTCAGCGAGGGACACTGTCTCTTCTAGGCTTTGGAGGGGGCTTTTTGGTCATCAGGTTTTGTTTTCCGACGACCAGGAAGCAGGCGGGAGCCTTCCCCGCTCTCTGAACAGGTGAAGAACTCTCAAAATCTGCGCAGGACACAGATCGCAGTCGAATCGCAGCTTGGCGGGGATGGCACATTGTCCGCAAAGGGTCACATAGCTGTAGGCACAACTGCCCAGCCCTGCTGTTGTATTGGGAAGGCAGCCACGGAAAATCCCGGAGTGAATGGACATCGCTGTGTTCTAATAAAGCTTTATTTAAACCACCTCACACCATTAGGATGGCCACTATCAAAAAAAAAAAACAAAAACCACAAACTGAGGAGTGTCGATGAGGATGTGGAGGAACCGGAAGCCTCGTGCGTGTTAGTGCAGTGTGAAAGACAGTTTGGCAGTGCCTCAGAAAGTCGAATTAGAATTACCACGTGATCTGTCAGTTTCACGTCTGGGCACATGCACCAAAAAAGTGAAGTGAAGGACTTGAAAAGATATTTGCACATCCATGCCCACACCTGCGTTAGCGTCAGCAGCCAAAAGGCGGAAGCAACCCACGTGTCCATCGGTGGATAAACGAAATGTGACATATACATAAAATGG
>NW_011888892.1:3328122-3328733 GCF_000151845.1 Pteropus vampyrus
CGTGCGGGAGGAAGCGCGCGAACCGGGGTCGCGTCCCCAGCTCTCAGCCCACGGTGGCGCCTTGGCCACGAGCACTGTTTGGGGGGAATCTGAGTGGGAGAGACCCCAGGGCGCCGAGGGCGGGGCCCGGGCCGGAGCAGACACGGCCCGGGACTCCTGCGCTCCCGCGGGCATCGCAGGCTGGCGGGCGGAACGGTTCGGAGCAACGTGGGTTCTAGCTAAGAGTCTGATGGATGCTGAAGGCTCATTGATTTGGAAAAGGAATGAAATCTTGGGGAAAGGGAGCGCTGCTAGTGCTTCAGGGAACAAAGGCAGCTGAAGCTTTTGACTCTCCTGCTCCTGCCCCCCATCCGGGGGGGGCTTCGGGGCCCCCCAGTTCCAACAGCCGAGGTGCGGACGCCCCACCTGGCATCTCCAGCCCCTCTCAGACCAGCCCCCGCCAGCCCTTTCAGCCTCAATCCCAGAAAGTTCTAGCCACATCGGTCTTTCTGCTCTTCACGTTGCAGAGCGGAGAGGCGGGTCCCACGCAGGCCCCCGCGCTCTGCGCATTCCGCCGCCTCCGCTCCGCCAGGGTCTTCCGTCGAAGTCACTTCTTTGTGGGTGACTTCGTT
>NW_011888892.1:3328783-3330593 GCF_000151845.1 Pteropus vampyrus
TTAAGAGTCTTAAACCTGGCAAAAAATGCACTTAGAAAACACAAAAATAATAGGGTATGGGCCGATCTGAAAAGTATGCTTCCAACCGTGTGGCATCCTGGAAAAGGCAGATCCGTGAGGACGGGATGGAGGTCTTCGGGTGCAGGCTCTCAGCAGGAGGGCGAGGATTTTCAGGGCGGCGAATGGCGCGGTGTGACGCCCCGACAGTGGAGCCTGTCACTCTACGTTTGTCCAAACTCATAGAACGAACGACCCCAAGAGCGAACGCCAATGTAGTTGCGGGCTTCGGGCGACCGTGACGTACCGGTGTGGGTTCATCAGCTGTGACAGATGTGACCAGTGCACCGCTCCAGTGGGGGTGGGGTGACCGTGGGGGAGGCTGTGCCAGAGGACACATGGGGGATCTCTGTTCTTTCCGCCTGATTTTGCCGCAAACCGAAAACTGCTTGAAAAACAAAGTCTGTTAATTTAATGATAACGATAATGGTCACGTGGGAGGGGTCCAGCGTGGGGGAGGACGCTGCCGCTGGCTGAAGGGTGCATGGCTGGCTTCCGCCGTCTGCTGTTGTGTATTCTGGAAGTTTTCCTCAGTGCAGGGGAGGGCGACACAGCTGCAGGGGTTGCTCCTATCCTGCTGACCACGCCGACTGGGCTCCCGGCAAGGCAGCATGCCCTGGTGGCCGGGCTGTGGCCTTGGTCCCAGTCTGCCCATCTAGGAGCCGAGCTCCTGCATCGCTGAGGCCCCGTTTCATTCGTTAGGAAATTCTTACCCCAGCGGGCTTGAGAGCATTAGGTGACATGTGTTCTGTGGGCGGAACGCACAAGGCGAGCAGGAAATGGTCATCACGACAGAGCTGCAGAAGCGAGGGCTGGCCGCATGCGGGAGGAAGCGCGCGAACCGGGGTCGCGTCCCCAGCTCTCAGCCCACGGTGGCGCCTTGGCCACGAGCACTGTTTGGGGGGAATCTGAGTCGGAGAGACCCCAGGGCGCCGAGGGCGGGGCCCGGGCCGGAGCAGACACGGCCCGGGACTCCTCTGCGCTCCCGCGGGCATCACAGGCTGGTTCGGAGCAACGTGGGTTCTAGCTAAGAGTTTGATGGATGCTGAAGGCTCATTGATTTGGAAAAGGAATGAAATCTTGGGGAAAGGGAGCGCTGCTAGTGCTTCAGGGAACAAAGGCAGCTGAAGCTTTTGACTCTCCTGCTCCTGCCCCACATCCAGGGGGGGCTTCGGGGCCCCCCAGTTCCAACAGCCGAGGTGCGGATGCCCCACCTGGTATCTCCAGCTCCTCTCAGACCAGCCCCCGCCAGCCCTTTCAGCCTCAATCCCAGAAAGTTCTAGCCACATCGGTCTTTCTGCTCTTCACATTGCAGAGCGGCGAGTCGGGTCCCACGCAGGCCCCCGCGCTCTGCGCATTCCGCCGCCTCCGCTCCGCCAGGGTCTTCCGTCGAAGTCACTTCTTTGTGGGTGACTTCGTTTCCCTCCCAAGCTCCCCCTACAGCAAAGCGGCTGGTCCTCTCCGGTCGCTGCTGACGGAGGGCGCCTCCGCCACGCGGGGCTGGGCTCGGAGGCTGGTCAGCCGGGGCGGCGCGGTCATCACCGCTCCCATGTCCATCTCAGCTCCCATGTCCTCCGCGTCTCGTATCACTTCGCCTTGAGTCGCCTCTCCTTCCCAGCATTCCTGAAGTATGCGAGACTCTCCTTCCCAGCATTCCTGAAGTATGCGAGACTCATCTTAAGGCAAATTTCCAGCTACTATTCCGTGACTCGGTGTTCTGCAGGCATAGGATCTGCCACTTTTAATTTATTTC
>NW_011888892.1:3331493-3337063 GCF_000151845.1 Pteropus vampyrus
TCGCCTCTCCTTCCCAGCATTCCCGAAGTATGCGAGACTCATCTTAAGGCAAATTTCCAGCTACTATTCCGTGACTCGGTGTTCTGCAGGCATAGAATCTGCCACTTTTAATTTATTTCTTTTTTTTTCCACCCACTTTGGGCAAAACATTTTATTAAAAGATGCATTTTTTGCCTCAAAGCGACTCTTGTTTTAATGCAGAGGTATTTAAATGCCCTCATATTGAGCTGTACAATCTAATTATGCAACTTAAAGTAAGTTTAGGGAAGGAATAAAAAAAAAAGAACCCAGCTCTGCCACTTGAGAAACAGGGCTTTGTACTCCCCTGGAAGTTCCATGCCTTTCTCAGTACGTTTCCCTCTGTAGTAATGAGCCACCTCATCGTCCAGCTTTATGGGCAGAAAACGCTGGGTAACAGAGGTGCTGGGGATCCCTGAGGCTCTGTCATAATAGTCATTTTAGTGACTGTAATTGCACTGGAAAATTCTAATAGTTAAATTGGTTCCCGATTACGTTCCACTCGCTAAGTTCCCCTCCGCTCAATGAACAGATAATGATTAAGACCTGCCACGTTTATCGCTCTGCTTTACAGGGGGCGGCTTTCAGGGACAGCCCCCCTCGCAGCTCCCACGTCCCCTTTAGTGCAGAACAGAGCGGGGACGCAGGCCGGGAGGCAGGGCTGGCGGGACCTCGCCTGTAAAACGCTGCAGGGTGAAGCCTTCCACCCTACGCCCAGCCTGTGTCCTAAGTCATAGGACATGTCTTCCCTTTTAACCCAATGCCATAGTCTGGATCCCCACATTTCAGAATAGTAAGGCATCCTGCTGTCCACTCGCTTGGCACAGCTTGTGATCATTTTCATATTCCTCTGTGAATAAAAGCAGATTGTTGTACAAAAGTTTCTAATGTGATTTTCCTATGTATTTTCCCTAATTTGACATGGATTAGAATTAACTCATGAATAACAGCAGGTAATAGATATTCTGACCTGAAGATTAGTCTCTCTTTAAATTTCTTTTTACCTAGTTAGATAATTGATTTATCTTCTAGCCAACGCGGAGCATTGCGAAGTTTTTAATCCCATGAAGTGGGAACCGTCGGATATAATTTGTGTCCGGGATGCGTCTGAGGAGATGTGGCTCTGGCTCATCAGGCTTGTGCTTCATCTCAGCTTTGTTTACTGCAGCGATGACGGTTTTTATTTATGTTCCCTCTAGTGTTCCTCGTACAACTCCCATTCTGTGTCATTTGGGCTTTGTCCTGGTTTTTTGAAAAACGTAGAGCCAATCTAAATTATAGACTCTCAGACACTGCTCTTGCCCAGTTGTCAGTTCATTAAAAAGTTTTTGTTCAGACTTCCTATTACTTCAGCGGCATACTTTTTAAGGCATTTTGAGAAATGTCTTGATTGAACCAGCTGACATTGTTCCAGCTCTTAATTAGAAGTAGCATGTTGCAATAGTCTGGGTGCTCTCTTGAGGCAAAATAATTACCCCGTAATAATAACGCAGGTCCCAGCAAACGTCATTATTTGCACAGAGGGCTGGAGAGAGCATGTAAGGACCCTAGGGAACTCTCGAGAACCCCAAGTGCTAAAACTGAAGGAAAAATTAAGGGGAAAAATTCATCGGTGCCCACTCTCTTTGTGCTGCCTGAGGGCCCACCCCTAGAAGGACGGCACGTTGTCCTATACCGCCAGCCTTGGGGACGTCCTCCAGTTGCTGGGTTTGGTGCAGTGCTATCTGAACGCGAGGGTCAAACAGGTAGGGCGGGCCACCTCCTCTGTGGCCACGCGTCCTCTGCGGGAGGCCGAGGGTGACACGGAGACCCCCGCCCATGGCTAGGGGGCCGAGGGGGCTTGCCAGGTGTTCTGTACATACGAAGCACGTCCTGAATTTAGTGATTTTGTCCTGGTCCTGTGTTCACTTGTCAGGATGCCTTAAATGTCCTGTATTCAGCTTTTTTCCAATAAATTATAAAATTCATTTAATCTTTGCAAAACCTGGCCTCTCCGCCCAGTCTGCCCTTGGTGCGTGAACACGACCAGGATCCCCACGTTCTCAGATTAGTGTCACCTAAAATACGAATCCCCCCTTCTGGCTCTATTTAATGTCCCCAGAGAAGAAGTCACATAACTCCGACTTCAGTTTTCTTCGGTGACTAAAACAGCAAACCCTGTCCCAGGCCATTCGTCTCATCTGTTTCGGTCCTGGGTCCCCCTGCTAGGTTTCCTATAGGGACAGTGTCTGCAAAGCCCCTTCCTTAGAGCTGTCCGCATTGGGAGAGTGAGAGGCCGCGGTGACAGTGGCCGTGGAGCAGCAGGTCGCGGTGGGAGGTGGAGATGGGGACCTCTGTAAAGCCCCAGACGGAGACCCCCTTTCTCCTGCCTCCCATGCTAACTGGCCGTTGGTGGCTCCGGCATGGCCAGGGACAGGGATGGCCAGGGACAGGCAGAGACAGGGATGGCCAGGGACAGGCAGGGACGGCTGGAAACAGGAGCTCCTCCGGGCATGCGTAGCTAAGATCATGTCCTCAGAGGGCAGGGCTTCCTAGCAAGTAACCTAGATTTCTGACTCTGGCTGCTTCCTGCTGCTTTAACAGAGGAAGCGTAATTAAGTTTGTTGTCTGTGACCTAACGCCAATTCCTCTTGCATCCTCCCTTTGTGCGAAGAGAGGGGTCACCAAAAAAGAAGCATCCGGAGGGCTAAGCTTGGGTATAGTCAGTATTCGTCTACTCGACGAACAAGCGCGCGAAAGGCTTAGCACTCTGGGGCCGTTTGTGACAGTTCAAACTGCGTGTGTCATCATAGAAAAGCCAGTCGAGGGTTCACATTCACAAAGGAGGGGCTTCTTTACTCTCGGTGCTTAGGATTGTACATTATCAATGAGTCGATATTCCTGCTAACGTTCTTGTTAAATCACTTTCATACCCATTAAAGCCTTTTTATGTTATTGAAACAAACAGTGACCAAAATTAGCATTTGGAATATAGGACAAATGGCATGGAACTAAGTCACCCTTCCAAGCTGGAGTGTAACGGCGCCTTCGAATGCTTACGTATAAGGAGCCGGCTGAGCAAAGACCAATTCGATAATGTACCATTAAGACATTGTGACTTGAGAAAAGGATTTAATTTGCACCTTTTTTTAAATCAGGCTTCTTAGCGATACTTTTCATACTGTTTCTTTCCGGCGCCGTCGTTTCAGTCTGTTTCTTTTATTCTGCATGCGCTACCCTCCTTGATTAATTTGGAGAACATCCACACGTAATTGTCTGGGTTTCTCACTGGCCAAACCTCGGCCCTTTCTGCAGGCGTGGGGAGTTCAAGTTCCAGACAGTCTCGCGTCGTAGCTAATTGAAATGCCAAACCTATGGAGATGCCAGAGCCTAAGTGTGTAATTATGTAATTTTCTCCTGATCTTTCAGAGTCTTCCTGCGAGCGATTAATCAGTATGCAGATATGCTGAACAAGAAATTTCTGGATCAAGCCAACTTTGAGCTACAGGTAAGAGAAGAGGTGACGTGACTTTTATTGGGAAATCGGGTTAAAACAAATTGGTCATCCGAGCCAATCCCTTTTTCCTCTGGTCCTCGAACTTACTCGGTCTCCCCCCTGAGGTGTGGAAATGGTATTTACGATTATATACCATGGAAAGGTCTGCCTTCGGGGTGTCCCGTTTAAGCAGGGAAGGAGATGGAGCTGCTTCGCAGAGGAGTATTGAAATGGAGTCACGAGCCGCGCGCGGACTCTGAGCAGGGAGGCCCCTGCGTCTCAGTTAGTGCGGCTGCCAAGGTCGTCTCGGGCTGTCCTCAGGCGCGGGGGGCAGGGCCAGCAGAGGCGGCGAGGTGGGTTTGCATCACTAAGCTCGGCTTGCTTCTAGAACTGTTTTCCCCAATACATTCTCTCCCGGCTTCGTGCTGCCTGCAGTGGCCTTTGCCAGGCAGAAGACCCCACCGCAGCCCCTGGACTTGGGTCAGCTCGACACCAGTTTCAGCCTTACCCCTTCCGTGGCGGGCATGTGTGTCCGTGTGTGCACATGTGTGTGCGAGAGAGATGAGGGTGGATCTTGCGTGGTGTGATTGCCCGTGAGTCTGATATCGTGGCTTTCAGCCCCATTGTGGTCTGCATGTGTTTCTGCTAATAATGATTCTGTCATTATTGTTTAGTTTCAATTACCAAAGTTTGCAAATAAAAAAAAAAAGCAGCCAGATGCAGATGGCATGTTAGTTTCTGGGCAGGATCGTTCACTGAGAAGGAGCCTGAAGAATTTCTGTCCACCATTGGGAGGTCCTGCTCAAAAACATGGTGCAGACAGCAAGGGTTAAACACCCAGCACATCGCCTTGTGCACGGCACCCTGAAAACGTAGAGCTAATGAGATACTTAGGTTATCAGATTAAGTTCTAAGGTGCCTATGCCCTTACTTCTTTTATGCTTTTAGAAAAAAAAAAAACACACCTACAACACCTGGTCTTCCTAGGTGGTCTTCCATCCAAGTACTAAGCACGCCCGAACCTGCTTAGCTTCTGAGATCAGCCGGGATCGGGCACGTTCAGGGTGGCGTGGCCATAGACACTTTTCTGCTTTTTTAATTTGAAATTTCTATCTTATCGGCATTATGGAATATTATATACCAAGCACTACATATCTAGAAATGTTAATCTTTCAGAATTAAAAATTTTTTAAATTTTCTCTGCTTAATGCTTACTTATTTTCACATGTCCTAATACACTAATATAGTCTCATCATAAAACCGCATGCAGCATACAGCAGCTCATCGAGGAAGATATTAGAGACCTTTTTCGACCTCTCGTCCTGTGCGCCAGCCATTGCCTGGTCCTCCTGATGCTCCTGTGAGCACTTGCGTGGGCCTCCGCGGGCTCCCTTTTGGCTTTTAACGTGACTTGGATCAACCCCTCTGTGTTTTCAGTTCTGTCATATCCCACAGCATAAACGCACCCGCGTGCGCGTGGGCGCACCGACACCCGCGGCCGACGGCCGTTCGCAGCTCCCCGTTAGCGCTTGCCACAGCCGCACGTTTGACACGCACACCTCAGCACCCCGTCGCTGTAGCAAAGGGTCCTGGGAGCCTCACTGCCAGGCCGAATGCTAAGAAATTTTAGTTTCATGGACAGCGGTGAATTCCCCTCCTTAACTGCTTGTGCAATTTGCAGTCCCACCGACCTTTCTCAAAATAAGCCGTTTTCTGAAATCTTCTCCAACATCCATTTCTTTAAAATTGTTGATTCTCGTTTTTATTGGACTTTCTCTAATTGCTACTTAGGCTGAGACCATTGACTGACTGTGACGGTTTCTGCTATTAACTTTCCGATCATTTCCTATGCTGCTTTTTCTGTTGAGCTATTTGTTGTCCTTTTTTGTAAGTTGAAATTCTTGATGTAGCCTAGTCATCATGGCTTTAGTTTTATCCTGTAGAAATAATATAATTTTTCTGCAGTCAAATCTGTCATTTTTTTGTGGCTCTTGCGTTTTACGTTTTGCTTGGCAAATCCTTCTTTGCCTTGATGTTACAAAGTTAACTGTTTTCTTTTTTAATGTAGCCAGTATCG
>NW_011888892.1:3337113-3346028 GCF_000151845.1 Pteropus vampyrus
TGCTTAATGCTTACTTATTTTCACATGTCCTAATACACTAATATAGTCTCATCATAAAACCGCATGCAGCATACAGCAGCTCATCGAGGAAGATATTAGAGACCTTTTTCGACCTCTCGTCCTGTGCGCCAGCCATTGCCTGGTCCTCCTGATGCTCCTGTGAGCACTTGCGTGGGCCTCCGCGGGCTCCCTTTTGGCTTTTAACGTGACTTGGATCAACCCCTCTGTGTTTTCAGTTCTGTCATATCCCACAGCATAAACGCACCCGCGTGCGCGTGGGCGCACCGACACCCGCGGCCGACGGCCGTTCGCAGCTCCCCGTTAGCGCTTGCCACAGCCGCACGTTTGACACGCACACCTCAGCACCCCGTCGCTGTAGCAAAGGGTCCTGGGAGCCTCACTGCCAGGCCGAATGCTAAGAAATTTTAGTTTCATGGACAGCGGTGAATTCCCCTCCTTAACTGCTTGTGCAATTTGCAGTCCCACCGACCTTTCTCAAAATAAGCCGTTTTCTGAAATCTTCTCCAACATCCATTTCTTTAAAATTGTTGATTCTCGTTTTTATTGGACTTTCTCTAATTGCTACTTAGGCTGAGACCATTGACTGACTGTGACGGTTTCTGCTATTAACTTTCCGATCATTTCCTATGCTGCTTTTTCTGTTGAGCTATTTGTTGTCCTTTTCTGTAAGTTGAAATTCTTGATGTAGCCTAGTCATCATGGCTTTAGTTTTATCCTGTAGAAATAATATAATTTTTCTGCAGTCAAATCTGTCATTTTTTTGTGGCTCTTGCGTTTTACGTTTTGCTTGGCAAATCCTTCTTTGCCTTGATGTTACAAAGTTAACTGTTTTCTTTTTTAATGTAGCCAGTATCGGCTAATACCTTTATAGTCGAGCTTTCTGACGACTGCTCTTTCTGGGATTTCTGTGGTATTAGGGATGATGAGAGTTTAATTTCCCTTTTCTCTCGGTTCGTGATCAGGTTCTGCTTTTCGCACTGTTAACATACTTGCATAGGTGTGTGTATTAATTCCATTTTGTCTGTGTTACCTTCTGGTTTTACACGGGGTAGGATTCCCAAGGCCGCCCTGCCGGCGTGCTAGTGCGGAAGCCTCCTGGCTCTCCTTTCACATTCCCTACTCCGTGTAAAATTCAAAACCGGCTTAACCCTGTCTTTAAATGCTGCTTGCATTTTAATTGGGATTCCATTGACTTTACAAATCGAGATGGGGCAGATGTTACAGTATTGGATGAAACACTTTGCGGTATTTATTGTCTCATCCGGTACAGGAATCTTTAGGTTCTTTGTGTGTGTGTCCTTCATTAGCTTCTCTCATTTTGTCCATGTCCGCCTAGCCCATTCCCTGCCGGGGAGGTTTCTGTGTGTTTTGAGTGTGGCTGCGGTGAGTGTGGGCTCCTTTTTCCCAGCCTGTCAGGGGTCACTGCACTGTTCACTGTTTCGTGACTGTCGTCCGCTGGACACTCCCTTCACACCCAGAAGCAGCGACGTGCCCGACGTGCACAAGGCAGGGATTTGTGACGACACGGTCACTTCATAGTAAATGATCTTTAAGCCACGTACCGTTTGCACATACCTTAAAGATACAATGTTTGATTTCTTACATGTTTATAGATGTATTTTTAGTATCAGGAAAAATCACGAATTATAGACATCCGTGCACTGTAAAGTCAGGGCTGCCACCACTCGCGCGTGTACTTGCCCTCGGAGCCGTCAGGGTGGGCACGAGGGAAATCCCCATTTTCTGAGAGAGCGAGGTGTTTGCCCAGGTAAGTGGCGGAGCTGGGGTCCGAGCGTGTGCCCTAGAACGTCGAGCCTGCGCTCAGCCCCGCGGCACGCCGTGGGCGGCCCGTCAGCGATGCACGCGCGGTGAGCATGTTCTTTCGAACACTTCGGACGTGCGTGCCGGGCACCTGAGAAATGTCCGAGCGTTGCTTTGAGACCCGATCTCGAGCCATTCGACACCTGAGCCTCTCCTCCTTTCTGGTTTTCAGCTGTGGAACAACTATTTTCACCTGGCCGTCGCTTTCCTTACGCAAGAATCCTTGCAACTGGAGAACTTTTCAAGCGCTAAGAGAGCCAAAATCCTTAACAAGTAAGTCTGCCTCCAGCCCCGACATCACGGGCAGGAGCCTGTGACTCTATTACCATAATTTTCGTGTACTCTCTAAGCCAACTCGGTACAAATTGAGATGTAATCATGGCGTAATGAGAGGTTGGTTTCAAATCACGGATCGGGTATTGCCTCTTCTAACCCATGAATCAAGATCTAAAATTTCAGGATTCGTTCTGCTGGATTCAAAGTCAGTGTAATTCGAGACTATTAGCACCGCAGAGTGGGAGTTTCGGGAGATAATGGCTTTCCCCCCACACTATTCTGATGTCATGCCACATGTGGGTTGCATTATTACTTCATTCTCTGGTGCCACTTTGAGAAAGGGCGCTTCTGACGAGAGTGCTTGGCGCCGATGGCTTTGCAGAGTCACTCGCTGTGGAGCTGGGGCTGTCCGGTGCTCACGGACCCGTCAGGAGCCCCTGCCTGGCTCCTTCAGCTCGGCCCCCTGCATGGCTCCAGGTCCACTACCGAGCAAAGAACTCCAGCTCGGGTTTCTTTCCAGCGTCCGGGCCCCCCGAGGGCCGCGCCTCCTCTCCCTACCTGAGTTTCACTAACGTCTCTCTTCTCAGAGAGCCCCTCTCAAAAGTGCTCGTGGGGTGACTTCTCAGATGGCTCCCAGGTTGCTGAGTCATCAGTCCCCGTTGGTCACATCATGACGCCTGCGAAATCGTGACCGTTCGGAGGCTTTGCTCACCCCGTGCCACTCCCAGGTGACAGAGTCCAGAGGGAGCTGCCGAAGGCGACAGTGACTCAGCCTGTCTCATATTCCGCGAGTCTGTATGTCACTGGCAGGATAAATCAAAAGCACGTTATCCCTGGAAAGTAAGAGTTATTTCAGCAAATTTTTATTGGGCACGTACTGCGTGCCAGCGACATTCTAAGCATTCGTGTGCGTTCATCACACGTCGTCATTAAAACAGCCCCAAACCATTTATTAGGGTCTCGTATCATCCTTGTCTTCCGGACAAGGAAGGTGAAGCTCAACGGGAACGAGTCGCGTGGGCAGTGCCACACACGGTCATTCTAAGACAGGTACCTCAGAGCCCACGATATTATCTGCGCTGCCTTTGGAACCGTCCATCTCTTCACCTGTGCCCATCTAAGTAAAGATCAGCTTTCGGCTGCCATCTTCCCTTCAGGCTTCCTCAGCTGAGTGACTCTACTCCGTCGGCCGTTGATGTGGACGGTGGGGGTTTTGCACCAGGATGGGGCTGGCACAGCCGAGCCCTGGTGGCTGCTGGGAAACCATGCCTCGGAGCCGACAGCAGGTCTCATGGCTTGCTCTGGCTCACCAGACACTCCCAGGTGGCGCCTTCTGGGACCTGGCTCAGCAGGAATGCTCGCACTTTGCCCAACTTGCATGCCCTCGGGGCTCGTAGGTTAGGGGTGCGTCCTGGGGGCCATCGCTGTCCTGGTTGTTTGCTGTCATGGTGAAAGCTGTCTGCAGTAGACACAGCACAGCTCATTCACAGCCACCCCGGGAGCCCAGCCCTGTGTCGTCCATCCTGCAGAAGGAAACCACGGGGGCCGCAGGTGGAGTCACCCGCCCACCTGTGTGCAGGGCTCACTGCGAGGCCCATGCCCCGCTGCAGCGAAGGCAGGACCCCTTCTTTGCCTAGCACGCAGCGCGTTCAGCCCTTCATGACGCCCGCGGGAGAAGCGAGTTTAAACCTGAAACCGGCCTTTATAAAGCTGGCATCTCCTTCGGGGAGTTTTAGCTGAAACAATTTGATTTGGAGCATTTTCCAGGCCGGGGCCGGGCAGCCTGCTCGGGCCGCTCCTCTCCTTGGCGTGGGTATTAACAGTCCAAGCTCAAACATCGGCACATGAATTAACCACGCAGGGCCGGGGCCGCCGAATAAAACGCTTGCTTCCCGCCAAGCCGCACACACTCAGAGGCTTCAGAGACAAGGACAATTAGACACAGCCAGCTGGTGTCCCCTCCCCAGAGCCGCAGGGCATTTAGCGTTCTCTCTCCCACAGCCGTGGCAGTGAGAGATGGGTTTTCCCTGTGAAATTTCCCCAGGGGTCCTGCGAGTGAAAAATCCCCAGTATTTCAGACGTTGTCTTTGGAAGACTGGTGGGGTGGCCTCACCCGCGTGCAGCCCGAGGGGCCCTCTCCCAGGGGTGCGCTCGGGGTGTGACCATGGCAGCCTCCTGGGAGAAGGGGTGCTCCACGCGTGACCCGCGAGGCCGTGTGGCTGGGACACATGGCCGGCGAGCCCGTGTTTGTTGTATAGTTAACATACGAGATTCCATTAGTTTCAAGTACATGCAAAGTAATGATCCCAAGTTGCAAAACGATCGCCAACGACCCTAGGTGCCAGCTGTCCCCCGAGTTACAAGCTCTGTTCTGTGCTGAGAACGCTACAGATTTACTTTTCAGCAATCCAAGTGCGCAGTATAGTGTTATTGATTCCAGTCGCCATGCTGGACGTTACGTCCCCAGGACTGAGTTATTTTATATCTGGGAGTCTGAACCTCTGCCCACCGCCCAACCCCGCTCCCCTCTGGCAGTCTGTTCTCTGTATCTGTGGCTTTTGTTTATTCATTTGGTTTGGTTTGTTTTTGATGCCACATGTCAGTGAAATCATACGGTATTTGTCTTTATCGGACTTATTTCACTTAATGTCATTCCCTCAAGGTTCATCCACATCGCGAACGTAAGACTCTCGTCTTTTCTGTGGCTCAGTATTCCGCTGTGGAGATGCAACGCATCCGTCGACAGGCACCGAGGTCGTTTCTGCGTCTCGGCTCCTGTAAACCGTGCCGCAGCGAGCATGGGACTGCAGACACCTTTTCAAATGAGTGTTTTCCTCTTTGTCCAACAAAGGCCAGAAGCGAGATCTCTGGGTCGTGTGGTGGTTCTCGTTTGCTTTTTTGAGGAAACGGTATAGTTTTCCATAGTGGCTGCACCAGTTTACATTCCCACCAGCCGTGTGCGAGGGCTCCCTCCTCCCCACATCCGCAATGACACTTGTTATTTGTTGTCCTTTTGAGAACAGCCATTCTGACAGGTGAGAGGTAATATCTCGTTGTGGTTTTGATTTGCATTTCCCTGCAGATTAGTGATGTGGAGCATCTTTTCATGTGCCTATTGGCCATCTGTATGTCTTCTTTGGAAAAATGTCTGATCGGATCCTCTGCCCATTTTTTGATGGGATTGTTCGTTATCGAGCTGTATGGGATCTTTATATATTTCGAAGCTTGACCCCTTATGAAGGCATATGATTTGCAAATATTTTCTCCCTTTTAGTAGGCCGCCTTTTCGTTTCGGCGAAGGTTTCTGGTTTGATACAGTCCTATTTTTCATTTTTTGCTTTTGTGGCCATTGCTTTTCGAGTCGGATCCAAAGAAAACATCTCCAAGAGCGATATTCAGGAGGTCACTACCTGTGTTTTCTTCTAGGAGTTTTTTGGTTTCTGGTTGTTGTATTCTTCATGCTTCTTGCTGTACCTTAAACGCTTTATAACCAATGTACAGTTTTATTTCTAAATAGCAAAACTTGCTTAAGAAATATTCGAAGACATCTTACCCAAGAGCTTACATTTTCTACACACACCCAGTGCCCACAGGTGTTTTAATTGTTTTAAATTGTGCTTGTGAAAAGGGGTTCAGTACCCGTTCTGTGTTCAGTTGGGTCCTGGTACTAGGGACTCAGTGATAGGAAGTCCACGGTCTGGACGGGGAGGTCGAGACGCAACAACAGTGATCGCAGTGGAGCGTGAGTGCTGACCGGATGCCTATGGGAGCCCGGAGATGGGCTCGTAGGACTGCGCCTGGGCGGCCAGATGGCCTCCTGGCAGCATGGGCTTCCAGGCTGGATGTGAAGGAGGCTGAGAACTTTACCAGATTGACTGACCAGAGCTAAGAGTTAACAAACAGCCAGTCCTTAAAGGGGACATCGGGTCCCCCGGGGCATGGTCTTGCTGGACAGGCAAAGAGGAGCTCTGAGTTGTTGCGGAGTGAGTGGCGAGGCCTGGAGGGCTTGGGGGTGGGGCGTGGGGCTTGGGGCGGGGCGTCCAGCGAAATGGGAATAGACCCCACGGCTGGGTGCTGGCTTGCACACAGTGGAGCATGAGTTACGTCCTTCCGGGGGCGGGGGGGTGGGTAGTAACGGGCGGGACCTTCAGCACTGGGGTTGGGGACGCTTTCCACGCCCCTGGCAAATGCCTGGAGGGTGCCAGCCTCCCGGTCATCCGGTGCCAGCCTCCTGGTCATCCGCAGCCAGCGCAACCTTCCCAGCCCTGGGCTGCACTGCCCGCTGGGGCTGCTTTGTCATTTGTGCAGGAGCAAAATGGGAGTGAGCAAACCGTCATCGGTACAAGCCTCAGAAGGACGTATGGCTTATGGGTGCTCAGATCGTATACCCTCGGGCGCCCGGGGGTGCCAGTTAGACACCGAGGGGTACTCCCCTGAGTTCAAACTCGGATCCAGTAACTTTGCTGCTGGTGACTTTGACTGACAGTGCACAGGCCTCTCGCGGTGGCATTGGCAGTGGGTGCACTCCTGGCAGAGACGCCCCCTCCCTCACTCCTGGGATTGTCCTGCACCAGTGCCGCCCTGGTGGCTGGGCTGGAAGGGGCCACGTCTACCTTAGAGGACTGGCTGCCGGCCAGCTCCCCAGTCTGCACGAGGGCCGCAGCACCCCTACGCCTCGGCTGTCCCCAAGGCTGACTGCTGCGAGCCAGCTGCCGGGGGGGTTCCTTCGTCCCTGTAGCCCTCTCTGGCTGTAAGTGACAGACGGGTGTTTGGGGCACTGGAGGCTTTTATAATAAAGTGACAGCAGGCCGCGGTTGTTGATTCACCCGCCAGGATCTCTGCCTTTAGAGCCACAGCCCGGCCGTCTGTCATCAGCTTTCCTCGTCACGTCAGCCGACGAGAGGACGAACACAGCAGGCCCGATGACACAGCTGCTAAGCTGTGACACTGTGTGATAATTTCACAGATTATTATTTTTAATATAATCAGCCTTTTCCGTAGGCGCTAAAGGGAAACATTAAATTGCTCACAAACTAATAAAGATTTATCTTCTGAAGCATCAAATTTTATTTACTCACGAAATGCACACCTCCCCTGCTGACCTACTGGGAGGAAAATTAGCTTGTTTTCCCTGATAAACAGAAGTGGGGGGGATATTTGTTGACATCCTTAGGTGTTAAACCCTCCCTCCCATGGAAAAGGCTAAAGAGCGGGAGATATTTGGAAGAGGGCCCCCCTGCTCTGATTGTAGACTCTGGGGCTTCGTTTTAATGGGGAAGCTTTTAGCGTGAGCAGGGTGCAGGATGTCGCTTGGTGTCCGCAGTGCTTCACGCTAACACATGCACGAGAGGCAGACGCCCCCGTCGGCCGAGGAGCCAGGTTCTCTTTCATTTGCCATTAGAGACTGAAGAAAGCCAAAGCCTTCACTGCTCGCCGTCACCTCCGCCATGTTCCCGCAGCGGGGAGGCGGCCGCACAGTCTGCGGAGACGGAAGGTTTGGGAGACCCCTCCTCCCGTCCCACCCCCCACACCCCCGTGGTAGCAGAGGGAGGCGAAGCTTTGACACTGTCTTTGTCTCAGGGATGGAGGGCTTGAATTGCACTTTAAAATAATGCACGTCTGCTTTTCAGACGCTTCATAGAGTGACTCGGTGTTGTCCCTACCCCTGCTTTTCAGGTACGGCGACATGAGGAGACAGATTGGCTTCGAAATCAGAGACATGTGGTACAACCTTGGTGAGTAGCTGCGACTTCAGGCCGTCACCGTTCACCTCTCGAATCCGCCATGGGCAACGACATTGGCCCATGTCAGTGTTTGTCAGTGTTGGGGCATCTGAAAAATCCGAATTGCTTCTGTTCCTTGGAGAGCAACGCTATTCTTTGCAATGACCGTTTTTGGTAAATAAGAGATAGAAACCAAGGTAAAAGGAAGGAAACCCGATGGGCGGGGCAGGTAGGAAAATCAGCACAGCGCCCTCTCGTGTCAGGTGAACGCAGCTCAGCCTTTGAACTCCTTCACTCCCGGGCATCACCCGCTTTCCCCCGGTTTCCTATGCATTAAACCACGAGGCTCATCCTGCCGTTACATACGCCATCACTTATTGTATTCAGTTCCATATACTGTACCTTCAGAAGGGTGTGTCACCTACTCAAAACCAGACCCCGTGTCTAGGTACGCTGCCACCAGCTGGTGGCGGCACACCATGCTTATGCGATTAGAGCAATGAGAGATGTGCGTGCTCAAGGTAAGAAAGTAACGTAGGCATTTATCGCTATGCATGTTCCTCTTAGTGCTGCTTTTGCTGCATCCCATAAGTTTGGGTATGTTTTCATTTTCTTTGTCTCAAGATATTTTCTAATTTCTTTTTTGATTTCTTCTTCGAGCCATTGGTTGTTTAGGAGTATGTTTTTAAATTTCCACTATTTGTGAATTTTCTAATTTATCCTGAAGAAAATTCCACATGGGCTTAAGAAAATTGTGTATTCTGTTGCTATTAGGTGGAATGATCCATTGTATGTTTGTTAGGTCATTTAGTCTAAGTGTTGGCTTTACCGGTGAAGAAAGATCTCAAATAAACAGCCTAAATTTATACCTCAAGGAACTAGAAAAAGAAGAACAGTTAGCAGGAGGAAGGAAATAATAGGGATTAGAGTAGAAATTAGTGAAATAGAGAAGAGAAAAATCCGAAAAACAAAGTTCGTTTTTTGAAAAGATAAACAAAATTGACAAACCTTTAGTTACATTAATTAAGAAAAAAAAGAAGAAAAGACTTAAAGTCAGAAATGAAAAAGGAGACA
>NW_011888892.1:3346812-3349167 GCF_000151845.1 Pteropus vampyrus
CTCCTGAGATTGACCACCATTTGAAACTAGCTCCGTCTCATTTTGTCCATTTCTATGACTACAGTAAAGTAAGATGAGATGGCCCCAGGGAAGAGCGAGCTTCTCTGTGATGCCACCTCCAGGCGCTCATGCAGGCTGGACCTTCTCAGAAGGCTCCCAGTGGTGTAAATCAGATCCTTAAAGGTCTTTTGAAGTGATTGGTTTTCTTGATATTATCTGTCATGTTTCCAATAGGCTAAGTCAAGTGATGGAGGACTTTGGATTTGCTGAGTAAAGGATGCAGTTAAGAGAACAGATGCCGCGTTTCATCCTGTCATTTGCTGATCTGAATACTGTGATTCATGCACAGGATGTGTGTTTTCAGCTCTGCAGCCAGGACCATCAACTCTGGCCTGAGAAGCAGCCAAGAGTTCAAATGTAAACCATGACCGTAGTCATGAAGGGCAGGCTTTTGGTAACAGCAAGAAATAACCGTCGACCAACGTGATTGGGTTTCTTGCTTGTAAAATAATCAAATTATGTCTGAAAGTTAAAAAAATAAAAGTATTGGCTACCCACAGGATCTGCCCCAAGCAACCCCTCAAATGGCTGAAGATACCCACTTGGGGTCACTTTAGGCAGCCTGCCTCTTTTCTGCTGTGACTCTCAGTTATTGGAACCTGCCTGCGAGTGTCATTGCCAAGGCCACCACTCTAGAAATTTATGACAACACGTCAGTTCCCCAAGGTGTACCCACCCTGTTATCTACACAGCTTTTTTTTTTTTTTTTCTTTAATGGGCACAGTTTCGGGAAGTTATTGGCACGGTGATCTAACCAGCTCTGCCAAGAAAATAAAAATAGAATTCAGATATATTTATCATCTCACAATTTAGTCACCTGTCTTTCGATCGGGCCTCGAGCTGAGTGCCCCATGAGACCGTGTGTCCCCTTGAGTGTTTACAATGACATGTGAGTACACCGAGGCAAGTGTCTCAGATCGCACCTGTGCAGCTTCACAGCAAGGGTCCAGACTGTTCTGCTCCTGACGCAGGTGCCAGCTCAGCACTACCCCACGGGACAAAGCGGCACGTTTTCTCCTCTGCCCAAAACTGTCATGTTTTGAGTGTGAAAGGGTAGCCGATCTCCAAAGAAAGGAGAAAACAATGCTTCCATACCCAGCATGTCAGTTACTCATCACGGCGTGCTCCGTGAGACGCCTGGGTGAGCTCTCACTCGCCCGTTCTCCTGGGCGGCCTTGGTTTCCATCGTCTGTCAGGCCCAGCACCCCGTCCCCAGTCCGACCTGAACGAAGGTGCTCACAGCAAGATCTTCATTGGCCAGGTTCTGTCTGGAATGTTTCTCAGGCAGGGATCCCGCTATTTTTAGGGTCTGGACAAATTGTGTGCTTTTTATTAAACCCACATTCAATGAGGCCTCATCAGTTCGACCGGGTGCTGGAATTTTTTGCGTTGTCTACCTTGTGTGTAAGGGAGGTTTCCCGGGATAATACTGGGTTTAATGCCCGGATTTCTGGACACTCGTGACTGTAAGGAGACCATCCTGACCCCCGGGAGAGGCCGCTGATCTGGGAGAGGGCAAGGTCTGGCCCCAGGGGAGACAGCTCCAGGTCCTTAACTAGAAAGACTGCCTGGAGGTGGGTTTTAAAGAATTTAGGCGTGGTAACCAGGAGACCGAGGAGGTGACGGGAGGTGAAATATTCTTGTGATCTGGTAGTTAGCTTGTTCTTCCGTTTGTCTTGAAAGGAAAATGCATCCTCTTTTTCTTGAGGTCTACACTGCAGGAGTCACCTTACCTTGATCCTCATTGATTCCAAACCTGAGTTTACCATTAAATTTGACCAAGATATGCTCCAGGGGAAATCCATAATGCAAATGTCAAAACAAAACAAAACAAAACAAAACAAAATGCATGCTGGGTACATCAGTCACCCTCGCTCACCTTGAGACCATTCCTTCTGAAGGTTACATCCCCAGGGACATCACTGTGGACAGAGCTGGCGCTGGCCCCAGACCAGCGTTTCCTGCACTAACTGGAAGGGTCCTAATGGAGGCTTAGGCAACCTTGGCTCTGTAACTTACTTTTCCTTTCCCGCATCTAGAATCACTTGTCGCTACCTTACACATCTCTCCCCACTTGGAACAAGAAAAGCTAGCCATGACAGAGCACTCTGTGACACTCAAGTTGTGGTTGATGAACAACTCGCTGTCACCGTCATCTGTTTTCTGAAACATTGGCTCTGACAGTTTTTAGGCATAATACAAGAAAAGCGTCACCCGAGAGACTGACTATAATAGCATTTTTAAGAGAATGCTTTGGAGCAGGTAGACGCCTTTCAGAGGCAGTTAGCATTGGCA
>NW_011888892.1:3350252-3351803 GCF_000151845.1 Pteropus vampyrus
TGTTCTCCCAGGCTGGTCTATAGGAAGGGCTTGCTGAATGTTCGCTGATGTTATAATTTTCATTATTGTTCATATTGGCAAAAGTATTTGCGTAAGAACGATATTCGAGAAACGTTTTCCGGAACTCCTTAAAAATCATACCTGGACAAGACAGGTCAGTTAAGATTAATAAAGTAGTTTTCCAATCAGACAGTAGCCAGGAGAGGCAGAATCATTTCTCTCTGCGCAACTGCGCATTCCGAGGGCTATGCTTTGATTTCTTTAATTGCAGTCATCCAGAATGTCGCAGAAATCTCAGCATTTTTTGCAAAATTGAAAATCCTCCTTTACACCAGGTTGGAGTTAGACAGAACCCAAGGGACCACCTACTCTAATTTCCTCCCATTATCTTCTCTTGTTTGTCGTCCACAAAATGAGATACCGAGTATTTCTCCGCCTGGCGTGCTCTATCCAAAGCTGGGGACCCGTTAGCCGCTCACGTCCTTGATCTACGTGACGGCGTGGTCCGTTAGTAAAACAGCATTTCTCTTCCATAGCGGATGAGTCATGGCTATACCTTATATTGGATGTTGGTTTTTTTTTTTTCAATAGCTTCAGTTACAACAATTAGAATACAGTCGACTTCTTAGATTGAAGGCTGGACACGGTCCAGATGCCAGCAGGTGAGAAACGGACGCTCAGTCCCAAGATGCCAGCATCCGACACCACAGTGATCCGTGGCGTTGTCTTTGGTCGTCGAAGCCCATTGTGGAACCCTTTTTTTTTTTCAATTTCTGAATAATGTGTTTCTTTATTCAAGGTCAGCACAAGATAAAGTTCATTCCGGAAATGGTCGGCCCCATGTTGGAAATGACGCTCCTTCCCGAGACGGAACTGCGCAAAGCCACCATCCCCATCTTCTTCGATATGATGCAGTGCGAGTTCCATTCCACGCGAAGCTTCCAGATGGTGAGGACGTGGGGCGTAGCGAGTGGCGGGGGCGGGGTGGCAGTGGGGGGAGGCTGCAGGCCTTGAAAAAGGACGGATGGGTCGTTCTGGAGTCACAGGTGTGAGCATGAGAACGTAACCCCTGACAGCTCACGAGAGGAAGTCCCCTTACAGCTCTGCTGTTTTCTTTAGGGAGAACTGTTCTCAAGCGTCGGCTTTTACTTACTTATTTTTATCTGGTTTTGCGTAGACATCGAAGCCTGAGTAGGAGTCTCTTTCTCACGCCCCTTGCTGTGCGCACTCGCTGACGGCTTCTCAGACGTCACTGTGTTCTCTCAGACCGGCAGCTTGTTGCCGACTTGCGTTATTTTAAAGTCTAAAGTCTTGACTTTTATCCTTCTAAATGCGTGTCTTGGTCTTTTACCCATGCAACGGAACCGATGAGAATTTCTGGAAAAAAAAAGTGTATGTAATGTGCTCAATGACAAGGACAAAATCGGAGTTATTTCTGCCTGAAAAGTGACAAAACCTCCTTCCTAGACTCCGTGAAAATAAGTAAGGCTCTCGTCGTCTGTCGTGATGGGCGCAGGTTGCGCTGAGCTTGCCGCTGCTCTCCGGGCCTCC
>NW_011888892.1:3351853-3369348 GCF_000151845.1 Pteropus vampyrus
GAAAAAGGACGGATGGGTCGTTCTGGAGTCACAGGTGTGAGCATGAGAACGTAACCCCTGACAGCTCACGAGAGGAAGTCCCCTTACAGCTCTGCTGTTTTCTTTAGGGAGAACTGTTCTCAAGCGTCGGCTTTTACTTACTTATTTTTATCTGGTTTTGCGTAGACATCGAAGCCTGAGTAGGAGTCTCTTTCTCACGCCACTTGCTGTGCGCACTCGCTGACGGCTTCTCAGACGTCACTGTGTTCTCTCAGACTGGCAGCTTGTTGCCGACTTGCGTTATTTTAAAGTCTAAAGTCTTGACTTTTATCCTTCTAAATGCGTGTCTTGGTCTTTTACCCATGCAACGGAACCGATGAGAATTTCTGGAAAAAAAAAGTGTATGTAATGTGCTCAATGACAAGGACAAAATCGGAGTTATTTCTGCTTGAAAAGTGACAAAACCTCCTTCCTAGACTCCGTGAAAATAAGTAAGGCTCTCGTCGTCTGTCGTGATGGGCGCAGGTTGCGCTGAGCTTGCCGCTGCTCTCCGGGCCTCCATGGGAGGCTGGGGTGACCGTCAGTCCTTCCCGTGTCACCTGCGGCACCCATCGGCTTCGCCCGCAGCTCTCCCGGACCACAGCATCTGTCTCTCGACTCCTCGCTGCTCTCGGTGTAACGCTTGCCTTTCGTCACCCGCTCTGCGTGAAGCACAGGGCCTCTCGCCCTTCCTGGCAGGGGGTGTCGGTGAATGCGTCGTGGGGGGCCCGTGGACAGAGCAGCAGTGCACAGCCGCCCCTGCCCCCCGCCCAGGGAGCTTCTGGGACAGGCTGACTGGCCGCCATTTCACCCGCCACCCGTCCAGTCACTTGACCTTATTAGTCACATCGCCAAGGGCTTAGATGGGTTCCACTGTTACAGCCGACGCGCCAACCTAATGGCAGGAACGGAAGACGTCGAGGCTTTTCATTTTTCCAAAACTCGAGTGCTTTGAGCGTGTGAGCTCCGTTGGCAACATACGCTTTGTCTCCGTCTTCAGCTGAATTATGCTCTTCCAGATGCAGTGGGGAGGAGGCCTGCTAGGTCCAGAAGAAAAACCTGCCATTTTACTCAAGATGAAACTGCTCCCAAGCGTTTCTGGGATTTCAAAAGCCCTTCTTCCAGACGGCTCTCCCAGAGTCCCCCAGAGCGTCCGCTCCTTGTCCCTCGGCTGCAGCGGGGGCATTTCGTTAGCTCTCTCCTCCCCAAGAGTTCGCTTCCCTCTGATCGCCGCTGTTGCAGGGAGGGCCATGAATCTTTTTGCAGGCTAGGCGCATTCTCGTTCTGACTCTCCAAGGTCTGTGCGCGGCACGGGCTCGCCTCGTGGTGCGCTGGGTGGCATGGGGCCGTCCACTCGTGAGCCCTGTTCTGGTGACATGGGACACTTCTCAGGACCCAGGCCGTGTGATGATGAGTCGACTTGATACCGTTCGCGCTGGGCAGGTCCTCACAGGTGGCGAGTAAGCTCCGTAAGGTCAACCGACTAAGGTTCCTGAGTGGTAACAGAAGTCACCCAGGGGAGGACACGCACAGGGACCCGAAACCAATGTGGAGGAGCGTGGACCGGACCGAAGCACGTGAACCAGAAGGCCCACCTGTGTACACAGAGGCCTTGGGTTCTTCTAGAAACCCTGCACACCTGCAAAATGATACGCTTCGTGCCGGCTGGTGTTTACGGCTAGAGCCGGACTGTGGCCTCGAAGGAAGACCCGAGGGGAGCGGGGTGCTGGATAACTCGCTGCGCCCTGAGCCCCTGTCTCCCACCCCCAGGCCCCCATGGCCTGACCCGTCCTCTGCCCGGCTGGCGCGGTGGCGGGGGAGGGCCGGCCCCTTCTCTCGAGGCTCTTTTCCTCCTTAGCACCTGTGTCGTGCTGACCCCATCGGCAGGGATTAAGGGCGCATCCGGGCACCTCGGCTTGATGTCCGCTCTAGCTGTGCCCCTCGCGGATGGCCCCTCCCTGCCCCACAGCGGCCACCGGTGACCACGGGGATTCCAGCCACCCTCCGTCATCGGCCCTGTTCACGCGGCCACCGTGATTTCTCTGTCCTGTCCACGTGACCCCTCTACGCAGCCACTTAACAGAAGTCTGTTTCTCGTCTTGTCTGCCTCTTGCATTTTCTGGGAGCGCCCCCAGCACTCCAGCCGCCTTCGGCCCTCCGGTTGTCCCGGCCCTTCCCGAGGGCCTTTTACGGTCTGGATGTCCCAGCGACACCTGGATTGTCCTCTTCCGTCCCAGGGGACACATTCTCTGGTCTTTTTCCTTGCCACTCGCCCACGCCTCGAGCCATCCCTGCCTCACGGTCCCCTGTCTCCCCCGCCACCGGAATAGCATGTTCATACTGAAGCTAGGACTTCTGGGAATCTTGATTTATTTTTTTCGAAGGAGAGGTTCTGTGTGTGAAGTTTCAGGACTGCGAAGCCAGCGAGCACGGAGAGGTGTGGCGCTGTCGGTGTCTTAGAGTCCTGACGCCATTCGTGGAGACCTGCAGAGCCTCGTCACCAGAACCGCGACCCACCCCTTCCCCATCTGGCCGAGTCCCCTGCCCTCAAACAAACAACGTTGCAAGTCCCAGCCTCGCCGGACTTTTATTCATAAAGAAAGCACACTTTTAATTCTCTCCTGGCACCTTTGTAAAGAATTCCATTTGTTTTATCTTTGGAAAATACAGAACTCACAGCTGAGAATTGCAGCAAATGACCACATGGTGTATTTACTATTAATAAAAAGGGACTGGAAAAGGCTCCATGGCAAAATAATATTTTTCTTCATGGAGCTATTTTCTGTCAACTTTGCCGGGGTCAGTAAGATGCTCCACAAGTTCCAGAATTTCCCATTGAGTCGTAACAATATTAGAACATGAGTAATCTTTGTGTCTTTGGTGTTTCTGAGTCCCTGTTCGAACGCTCTGTGCCTGCCGCCCACGCTGGTAACCTTAAGCAAATAATTGAACAACCCAAGTGGATGTTGGCGGCCCCTGCTACTCGACAGGAAAGCCAATGTGTTTCGCACCGTTGTGTGAATGTGAATAAGTTTGGTGGCAATTTCATCTTTATTCTTCAATTCGTTGGGATTTTGTGTGTTGGTTGAGTTTTGCGTTCCATTCCAAAGTAACACTGGATTCTCTTGTTTCGGATGCTTAAAGGGGAAATATGGTATAAGAATTAGGCCTCTATTTCATTGAATCCCAGACCCAAAAGTGACGAGAGAAACTAACACCCTTGACTCCAGGAGTTCCGACTACGCCGAATTCTCTTCTCCGAAGCCCTCCAGCAAAGAGATGCCCCAACTCCCAGAATCTCCCTTAAACAAATTAAACAGGGCTCTCGCCGAGGGCGTGTCCTGGGGTGGGCCGTCACTGCACACAGACCCAAAGTCCCTCCTCTGTCTGGGTCACACGGGAACGGGGAGCCACGGCACCTGTGTGAGGTGTTGCCAAGTGAGCGGCCAGGCCTCAGGTATTGGCCTCGGGACCTCTGGGCTCCTGGATGCTTCACGGAAGCTTCAAGGTCAGCCAGCCTCCTGCTTGTTGGACACAGAAGGACGTGGGGATTTTAGGATGTGGGACGCGGAGCGCCAAAGATTAATTAAGTGTGTAATTAAGTTTACAGAGCGGCTAAGCAAGAGGAATGCAATATGCATAAAAACGGCAGTATCTCCGAGCAGAGGACGGAAGGCTGAGCGAAGGGTCGCGGGGAATCAGCTGCTTCTGGGACCTCAGCCTGAGAGCCCGGAGCCCCGAGGGTGCTGGAGCGCGGGCTTCTCTCTGCCAGTCCCTTCTCGGGCGCGTTTCCCACGCAGCTGCAGTACGTGACTTCCTCCCGCCCACGGCTCCTGTCAAGGCCACAGAGAAGGGACGTGGTCCTGCCGTTCTGAGGGACTGGCCCAGCTGCAGCGGCAGGTGCAGAAGCGACACCTGCTGCTTTGGCGCGCTCTGCCACCAGGGGCGGCCCAAACCACGCCCCACATCCATCGTCTTGTGAGCAGTTTTGAAAACAGGGCGAAAGCAGGGTGCAGGACAGAGGGCAGCAGTTTCCGGGTTCTTCTGTAGCATCTGACGCGCTTCTGCTAATGTCCAGCCTCGTGTATCCAGGATTTCGGCTTTCACCCAGCTCTTGACAACCTCTGAGCGCTTTATCATCAGAATTATTTGTGCGAACTTTCCCATCCCGGTCCAGCTTCCGCCCTCGCTCCCACCTAAGCCCAGGTCTCGTCCATAAACGGGTTCCTGGGTGCCTGTCAAACGCAGGCCTGGTTCCGTACACTCCTACGTGCATGTATGTGGTCGGAATGGGAAACCCAACGCAAAGCAGACTTTCCAAACCAACAGCGCTGGCTTTTGGATCACCCACGACTGAGACCCTTCACTCCACGACCTCTTCCATGGGAGCCGGTCACCGTGGATAGCGGTGGCCCTGAGTGCTGGGAGCAGTGCTGCTTTTTCTAAGCTGATGGAGTGAACCGTATCAGTACCCCCGTGTGCACAGCCCCCCGCTTCCACGTCCAGTTTTAACAGCGACCTCCCGCAAGGCCCATGTTCAGATGTGGCCTCGTGTTTGATACTCTCGGAGGGCCGCTGGTACCGGACGCGTGGAGCTGCTATGTTCGGTATTTTAGGCGGATCCCCCACGGACGCATTTGTAGCGATATCAGCGATTCAGAAAAGAGAGGCGAATGGTGCATAATGATGTCGCTCATCACACGCGCGAGCCTCTGCCAGCCTCTGGGCATCAAAGTAAACCGCTGCTCGTCTCGTGCAGAACCCCAGACAGCGTGCCTCTGTGAGTGACATAATAAACATGTGCGTTTTATAGAACCACCTCTGCTCGGTCTGCAACTGTCCTTCCTCCGATGTATTTGGGCAGAATTGTTTCACACTGATTATAACAGTTCACAGCACACTAGCCGATGGTTTGTAGTACATTCCGTAAGAAATTAACAAAGACCTGGAAACCAGAGGCTAGCTGCGGATCTGTGGCACTGAATGTTCGCCGAGCAGCAGGATGAGGTTCCAGGTGTTTGTGCAAATTACTTAGTTTAGAGCAGAGGTTAGTAAAATTAGAATCACCTGTGTGCTTCTGATTTCCTTATTCATCCACCCTTTTTAGAAACATTAAATTCATCAGTCAAAACCTGGTAAACAGAATACTTAATGAGCTGGAGCTAAATCGTTGCCCTCGTTCGTGACAGCTAGGTTTCCACGGAAGTAGAGAAAACATGCCATTTTCATTAAGTCGACTCCAAGTCCAAATGTCTTCTGATTAACTAGCACTGTGAAGCGCCTCTGTGCGTGTGCCTAGGTTAGGAGAAGGCGTGTTTTTTTTTAGCATTCCCTGTGCCTTCCTCATTGTATGCTCGTTAAAAGATGTGTGGAATCGAATCATGTGTTTTAATTAAATTTAGTCTTCTTTTGCATCTCAATTATTTGCTCCGAAGAAGCAGCGGCCCTCGCCAAACACTTCCTCTTTGGTGTTTGATCATGGCACCAACTCTTGGGTTAGCGGCGAGCCGCGTTCCCCGCGCTGAATTCCGAGAACTGCCTTTTGCAGACTTCTCTTCTGTAAAAAGCAGAGTAATAGTAGGGTAGCGACGAAAGGTTATTTTACAATAAAAGTCATTATCGTGAGACTTCGGGTGAAAAAAAAAAACAAACAGGTCACTCTTTCTACTTCAGCAGAACCATCTCTCTTTCCACATCCCTAAAATCCCTGAACGTCTTAGGCCAAACAGAATATAAAGAGGGCGTTTGTCTGGGGAGGAGCCAGCGGGGAGAGCGAGAGAGCTGTGGGGACTCACCGAGGTCCGGTTCCCTGCGATGCCGCCGAGTCCTTGATGACAAGCGAGAGTCACTGCTTCTCTCTGGGCCTGTTTCATCCTCAGCGGGACCAGGCTGGGGCTCAGGCAGGCCTTCCTGTCCAGGCCCAGCAGGCCTGGGCTTCCTTGTAGGCTCCTTCCTGGGTCTCAGCAGACCCCTCGCCTCTGCTTCTCGGGGCCACAAGCAGCTACCACTGCAGCAGCCGTGCCCTGAGGCCCCAGGGCGGTAGATGGTGCCTGCAGTTCTTGTGAAAGGCACTGGGATGAGTGTGTTCACCGTTTGGCTTGAGCGGCCATGAGAGCAGGTGTGTCTTCGCGACCCACTGGTCAGCCTGTGCCGACGTACGGAGCCCTCCCTCTGCCCTGGTGCATCACCACCTCTGTCCAGTGATTCGTGTGCATGTGGCGCACGCGTCCCGTGAGATTCATCAGCACCTTGCACTGTCCAGGCATCGGGGATACGGCAGTGACCGAGAGAAGAGGACATTCTTTCCCTCACGCAGCTTAAATTCTTCTGGGATCCTGATAGCAGCGTTGGACTTGGGATTGTTGCCTGGGAAAGCAGGGCCTCAGCGTATAATTTAAAGGGACCCCAGCGACGCTGGCACTCACGCCACGTGTGCTTGCCTTCTGAGCCCTGAGCTCAGCGCCCGCCATCCTTCAGGTCTGCGTGGACGTCCACATCTCTGTCGGGACTAAGCCTCTCCCAGCCCCCCATTCCCACCTGGCCCACGCCAGTGTGTGACCTTAGAGGCCCCCGCACATGGCAGCCGCCTGGCCGGAATCCCAGTGCCGAGGTGGCTTTGAATTTTGCCAGAGCTGGGAGACTGGGCAGTGAGCATGGGGACCCATATAGACATCATTATCCAGGTCATTTCCAGCCCGATCAGCCACTGTCAAAACATTTCACAGATTTACACCTCTCCAAAATTTATAGTTTCCCCCAAAGCGTGCATTCGAGAGACAGGTCTGACTCTTTCTCACTGTGATGCTCTGAGTCCAGTCAGCTTTGGCGGGGGCGGGCGGGAGGGGTTGTTCAAGGAAAAGCCCGACATGGACCTTCTTGAAGAGTCTGCTGCTCTGTCCTTAGAGACTTCGCCCTTGTTTTTCGCAATATTTCTTTTCGCCAGAGTGAGAGATGTTCCACTCGGATCCACCGAGGCATGGCGGTGAAGTGGCCCCACGCACGTTTTCATACTGCGGAGACTCTCCGCCGGGCAGTACGATGCCATCTGTTCTTTTCCAGGAACCGGCGCGCTATTTTAGATGTCACTTGTTCGGAGAGCTGAAGTTTGAGATGTTTTTTCCATGTTGCTTCTTGATTTTTTGTCCCCGGTCTCCTCTTCCCCGCTGTGGCAGGGGGGTCGTCAGCAATCTCCCGGGGCCTCGGGGAATAGCAACCCTTACGGGCAGTCAGGCCGCCGAGGTGGAGTGAGTACCCGGCGGTGATCGCTCGCCAGCGGACGGACGCGCCGGTCTGCAACCGAAGTGTCCGCCACGCTGGTTACTTACTTACGCTTCCTCTGTTTAATTATAGTTTGAGAACGAGATCATCACCAAGCTGGATCACGAAGTGGAAGGGGGCAGAGGGGACGAGCAGTACAGAGTGTTATTCGATAAAATGTAAGTGGCGGCGAACGGCGGGGGGTTGTGTCGGGACAGAGACGCGGAGGCTGTAATTAACCCGCGACGAACTTCGTGGCCCAGAAATAATTAAAGTGCGTTAATAATGGGAGATATTTTAAACGGCGCCTCAGTGAGGTTCCTGCATGTGAAGCGCGAGGCGCGTGCGCTCGTTTTCCAGCCTCTTGGAGCACTGCAGGAAGCACAAGTACCTCGCCAAAACGGGAGAAGCGTTCGTGAGGCTCGTGGTGCGCCTGATGGAGCGGCTGCTGGATTACAGGACCATCATGCACGACGAGAACAAGGAGAGCCGCATGAACTGCACCGTGAACGTGCTGGTGAGTGGCAGGGCCGGTCCCCAGCCTGCGCGGTGAGCCGGGAGCCGGGCCGAGGCACGCAGGGGCCCGGCGACGGCTGCCCGCCAGGCTTCCCGTGGCAGCACGGGCGCGCTTCCTCTGGCTGGTGTCTCGTGGGTGGCAGTGACGAGCGGTCTCGTTTTGTGACCGGGCGGAGCCCCGTTGACCCCAGGTCTGCGGCGCTTCGTTATTCAGAGAGCGTAAATGTGGCCTGTGCTGCGGGCCGCATCCTGGTCCTCAGAATCTGTGAGTATGACCCTATACGGGGAAAAAAGGCCGTTCGTAGATGTGATTGAGTTAAGGATCTCCAGGTGAGATCGTCCCGGACTCCCTAGGTGGTCCCTAAGTCCAGTGACAAGTGTCCTCGTAAGTGACGGAGGAGGAGAAGACATAGACAGAAGAAAATCCACGGGAAGATGGAGGCTGAGGTTAGGGCGATGTTACCACACGCAAAGGGACACTCGGGACCACTAGACGCTGGAAGAGAGACGAGGTCGGATTCGCTCCGAGGCCTTTGGAGGGAGCCTGGCCCAGCTGACACCTAGGTCGCAGACTCTGGCCTCCAGGACTGTGACAGAATACATACTATTGCTTTAAGCCACCGAGTCGGTGATAAATTGTTACAGAAGCCACAAGAAGCTAATGCACGACCATATGAAGAGCAGCCGCCTCGCGTACGCTTGGCCTCCGCCATCCGCCCATCCGACCGCTCGCTCACCTGCCATTGCTGAGGCTCTGCACAGGTGCATCAGGAAGCGTGTCCGGACTCTGAGCTTTGAGGAAGCTTCGTGACAAGCTCGGCCGCAGGGAGCGGCGGGCAAACGCGACGGCTCCCGGGGCTGTGGGTCCCCCACTCCCGGCTCCAGAGCTGTCTGCATCTTTCTCCGCTGCTGCTCCCCGCAAGGAAGCAGAAAAGCGGCCTCCGGCCCTGGCGGGGCTTCCTCTCCCCCACCTGCCCGTGCGAGGCCGGAAGGCAGGGAAACCCCTCCCGAAGCCATTCTACGACTTTACGTGCCTGACTTTTCCGAGTCTCCCGCCATCGGACGACCCGAGTACCCACCACTGGGCTGGGCGTCCGGCACTTGGAGCTCGTGGCAACGGACTTTTGCACCAAGACAAACGTGAAGCTTCATTCATTCTTTAGAAAATCACCAGAGACGTTTGACTTAAAAAGATGAACAAAAGGGAGTATTTTTCACCTTCCACTCACTCCGGCGTCGACACGGACTCCGTGCGTAGCCGTGAGGAACCAACAGCTGACAGCTCACAAGCTGTCCCCACCCCTGCCTTCCGTGGCTGGACAGCTCCTTCAGGCCAAAGATAAACGTTTTCTGGGACACGTTTTCTTCTTCATGAAAGTGTAGATATGGGGGCTTCTGGCGTCTGGTCCAGTCCGTAGGAGGAGTTTTGGACATCGCTGTCCCCATCCTCGTGGGAAGGGAAAAGCCAGCAAACTGAAAATCAGCAACTCGTCTCAGCCATCGTCTTAGATCCACAGGGAAAGCTGCTGTCCCCAGACCTGGGGAGACAAGAGGACGCAGAGTCACGGCTACTGGGGCAGAAACCACTGCTGGAGCCAGGGCCGGGTTCCTGTCACCGAGCACATGTCCACTTCCAACATAAAATTACCCGGCACCCTGAGGGCAGAAGATGCAGTTTGAAGAGACTGAGCAAACGTCAGAGCCAGACTCGGGTGTGGCCGCGGGTTTAGAATTATCAGGCTGGGAAATTACAGCGGCCATGACAAATGCACTAGCAGTGCTGACAGAAGAAGCAGGCACCGTGCGAGGCAGGACTAAGAGCAGCAAGATGGGCACTTTTGGGGAGAATCAGAAACGAATGCTAGAAACGCAAAACACCGTGCAATGAAGAAAGCCTGCGGTGTCATCGGTAGACCGGACTCAGCTGGGGAAGAACCAGCGCAGCATCTACCTGCGTTCGCAGGTACACTCGCCTGTGGACGGACCGTGCACGGCGCAGCGACGAGCTCGGCCCCAGGTAGCGGCCCTGACCCTCTGCGCAGGAGGGAGCCTGGCCTTGCTTAGCCGCCTCGCCACGCAGGCGATGTCCAGGAGGCGATGTCCAGCGTACGTGATTTCCTTTCATGGCGCCCATGTGGCCAACATGAAGTCAGCATTTTTTCTGTGGGAGGTAAATGGAAACCTTTCCAAAAGCCTTTCCTCCTAGGGATGTACTTGTCCAGTGCTCCCTCTGATCTTTAAGGGGATCCAAGAAGCTGGTTTGTGTCCAGAAGGAAAAATTATTATTATTACGTGCACCGGGTTCCAACGTTGATGACCGAGACGGCTGTTGTTCTAAGCAAGATCTGTCCTGCTCACCAGGACGCAAACCTAGGGGAGAAACAGGGCTGTGCACAGAGCGCGACCTTGGACCGGAGTCAGAATCCGGGGACCGGAAGCAGGCTCTCGTAAGTGACACGTGCAGTCACGATTCCTGGTGTCAATATGCGTCTCTCACAGGGAGCCTCCCTCGGGGCATAGCTGTCAGCTGTAGCCAGGTGTGGACTAAGAAACACACCCAGGATTCCGCATCCTGTCTGCCACTAACCTCCTTCAGCTCCGGCGTGCTGAATTAATCCGTGAAGTCGGGGCTTCTATTCTTAGCCGTTTCCTAGGGGTGTCTATCGTCGTTCTTTCATTTAAAAAATAAAACGTCTATGAGGTAAAGAGAAACAAGAAAATTGATTTTTATAGACCGGCGTCCTGTCTCTTAACAGTTACTGCCCAGCTCACATTTGGTCATATAATTAAAAATACAAATATATTTTTAATCTCCTGGTCCGTTTTTACCCTTTCTCTTGGTACTTTTTTTTTTAATGAAACAAATAGTATTTCTTAGAGATGAATACGCACGTCCATCTCTAGATAATATATAGATGTATAAACATGTTAGAAATATGTAAAACGTATTCAGTTTATCACTAGACAGAAATCCCCTCGAACTCCTAAAGTTAAAAAAGAAAATAAAGAACATAGAACGTATCGATGCCCTTTAAGCCCGTTGCTAAATTTCCTTTCGAACCAACGTTGTCATTTTTAATGGAGTTAGTAAAATATACCAAGTTGTATGATTCATTAATGTCCTATTCTTTTTTGCATTTCGATAAAAAAACAAAAGCAAAATTAAAAGAGACGTGAGCAGTCACTCCGTTCAGTGGCCTATGTCCCCTAAGCCTCACCCCGCAAGCACCTGCGTGCGTGTCGGATCTTCGTTCCCGCCAGACGATATGCACATTTATAATTAAGTACAGTTCCGTTAGTCACCTGATCATCATGCCATCTTTAATTGCCGGTCACTGATTTTGTTGTGTGCCACCTCGTCATCCCGTACAGGTGTCACCACATCCATCCCCACCACTGGTCGACTCACCGTTATTTTGCTGCTAGAAGTTAGTCTCTTCGCGGCCCCTCTACAAGGCTGATTATGGTGGTTCCGACTAGAAATCTAAAACCTTAGTCGTGAAGGAGAACAAACTGAAATATGATGCCAGCGTAGGCATTCCGAAAGATCAGTGCCCGATGGTGGACCGAAGTTGGGGACCGCGTTTCAGTGGGGTTGCCGGGGAGCCTCGGAGCTTTGAGCCCAGCACAGACGTCAGCACTGGTGTGTGGGGTGGTGGGGAGGGGTGAAGGGGCTTGAGAGGGGACCTTTGGGGACGAGATGCTGCCTGCAGAGCCCAGGGCATGGCTTTTACGCAGAAACATAAAGGTTCTATATAGAAATTGGGGTTTGAGATACGTGTCCTTCGGTCCTAGAGAGGTTTTAAAGTCCTGGGAAGGGACAGAAATCAGCACAGGCAGGAGACAGAAGCCATTTCTGTATCTCAGAGGGAGAGAGGTGTGAAGGTCACATGACATCCCCGTTGTGATGTTGTAAAGGGGAATGATCAAAAGCTTAGGAAAGGATTAAAAATGTGAGCGCAAAAGATGGTGTGAAGTCGCAGCTTGTAAATACTGAAGGGGCAGAATCGGGAGCACAGGGGGCTCATCCTGGTTCTGATGCAGATTCTCCTTCTTCCCCAAAAATACCCGGGTTACCAGCCAGAGCAGGCGAACCCTGGAGGTCACCAAAATCGCAGATGCAGCAAAATGCGAAGCTCTTGGTGCCTCTCTCTGAGCACAGCCCCCTTACTTCCTGTTCTCACTTGTCATTTCTTTCCACAGAGATCAGTTGTGTGAGCGATGTCTTTTTCTGCCAATGAACTTGAACAGGCTGTTTCATTTTATTGGGCGGTTGCATGCCTTGAAATGGTGACGTTCACTGGTTAACTCGGGCACAGGCACAGGCTCTAACCTTGCATTCAGATGGTCAGTTTCACACTGAAAGTGGCTACAGTATTTCCGTACCTCAGGCCTCGTTAGGCGACTTTTCAGTGCCTTTCTGTGGCTTCCTGCAAGATGAAGATTTTAAAGTGTTTACACACGTTTTGAGATACAATTTTGATAGAAACATTTATGCTCCCCAGAAAATATTTTCCCATGTGTAGAAATAACCCATCGTTTATGCTCTGCTACCTTTTCTGCCGCAGGGCTGGCCCGCAGGGCGTTTTTGGAAGTATCTTTCCCGTGTCTGGGAAGGTCCGTTGGTCTAGAACAGTGCTGTCCGATAGCAATGTCTGTGAGGATGGAAGGGTCCTATGTCTGTACTATGCCATACAGTAACACTGGCCCCGCAGTCCAAGCGCGGCAGGTGGTTTTGGCAGGAGGATGTGGATTTTTAACTATTTTTAGTTTTAATGAATCCAACTTTCCAGTTGAAAACATGTGGCCGTGGGCGCCGCGTCGAGCAGTCCCGGGCCCGAATGCCCCGTTGCCTTCTTGTGACTCTAGGTGAGGCGGAGCCCAGCGTGCTTTAAATCACGTGACGGTGCTTCGTCCCAAATTTGGGATCTTTCTTTCTTTCTTTTCTTTTGTTCTTTTTAATGATGTGATTACAAGGGTTAAGGTAGCGTATCTTTGTTTTAACTGAAGGAAGGTGACTTTCACATGACAGAAGTAGATTTTAGCCATCACAGCGTTTCAAGTGTAGGGCATATAATCTTTAGAATTTCCCCCTCCCCCCGCCAAAAAAAAAACAGCGTAAGATGGTTTTGCGTCTCATGAGAATGTATGGTTCTGATGCAGAGAGCTGGGTCCTATTTCGTCTGCGTTCATCACCAGTTGGAAAACCATGAATTGTTAATGTGCATGTCACACTTTTTATAGAAGGATTTCTTAAAAGTGTTGTGGTTTGATTTTGCAGAATTTCTACAAAGAAATCGAAAGAGAAGAAATGTATATAAGGTACGTGGACGTCACGCTGGTCTGCACCCTCTACATGTTTGCTGTAACTGCCGTTTGTCGAGTCCACACTAAGACATGTTTTATAACCGCAGGGGTTTATCTCGTAGGACACCACAAAGCCCCGAGTTTACATTTGGTGGGGTGCCCAGGTGTCCTCAGCATCCTTCCGAACTTGACCACGCCAGTGCGGAGATGCGGGGTATACTCAGCCAGCTGAAAAGCAAAGCCACAAACAGTTATTTTGCAGGTTTTTGCTCCTCTTGACTGACTCATGTGACCCTTTTGAAAAAAGGCACCACCACAGATTTTAATGTTTCACGGTAAAGTTAAATCCAGTTTTAACTTTATCGGAAATAGACAATAACAATATGCGAAATTTTCAGTTTGTTCTTACTTGCCTCGTGTTGTATGTTGTCTGCTGGATTTTTGTTCGTCACTCACCTTTTTCTCGAGAGTGGTGGGATATGACTGAACCCCTCTCCCTGGTCACTTTTAGGGGCCAGCATCAAATATTTAACAAGATTACCGTAACTTAGAAGCCGGGATAAGGTGTAATCCACGTGGCATTAGTATTTAATGGTGGGTTTAGTACACCAAGCATGATTTTCTAACTTTTGATTTCCAAGATTTTTTAACGTTCTCCTTTTAAAAAAGGTACCTTAAGAATATAAGAAACTTCTGGGAAAACAATCAAGTTGGTTTTTTTTTTCATCCATAAATGTAGGTTGCTTTACATTGAAAAGCAGTCTCTGTTTCTTGATGGTAGAAAAAGTCTTTGGATCAGATTCACTGTGATCATCGTCTCTCTTTATTCTTAACGGATTGGTATTTTTATGGATTTTTTGTGCGTTTGGGTTCAGTAGTCATGTAAGAAATCACAGTCGCACATCACGTGATCTCATTTCTAACGTTTGAAGAAAACGCTGGAAAGATAGGCAGCAATGCAAACCTTGGAGTACGATTCTGCCTTCTCGCGCCGTCTTCAGTTTTGTCCCGAAAAAAAGAGGACTTAACGTTTAAAAGAAAGAAATATTGTCTGTGACTCTTGTTGGTTTTTCTCGGTGCTTTCTGCACCAGAAGTTTGCAAGGCATTATGACTTATGAACATCGTTAAAACAAAGTGTAGGTGTGATTTACTGTTGAAGGTAGAATTTAGCTCTTGTAACCCTCGACACGGATGTTTCGGTGGCCTTTGAAGAATGTTCCCACGTTTTTCTCGTCTCAGGTACCTGTACAAACTGTGCGACCTGCACAAAGAGTGTGACAACTACACCGAAGCAGCGTACACCTTGCTTCTCCACGCGAAGCTCCTGAAGGTGATGAAAACTCCCTCGCCCTTTTATGATTCTGTCGTTATGAGCTCTAAGATTATGTAAAACTTTATTTTCCCATGACGGATTTTAGTAAAGCTATAACTTAAGATTTTATGAATGTTGACTAAAGGCAGTGACATAGAAAAAGGTATTTAGGAAGTACTTTGATGATAGATTTGGCCCTAGTGAACGCAGATGTCACAAAGTGTCATGGCATTGTCACCGAGCATTAGAAACACCCGTCGCTGGGCTGTCGGCTTGCAGCGACGCAGATTCTGCAATTTCTTATTATGCCAGCAAGACTCAGAAATGGCGGAGAGTGGTATCGGGAAGAAGGCGTTTCTGTGGTAGAACAAACAGCTAAGGGGCAGGATGAGACGTCCCCTCATTATCGTAGGAGAGGGTAGAGGGACCAGGTCATGACACAGGAATTCCCACACCTCTACTTTTGTATTTTAAAACTTCAGCAAGGCGCTAGGTCATTTTCTTAATTATATCCTAAAAAGAAAATTAGAAAAATTATGAACTAGATGAACAAGCACAGTATGAGAACTAGAATTAGCTGCGTGACCCAACATAAAGACGCTTGTTCAATGGAGCCCTGTTTCCAATCCCAGGCCAGTCCCCCCAATACTGCAAGCTGTGTGAAAGAAGGCTAGGTAAGTTGACGTAAAACGAGCACTCAGCAGTGTCCAGTGGGTGGTCAGAGGCATTAAGAGGGATGCTGTGTTAGGCAGGACCCTTCCAGCCTTTAGCCCAGTTCTGAAACCTCCAGTAGCTTCTGTGACACAAATATCCACAGGCAGGTCTCAAAGCAGCCGAAGGTGGAGAGTTACCTTTTAAAACCAGAGGGTCCTAGTCTACGGCCACGCCACCCTGAACGTGCCCGATCCCGTCTGATCTCGGAAGCTAAGCAGGGTCGGACCTGGTTAGTACTTGGATGGGAGACCACCTAGGAAGACCAGGAGCTGTAGGTGTTAAAAATAAAAAATGAGGGATTGTAAACGGACAAGGACCTCGCAATCCGTGAGGTCAACCAAGGGTCGCCTCGCCTAAAAAATAAATAGATACATACATACATACATACATACATACATACATACATACATAAATAAATTAGTGAATTCGTTTTAAAAAGCCGGAGGGTCCATTACAAAGACAACACGAGGAGACTGGAGGTCTGGCTGCATGCGGAAGCCTCACCAATAGTCATCAATAGTCACCCGTTGACTTTGCAACGCATAAAACTGTCCGCGGGAGCACAATTTATGAAGATAGAGGTTTGGGTTGGTGCACCTGACACCAGTGTCCCGCTGTGAATTCTAATTGCCTTCATTTGTTAGAAACCCAAATTCCAATAACAAGGCGTCTTTGCAAATATGAAGAAATTTCTTTTGCGCCAGGGAAATTAAAGTTGACGAGCTGTCTCTCACTATTCATCTCTCTCCTGCTACATGAACTCTTAGATGTGCGTGTGCATGTGAAATATATGCACGTGTGCATGTGTGTGCGTGTGTGTGCGTGCGTGAGAACTGTCCATTGTTTAATCATCGGGTATATTGAGTCCAGGCAGCTTCATCACGAACCGAAGCTCATGAGGGTGTGTTTCACAGCCCTAATCAATAGGCCTGACTGCACTGGCTTCCCCACCGGGCTCTGAATTTTCCAGTTAAACGGCAAATGCTGCATAATCTCTCTCCATAGCTTTTACATAATTACGTTTTGCATTTTCCCTAAATGGGCTTTGATCCCGCTGTAAATACGCGTTCATGCTGGCTGATCGACAGACCAAAGCGTCATCTGGATCACCATGAAAATTCTTCCATGTGACAATGACGAATGCATTCTTTATTCTTTAACTAAAAATCTTCAGATGGAATCTTCTTTTTTGCTTAAGGATATTTTTTTCAAAAAACAAGAGCTAGAAAAGCATTAGCCTTCAGCCTAGCAGTCAGGTTCTTGCATTCCAGCGTTTAAGTGGAAGGCGTAAAGGATTTTTGCTTCCCTATTCAATTTTTTAAGTGATTTTAAAATTCAAGGAAGTCACGTGAAATCTGAATTTTTTAATTAATTTATTGTAGTTCCGTTGCAAAGTAAAAACGTAGCCATGTTGCGAAAACGCCATCATTAACGAGTTTATAACTTCTCGTTGTAGTCAAGACGTGCACGTCTGATTTTTAAGGCGAAACAATCTGCAGACGCTTACAGGCTTCTCACCCTTCCCTGACATTCCCAGAGCGGGGGCGCCATTCTGGCCCCATGCTCCGTGCCCTGGCCCTCGGTGCCCTGCGGTCCAGCCTGAGGTGCTCCGGGGCCCCTCCGGCTTCAGGGAGGGGCTCAGGGGTGTGTGTCATGAGTGAGCGCCTCTTCGGGAGCCTTGTCACGCGCCCCATTCCAGCAGCCAGTCCCTTGGGGCCTGCAGCCTGTGCCACGGTGTTTCTGGCTTCGTTCTGCTTGTCCAGCTCCTCTCATTTGTCACGCCCTGCTAAAACACAGTGCCACCGATGGTCCCATTGCTGCAGATGTCACCTGACCAGCTCTGAGTCCCCACTTTGGTCCAGGCAGCCTCAGGGCTGGTTGCTTTCTTGGCAACACTGTATCTATCCCATCTTAAAACAGTGTCAAGCTGCACCTTCTGGGTCAACTGAGAAGCAAGCCCACCCTAATTATTTCCTCCAAGGAGTCTCCCAGGAGCCCCAGAGCACAGTCTTGCCCCCCACCCTTCAATGCCCATGAAATCATTTTTCAGTATCGTTATTGATCACCATGCCTAACTTGCAACAGCACGGTCTCCGGACCAGCACCTCCGACCCATCCTAGACCTGGTTCATGCACATAGTGAGTCCTCAGCAAACGCTGCTTTTAGTGAACCCTATACTTGATGCCGTTGACTCGTGGAGCCTGAGTACACGAGTGTACCTGTCAGATGAGCTCGCCTTCACTTTGACGTGTGACGTGTGTGCATCTGTGCATCATGCCGTGAGCCCATGGACACTTCCACAAACACTGGACGAGCCCTGCCTTTGCCCTGCAGTGTGCCTGAGGCTTGAGGTTCAAAGACACCTCCTC
>NW_011888892.1:3370308-3382463 GCF_000151845.1 Pteropus vampyrus
TAGTCCTTTGACGCTTGCATTTTTCTATTGTCGCCCAAAAATCAATTCCGTGATGAGGCCAGCATTGCCCCATCTTGATGGCTTCTAGACTGATCGGTTCGAACAGAATCAGGGATTCCGTTGGTGTCTGTTGGAAGGAAGCCTGCGTCATTTTAATCAGCCGGTGATGGATCTCGTCACTGGCGTTCCTGGGGTCCAGATGAGCAGTAACTATTAAACAAAGGAGCTGCTTCAGCTGCAGAAGTTTTTAAAGTCTGCCAACAAAGTGACTTCAGACCTCCTTCTGTCCCCTTATCAAGATTCACCTTGATTTCCTGCCTTTTTTTTTTTTTCCGCTTTGAAAATAGTGACCAGAGAATTTCGTGAAGGGTCTGTCCCTCGGTGAGTTTCCCAAGGCTGCTGTCCCCAAGTACCGCCAACTGGGTGGCTTTGAACCACAGAAACGTGCCCTCTCACAGTCCTGGAGCTGTGCGCCCGAAACGGCCGTGGTGACAGGGCCATCGTGCCCTCGCTGAGAATGACGGGGTCTGCTCCGGGCCCTCCTCTCAGCTGCTGGTGGCCGCAGTCCTTGGCATCCACGCACGCAGACACGTCGCTCCGGCCCCGTGTCCGTTGGCCCCGTGTCCATCGTCACGTGCATTCTCCCGGTGCGCGCGTCTCTGCGTCCAAGGGTCCCTCGTCTCAGAATACCAGTCATTGGACTGAAGGCCACGCAGCCCAGTGTGACCTCATCTTAACTTGACTCCATCCAAAGACCCTATTTCTGAATCAAGTCACACCCGAAACCTAAGGACGGAATTACAGCCTTCGTTTTAATAAGATCCCCAGGGGTTGGCCACAGTCGAACCCGAAGACCACCACCAGCTGCTGGGATCACAGAATTATAAAAGAGAAACGAGCGTGGCCGCAGACGGCTCGGCAATAGCGCCATCGGTACAGGCTGGCGCCGCACGTGGTTAGGAAACTTCGTTATCTCCCCCATCTGTAGGACATTTCAGTCCTAAAGCTAATTTTCCCTTAAATTTGTACAGCGACCTAGGGGACAGAGAAACTTACGGAATCCCAGGCCGGTTTGTGAACGGCCGGAGCAGGCAGTCGGAGGGGCCGGCGGCCACAGGGGGACCGGAACGTTCTAGCAGGCGTGGGGGGCGGATGATATTAAAATTTCTCCACCTCTGTGCTCCGAAAGCAGCAAAGCCACGTGGGTTTTCCGCTTCTGTCTCTCGGACATTCCGGCCTTTGAATTGTGTTGTCACCTTTCTGTGTGTTTTTTTCCCCGCACAAAATCATTCTCCTATTTTCGCTTCTGCACCATTTTAAAGACGTTTGCAACGTCTTCCAGCCTAGGTCTGGGTCTTTTTATCTTTTTCTCTCTCTCCGTAAAACGACGCTTCCGTTCGAGTTCCTTCGCGTTCCTTCCCGGGCCGATCGCTACTGCTCGCTCCGATCCCCCCGCGTTTCCACCGCCCCCAAAGCCTCCTGTCGGGCTTCATCACCGCAGACGCGCCTTCTCTCCTGAAGATGCTCTGGATTGTCTGTCTTATTGTGTTTGGCCGAGGCCTAGTAATTTTCAATAAAGCCTTTAATCCAAGCACTTCACTGAAAATTGCCAGGCTGCTTCTGTGGAGGACGGGTCGAAAACAGACCTGCCCACAGGAAAACGCAGCCTCGGCGAGGGCGCCGGTGGTCACGGGCGTGGAGCCCCAGCCAGCAGCGTCCGAGAGGGGGTGCTGATTGACAGCCCACGTGACGCGGGAAGCTCCGCGGCTGTTTTCAGCCAGAGCCCTGTTCTCTTTTCCCTTAAAATAACCTCTCCTTGACAAAGCTCACACTCTACCTTGTGCCCGAGTCAAAAAAAGGAGGCGTCCTGCATCATCCTGTGAACTAAAAATAGGGGTTCGGGAGCCAGTTTCTGCTCTTGTCGAAACGGTCGGATTTCTTTTCTGAACACCAGGGGTGACATTCTACGCTGCGACCATAATGACAGCTCTTCTCGGTTTATTCTCAGCATTTCCTCGGTTCTCAAAAACCTTTACATTGGCCGGTATCTGTTCCGTTTATTTAGAATTTGGCCCAAGTGTTCAAAGAGATCAAATGTTCACCAGACCAGCTGGCCGGCCGCGTGGTGCACGGTAGGGCAGGGGTGGCCAGACCAGGCCGCGTCAGCCGCTGACCGCAGAGGATGCGCCCTCCTGGGGCAGGGGTGTGGGTAGGGCCAGCCCGAGGGAAGAGGGACAGGCCAGGGAAGGCAGACGTGTGGGGGGAGCGAGGAGCCCCCACTCCAACAGCGGGCCCCGTGCTCAGGTGGGCCACGGCCCTCTGCATCACCATCACCCTCGTCACGACGCACGTCCCGCCCGGGGACTCCAGCCCCTCACCCCGGCGGGACTGGGAAGAGGCTGCCCCTCGCAGAGCCTCTGCACTGAGTGGTCAGGGCCCGGGGCCACTTCGGGGCCACCTTGGTCCCCTCTGCTGCAGGGGCCTCGACCAGCACTCTGGACCCCGGCGCACCATGGATTTTCAGCACGTCAGGGACCTGTGCGGGACACTGGGGCGTCAGAGCGTAATGTGACTCTTCCCCACGACCACCTGGAGAAACATGCCTTTCAGGAGAATAACTGAAGTTGAAGCATTCAGGAAAGTACCTTCACTGGCGAGTTACAGCTCGCGAGTGAATTAAACCGGGGTTGCCCGCGGAGGTCCCCACGAGCCGCCGCCAGCCTGAATCATCAGTAGGGGACAGTTGTCCTGCTGGCATCTTTTCCTCCGTCTGCCACTGCCACCTTATCCCGTGAGATCAAAGTCGTCGTCACCCCATCAGACTGGTCCGTCGCCAGCCTGCTGGTCCTCTGTAGGAAATCAATAGCCAACACGTTCGCGACAGCCACTGATGTATGAGATCTAAGGGAGGAGTTTCACCAGAAAGAAAAAGTTTTCAGTTCGTGAAAACTGAGGAAATGGAACTTCCGGAAGCCGGGAAGTTCGAACAGAAAAGAGAACCCTCTCGAGAGAGAGCAGCCGAGACCACGTGATGGGAGGCGGTGGGCAGGCTGTTCCTGCTGCAGGTGAACCAGCAACTTCAGGGCTGCTGTCAAACGGCTTACGGATTTCACATCGGACAGTCAAGCTCAGCATCGAGATGTCGCTTTTTCACTGGAGACGGTGGTGACACCGTGAGCCCGAGGCCCTTCGAAGCACAGAGCTGAGCCGGCCGTTCAACCCCACGAGTGAAAACGATTCTTTCAGTGAGATCATCTAAATCCAGATCGGATTGGGTCTGTTTTCTCTCCGGCACTCATATTCTTCAAGGTAGTCACGTTGGAAATACGAGTTACCCACACTCCTTAGCGCTCTGTGCTGCTAACAGCAGATGGAAATCGCCTCGATGCAGAAGCCTTTAAAGCAGTCTGGTGGCGGAGGCAGCGGGTGTTTATAGAAAATCCGATACAAGACACGACTCTGTAACCTCAGGGCGAGTCGGATGAGATATGTATTCAAGACATATATTTTTAAAACAGTTACTTTTGATATGGATCTAAAGCATCTCATCTGTCCTTTGGGATAAGAACAGATTAAGCAATGAATTAGAAGCCCGGGCGTTCCAGGCAGCCGAGAGTGCGTGCGTCGGCTTACAGAAAACTCCAGAAAAACCCTGTGAAAAGGAACTGCGAGTAAAAGTAATGTTTCCTTTGCAAGGGAAATGCACGGAGGAAGGAATGGGTCACCGGAGCTTGGAAGAAACAGTAAAAGTGGGAGAAGCTGTCCCCTCCGAGAAATGCAAGCTTGGCTGGCAAAGGACCCAGGAAAGATCTGCGCCAGCAGATGAAGATGCTCGAAGAACGCAAGGCGACTCGGAAGGCTTCCGCTGGGTGGGTCTGAGCGGGGAACACGTGTGTGAGCTGTAGGAAGGGCTCAGGGTGCTGCCTCTACGCCTGAAGTCTTTTTCTCTGGGCTTATTTTTATTTTGTCTTTGGAAGTATTAGCATGTAACTCTTATTTCAGAATAGCCTTTTTCCTCATCAAAAATAGCAGATGGTTTCTTTAAGCAGTGTAAATAGCATTTTAGTCTGTCGAGTGATGCAGGACTGGGTAAGGTCCTTCTACTGAGGAACGGCCAGGAGGAGCAGGCGGGCGAGGGCTCGGTGCCAGGGCGTGCCAGGGCGGGACTTAGCAAGTCTGCAAGCCCAGGAGGCCTCACGGAGAATCAGATCTGCCTGGGCCTTGATCTTGGACTTGCCTGGCTCCAGGCTGCGAGGAATCCATGCCCGTTGCTGAAGCCACCCACCTGTGGTGTTTCCCACCTGTGGTGTTTCTTACAGCAGCTCAAACTAAGGCGGTCATCAAGAGCTCTGGGGACGCCCAGGCTGGGCCGAGGCCCCCGCAGAGTGCCCTTGGGCAAGTAGCCTGCGTGTCTGACCTCCAACGTCCTTACCTGCAGAATGGGTGTAAGAAAGACACCCACCTGCCGAGGGGAGGGTCTTGCACAAGGGGACGCGGGTGCCCCATTGAGTAAGCTCGAAACCACTCGCTCTGAAGGCAGTGGCGCGTCTCGTGGGTGAGGTGGCGATGCCGAAGTGGGCGATTCTTGTCTGGGGACACGGTGTGCGGGATGCTGGGACGCCTTCCTGATTCTAAGCCCACAGCCTTCAGTTCTGTTCAAGAAACGCTGTCCAGCTGGTCCTGAGCTCCAGTCCAGAGGCTTCCACACTGTTCGGTCCCAGATCTCTGACGAGGAATGACAAAGGAGCATTCCAGTTTCGGTACTTTACCAAAAATCCTGGGTCCTCACGGGAGAACAGAGGAGCAGAGTGGGCAGCACCCCGGAAGGCTTCCTGGAAGAGGCGATCCCTCCATATTTTCCACGTTCTTTTACGTGAACCACTTTTTTATTTTTCCCAAAGAAAATAAGGGAAATTCAGGCCTACTGTACATATCAATTATTCTACATGTGTCAAAAGTTTGTCAGCATTTTAATAAATCGGCAACCAGCTGAGGAAGAAGCCACCTTCAAAATGTCACTGCAGAAAGTCCCCCGTTTAAAATGGTGACAGGCTTTCCATCCTCATGGTACCTGCTCACGTCAAGCGAACTTCTCGCAAGCCTTAATTTAGAGTCGAAATTTATGCTGGTCTTTCTGACCGTGGAAACAGAGGGCTGGTTAAGAAGACAGTTTGGCAAACAGCAAAGCCAGGCTCTCGCGGCCTCTCGGCACCATGCAGCCCCTTTTCCTGGCGTGTCGGCTGCTCACACAGATGGCCTTCGGTGGCCGTAACTGGCAGCAGGAGAGAAGGGACAGGAGCGAGCGAGGACCAGGGACGGAGGCAGCGTGATGGGCGAGGCAGGAGGGCACCCGTCAACTGATGCCCAGTCATGAGCAGCAGGACACGGGCCTCCAGGAAGTCGCTGCCTTCTCCAAGGTCATTCCCGTCTCCAGGGTCATTCCCGTCGTGTTTTCCAAGTAAGCAAGCGTCTCCCCAGACTGCCATGTGGCGCGTGCTCGGGCCGCTGCATCACGCTCTCCCCTTCTTCCTCGCAGATGTGGGAGGAGGCCATCGCACTGGGCAAGGAGCTGGCGGAGCAGTACGAGAACGAGATGTTCGATTATGAGCAACTCAGCGAATTGCTGGTGAGTCTTTCTCCCTTTCTGCGCACGAATGCGGGCGATCTAAGCTTGATTTTCTGGAACTTCCCTCTACCTTTTTGTGCTGAGGTTCTCCCCAGACTTGGTGTGGCCTCGGCCTCCGTCCTGCGTTTTGACTTGGGGACAGTCTTGATTGATTTGCCGGTCGATTCTGGCCCACAGGCGTTCACTTTTTATTCCCTGCCGAGCTTTCGTAATTGAAACCTAAGGCGAACACAGACGATTTCTATGTGAAAAACTGCTGACCCTGTGCATGCAGTGGCCTCGATGGCCCCAGAGTCACCCAGAGGCTCCACGGTTTAAAACTGCGACCCCGCCTAGCGGAGGCGGACGGCGGGGAGCAGCCTAGCCCTTCGTCCCGCCGGCATCTGATCGCTGCCTTCTCTGCTGCGTCATTTTCGTGTCCAGCAGAGCGACTCGGTGATGTTATCACCTCTGTCATTAATTTAGACACCTCCACCCGCCCCCCTAAAAAAAGAATCTAAAAGGGCAGAATGCTGCCCTTTTAAATTCTTCTTTAATGCCTCCCAGTATCTGATCAATACCATTTTTTAAAGTGCGAGAGGCCAGCCGTTTAATCAGAAGAAGAACCTCTGGGGTTTTTCACGCACGTACGTCCCAGCACGGGGCTGGATTTGCGTTCTCCAGTCCCAGCCCCCTGCTGAGCGCTGGAGGAGCAGGGGACACCCTCCCAAAGCTGTGTGGGGACACTGAGTCCAGAGGCGCATGTCGGTGACGGCTGCCGTTCCCACCTTCTGGCTCTCCCACCCGCCTGCAATTGCCAAAGCTTGCAGAGCCCCCTGGAAGAATCCAGAAGAGCGATGCTCAAATACTCTCTTCACACCCGAAATGCGTTTTCTTATTATCTTTCAGAGAAAGCAAGCTCAGTTTTACGAAAACATCGTGAAAGTGATAAGACCGAAGCCTGACTACTTTGCGGTCGGCTACTACGGGCAGGGATTCCCCACGTTCCTTCGGGTAAATTTTGGTTCTGTTTCCTCCAAGCCAGGACGGCCCCCTGGGCGGCGAGTCCCTTCTCGTTCACGGGGAGGCGTCTGGGCTTTGCGTCCGCGGGTCGAAGTCTGGCTCTGCATTCTGATGGCTCCGCGCTGAGCCGTGGGGGCCAAAGAGGGCCTGACGACATTGTCTTCGTTTGCATGCAAACTTCCCTCCTGCTTTTTCCTAAACAGAACTCTCCTTCTGAGAGTTATGTGTGTTTTTAACCCTGTGATGAAATACGCATAACGTAAAATTTGCCGTCTTAACCATTTTTAAATGCCCAGCTCAGTGGCGTCGCTGCATTCACATCGCTGTGAGACCATCACCGCCATCAGCTGCAGAACCTCTTCATCTTCCCAAGCTGGAACTCTGCCCCCGTTAAATGATCGCTCCCCCTTCGTCCCTCTCTCCCCGTCCTTGGCGACCCCCGTTCTGCTCTGCGTCCCTGTGAATTCGCCCGCACTAGGGACCTCTCGTAGGTGGAGTCAGGCCGTATTTGCCCTTTTGGTCCATCCGTGTTGTAGTGTGTGTCATCACTTTTCCCCCTTTGTGGCTGCATAATAGTCCACTGTGGGGACAGACCACGCTTTGTTCATCCGTTCGTCCTCTGATGGACGTTAGGGTGGTTTTGGCTATTATGAGTAACACCGCAGTGGGCACGTGTATTTTTAATTATGTGAGAACTTAGAAATTGATTTCCAGTGCCGGAAACTCTGAATCATACTCCACCCCTGAGACAGGCATGCGCTGTTAGATACGTAATTAAAGAAACACTGTGATTCTCAGCCAGGTGCCCATTTCTCAATATCTGTGAGGCCAGAGGAGGAATTATGTAAATAAATGCCACCGGCCTACGAGCAGAATTGTTTTGAGTTTCTCAAAAACTCACTCTTGGATGCCATTGACCAGTGAGTCATGATTTCCTGTAATTTCTCATGACATTCTTTTAATGTCACATGGCTTTGTCTTATCTGGGAAGACAATGCATGATGGCTCTGGTTTTCGGGAGCCGAAGCTCTGTGCCTGGAACACTGCTGTCTGTCTGGGACACCACGGTCTGGCAGCCAGGTCTGCTGAGGAATGCTCCGAGTCCCTGGTGTGTGTTCCTTTGGCCCTAGTGCCTCCGATGCCACAGGAATCCCTGAGCATATACAATGTACCTTCAGCAGCAGAAAAGATGTAGTTGGTGAGGACCTGTCATTGTTTATATGACCATCAACAAGTGACCTTCGCAGAAGGTGACTTGCTGGTTGATTCACTCACTCAGGGTCCTGGTTGGGTGACTGGGACATCTGGCCCTGTCCCTGTCACCACAGGTTAGTGTCTCCTTGACAGCATGGCCTTCATTGTACAGCTACAGCACTGCACAGCTAAGACACTGGTTGATCAGAAACCTATTCTGGAGAAAAGTCTTCCCTTCCAGAGATAAAACAAAGGATGTTTGCTTATAAGTCCTAAATTAGGGAGGATTTTAAAATCAACTTTATTTTAAATTAAAAAAACAAGCTGAGGCTCTAATGAGCTTAGAGCTAAAGTCACCTAATGTTACTCAGGACTTTAATCTGTGTGTGTGTGTGTGTGTGTGTGTGTGTGTGTGTGTCAGAGAGAGAGAGAAGGAGGGAGGAAGTGGGGAGAGAGGAAGGGAGGGACAGAAGGAGGGAGGGAGAGGTCCTAACCCATACTGGACCTGTGCTGTGCTGCGTGTTATGGCGTGTGGTCCTCTGTACACAGCGCTGGGATTTAAGGCCACTAACTACTGCTCTGTCCTGGTGCCCTGACATGCCAGTGGGGTGGGCACTGTCCGGGGGTGTGCTGTGAGGGCACACACCATGTGTGCTCCAGGGACCACACTGGGTCATCCCCCCGCCCCCGCCCTGCCCGTCAAAAAAACAAAATGCAGAGCACGAATAAAGAGTTTAACGGGCGTGATTAATATTGAACTGACTTTCCCGCCACCCCTGAATAATTTTGTGGGCTGTAGCAATATATTTATTACGCTTCATAGATCACCTGTCAGGGTCAGTCTGACAATGACATTAGCAGTTGCAAAACAGTGGCTGGAACCTTGGGCTACTTAATGCAGCGCCTCCGAGAACGGACTAGCTGTCTCTTTTGCTTTGTTTCTCTTTAAGAGTTGATCTTTTTGTAGACGCACATTAATATTTACGGGCCTTTATGGGGATGAATTTCTTTGACTATATGTATATTTTCCCCTTGTTTTCAAGTTTGAAGGAACCACTTCAGAATGCAAAGTAATCAACATTTCTAGGAAATGTTATCAGTGTTTTCACCTATAACTCACTAGTATTTTTCTATTAAAGCCTTTATATACATGTTTATTATTAAGTCTTCTAGTGCAAAGCTTAATAAATTCATGCTCATTTCATGGTATGTGTTATACATTAAATCTTCCTGAATTTCTAAAACGTTTGGCTTTGGATAGCCTTCACTGACGCCCACACTACGTATTTATATTTCTGATTAAGCTACATATTACTTTGGTTTCTGCTTGACATTAATTTTTTTTAGCGAAAGAGGACATGTTTCTTCCATAACGGGTACTTTAAGATGTACCTAAGCACAAAGTGAGTAAAATATTTAATTCTTAAACTGGTCCTTCTTTAGCAATTTACAGGACTCTGAGCAAGTTGAGACTAGGAAAGCCGATAAATTGACTACCAGAGGATCTCTCTCTTTTTAAAAAATTCATTTATTAGACACATTTTAATCTGACTTTGAGCTAAGTCTCTAGCAGATAACTATAAAGATATGCAGTGGAATGCATTTCCTTCGTCGGTCGGTCTGTCTCCCATCCCCCACCTCCCTGGCATTTGTCCAGGGGTCACGACAGATAACAGGGCTGCACCTGACTTGTGACTAGCCAGTCTGGACCTCTTGCCCAGCATCTTTTGATTGAAACAACCAATGACTCCCACACAACCAAAGCCCACGAGGAAAAGCATCGGCCCCCCAGCTTCCCGTTTCTTGGATCCTGTGGCTTCTGCTCACTGTGTTTTCCTTGTCGTAGTTTCTTTTAAGTTCAGATGCCCTGAGGGGGAGGAGGGGGAGTCGGGGGAGCCCGCAGGCTCAGGAACCAGTGATAGCGTTGCTCCGTCTACCCATTGCCTCCTTTTTGTGGCTCACGTGACACTCAACATACTTGTTGAATCCATGAAGATGTGGGAACCTGTTCCATCTCGGAATCAGAACTTTCGAGTGACTGTGCCACACCCAGACAGAAACGGCCTCAGCGAGGGAGGCTGCCTAAGGAAGAGCGCTACCTCCTTAACACCCACCCCCAAGGTCGCCTAGCCCCGCCACCTGTGACGACCCTTGGGTGGACTCTCCAGCTCAGAATTTATGGAAACCGTCATTTGAAATGAGCAAAACCAGCCTTTAGAAGGAGAACTCTGTACGTTCGACCTCGGCATTGGCTGATCCGAGGCCGTTTGTTCGTATATACAGCATCTCTGTGCGCAGTGAGGGAAGGCCTGCATCCCCCCACCACCACCGGGGAGGCCAAGAGCTTTGCTTTGGTCTGGACCCCTTTCCCTCTGGCTCTGCTGCAGCCAGGCCCTGTGGCAGTCTGCTGAGAGCGCCGTGCCCAGGTCCCGAGGCCCCATATTAATCTCACGTTCTCTTAAATTCCTTTCGGCAGGATGAGAACTAAGTAGATCCTAGCAGGAGAAAATACACATGTAACGTATGTGCTTACATGGCACGGTTGTGCCTTTGCCCTCACTGTTCCGTTCCCGCTGAAGAGCGGGCTTTGGCTGCCCCTGGTTTCCATAGTCCTGTTAATCAGTCGTCACTGCTAAGACCTCAGCAGGTCCCGGGGCTCGGTGACGCTGTCCTTGGTGCTTCGTGGACGGGGCTACCTCTGCAGCTTGCCCGTGCGTTCTCCATTAGTAAGATCGGTGACGTTCCTCTTAAACCGAGGACCAGCGCCTCCGTGCCCGCCCCCCAACCCCGAGTGGCCGTGTAACGAATGTCACCGTTTCCAGGGCAAGGTCTTCATTTACCGGGGGAAAGAGTATGAGCGTCGAGAAGACTTCGAGGCTCGGCTGTTGACTCAGTTTCCCAACGCGGAGAAAATGAAGACGACGTCCCCACCCGGCGACGACATTCGAAACTCTCCCGGCCAGCGTATCCTTCAGGGCAGAACGCAGGGCGAGGCGGAGAGGCCGCGGGGCCCTCGGGAGGGTCGGGCGTCCTGGGGGGGCGGCGGGGAGCTCCTTGCTCACGGTGATGTCCACTCTGCCTTCCCATCCTTGACCCTTCCGCCCTCAGATATCCAGTGCTTCACGGTGAAGCCCAAACTCGATTTGCCCCCGAAATTTCACAGGCCTGTGTCAGAGCAGATTGTCAGGTAATCAGCCCATTTTTCCTACCAGCGTGAGGGCGAGGAGAGTCTGTACACATCTGCTATTAATAATTTCACCTTTGAAATGGTGGGATTTAGCCCTTCGTTAGCCTTCCAGATGCTCTTTCTGTTTACTTAGAAGAGAAAAGGGAAACTAAGTATTTTCAGCATCGAAGTGAGGGGAGCCGAGGTAGGGGCGTATGGCTGACTCTTGAACAAGGCGCCATCCCCTGTGCCGTTGACAGTCGGGTGTAACTTTTGACTCTCCAGGAACTTAATTGTCCCTCGGCGTCTGGGGGGATTGTTCCAGGACCCCAGTGGGTACCCAAATCCGCAGATGCTCGAGTCCCCCGTACGAAAGGGCACAGATCAGACACACAGTCGGCCCCTCCTCCCCATCCACCGACTCCCGGCCAGGGGTCGACAACAGTGCAGGTGTTAATGAAAAAAACCCACATCTAAGCGTGTGCCCAAGGAGGTCGAAACGTGTCGTTCACGGGTCAACTGTGAAGGAAGTGATGACATGTGGCCGAGGGGCCAAAGGTTCTTTCCCGAGGTCAGGAACTGGGGGCGGGCGCACCCTGGTCCGCTCTGGGCCCTGCTCCCGGCAGAGTTTCCAACCACAGCTCAGGCCCAGCCCCTCCCCCAGCAGACCCGGTCCGGATCCCCGGGGCGTGGCCAGAGCGTGGCCGGAGCGTGGCCGGAGCGTTTACTTTCTCTGCACAGAAAAAGGGATCCTGACATTTTGCATGGGGAACTGGGGTCCTCTCTCACCCACACCCGGCAGTTACGCAGCATGGACTTACGAGGTAGATTCTAACACTCACGGGTCGACTGTGAGTTCGGGTGAGATTTTATGCCTCTCCATCGCATCGTACCTGCCTTAGCAACGCTGCGGAAACACCCTGCCTTCGATGTTCCTTCGATGTTAAGAATTTCCTTTTCTACATGATCCATGTTCTGGGGGGAAAAATTAACCTGTCTGATGGCCTAACAACGTTTAGATCTGCTTGTTTCGTATCCCGAAGTTTAGTGGGCTGTGACCATCTATGAAATTCACTCTCCTTTCTTTCACCTTTTATTAGCAATAATGGGAAATGAACTAAGGCTTTTGATTGACAAATGATGGCTTCCACAGGGCACACATTTTAA
>NW_011888892.1:3385828-3393223 GCF_000151845.1 Pteropus vampyrus
GGAGGCCTTGGCCAGGTCCTCTCCCCATCCAGGACCTACGGGGCTTGGGATCAGTGCTTCTAAGACCCTGGCCTTGTCAGCCTTCCATCACGCCATCCATTCAGTCAGGGTCACTGATGACACTCGGCCTGCTCAGTGGGCACCGGTGACAGGGAGGTGACGGTGGGGGGGCTCACGACGCGGGAGGTGGGATAAGGGACTGACGCTTTTCCCCTGCAGCGGCGTCCTGTGCAGCCTTTAAACAGATGTCGGATTAGACTCCCTGGCTCAAAACAGTTTCCTGCAATGTATAATGTACCATTTTACAAAAAAGTACAGGTTACAAAATAGTATTTTTATCAAAAATACACATACACATTTTACTGCTCAGTAAGAAGTCTCAAACAATCGATTCTGCTTGTTTCGGTGACGTCTCTGCGTAGGGGGTGATTTTTCTCCCTTCTATTCCCATATCTTCTTTTATTAACTAAGGGAAACATATATTATACAAAAAAAATTCTAAGCTTAAAAGTCTGCGTTATTCCGAACGCTCACTCTCATGAGCCAGACTTCCTCGAAGCATTTGCACCCACGAGTTCTCTCAAACACGAAGTAAGGATAACGTGAAACTCGTTGGAACCCCAAAAGTCCGTTTGCAGAGAGGACACCTCCCTCGTTTTGACGTGTATGATTCTCCCCGTGTCTCCTATTATACATGTTCTTTGCCAGTACCAGGGAGGTTGGCCAGGAAAGCAGGCGACACCGATGTGTCCCGTGTGATCCACTGTTGAGCAGAGCACGGCTTGTGAGGGGTGACCCAGCACAGGCCCACCCTACTCAGGACACAGCGGGGCCGAGCGTCGCTTCTCCCAGGAAGAACCCCGTGCTGGTGCAGGACTTGCCTCGCAGGGGGGTTAAGTCCCCACGGGGCAGCAGCGACCGGCTGCCGCGCTCCTAACGCGCACTGTGTGTCCTCTGCAGAACATGTGGATCGAGAGGGCCGTGTACACCACTGCGTACAAGTTACCTGGGATCCTAAGGTGGTTCGAGGTCAAGTCTGTTTTCATGGTAAGGACACGCCCGGGAGGAACTGTCCCCGATCCTTTCTTAAGCGTCCGACACGGGAGTGCCAGGTGGTCACTGCGGCCACACAGGGGACCCCAGATCAGACGACTTGGCCCACAGTTGCGTGTGCACACGCACACGCACGTGCCCCTCGGGGCATCCGTTCTTGTCCTCAGATACCGTTGTGGACAGGCTGTGTCGTCACCACCACCAGTCCAGCTGGTGAGAAAACCAGAGCTAAGATTTCTTCTCACAAAACGTTTAAAGCCGGCCGTCGCTGTGCTGTTTTGACAGTTCTTTCTGTCAACTGAATGAAAAGTTTAAGACCCGTTGCCCATTTCCTTACGCTTGTCTGAGACCTTTCTTCCTGGTGGTTTTCTTGCCATGTACATGACAGACAACTTGATTAATAGTAATAGTGCTCATGTCGAGTACAAAGGGCTTGAGAAGGGCCCCCTCACGGTACTTGTTAAAGAAGTCACGTCCCGCATCTCACGCATGCTGCGTGTCTGTGTGAGCGGTGACCAGCCTCACGCTTGGGACCCAGCGCTGGGCCGAGGTTCTCACCGCGGACACCGCGGCCCGGGGCGTGGCAACAGCCAGGACAGGAAGACCTGACGGGACTGTGTGCGCTTCGCCAGCGGGCCTCCAGGCCTTTCCTTGTCACCTCACAGGGTCTCGCCCGGGGGTGGGGCCTACCGTTCAGCTTGCACTAAGCCCCCCTGGAACCTCCTGGTTTGGTTCTAGAACCCAGGGAGGGGTGAGCTCGTCCTTCATGTGGAGACCATGGCAAGCTCCCTCTCTCACCTTCCTGACCAGACAGGTACAGGGGCCTCGCAGGTGCCCAGGCCGGCCTCAGGGACAGGGACAGATTGCTCGAACATTCCCTAAGCTCTTCGTCCTCGTTAAACCAAGACGGGGGTCTAAGGGCCTCATCTGTGAGTCACACTGTGTTCCAGTGCCTCTCACGGCTGTGTTCTGGGATGCCACATGGGTGCACACGCACACGTTCGTACACACAGGCACACGGATGACAGAACCTGTCCCCGCTCAAAAATGCTGCTGCTCTGGCGAGGTGCCGTGAGCCAGCAGCGGCAGGGGACCCGGGCGGCGGGTGTGGCAGCCGGCCTGACGTGCCTCCTTCCCCGCAGGTGGAGATCAGCCCCCTGGAGAACGCCATCGAGACCATGCAGCTGACCAACGACAAGCTGAACAGCATGGTGCAGCAGCACCTGGATGACCCCAGCCTCCCCATCAACCCCCTCTCCATGCTCCTCAATGGCATCGTGGACCCTGCCGTCATGGGTGGCTTTGCAAATTACGAAAAGGCAGGTGACAGGCCAGCGCTCTCCTTACAGCCCTGTTCTGGGAGACGGTGTCTAAACACCACCTCCGGGCCCACGAACAACCGTGGTCTCGGTGAACAGTCTTGGCAGTGGCCAGGCCAGGACAGCTCTGCGGGCTCAGAAGGTCAAGGCCCCACCCCAGACGCAGCTGCCTGGGCACTGTCCCTGCCAGGTTGGCTCTGGAGAGTGACCTTCGGGTGACTTTCAAGAGACCTGGGATCATTAAAAGCCGAAAGACACCATTTTAGCAGGTGGTACGGTGGAGGGGGCCAGCCGGTCTCCCTAGAAAGGATCTCAGTAGCAGTGGGCCAAAGCTGCGGACCCTACTGTGGGGTAGACCAGGGGTCCGCACGGCAGCCCCGCCTGCTGTTGTCGGTCAAGTTTGGGATGAATGCGGCCACAGCATCATTACTCAGGAACAATGCACTGAGGCCCTTTGCGAAAACGTTTGCTGACCCCGGTCTAGGCCAAGTAGAAACCGAGGCAGGAAGGCCACCACCGAGGATGGGCACTAAGGGTGGTTAATTGCCCTGGGCATGGGTGGCCGCTCGGGTCGAGCTGCCGTTAGGTGTGGGGTAGACGGGGACAGGGTGCCGGGGGACGAGGGGGTAGTGACAGGCATGTGAGCTGCTGAGGAGCTGCCACCAAGCGGACCGAGCCATCCAGGTTCAGCGGTGGGTCTGCTGGGCTCTCAAGCCTGGGGTGCCACCCGAATGCCCCTCCTGGCCGCCCCTTCGTGCCGTTTGGTGGTATGACCTCGCTGGACACTTCCCCGGAGATGCTGAGAGGACCCAGCTGGGGCAGAGGGAGCTCTGTGGCCACAGGGCTGTGGGTTGGCTTTTCGCCTGGCTCTGTCCCCAGGGCCTGGCACACGACAGGTGTGCAGAAGCGCGTGCTGTGAGCGGGTGTTCTCAGTGGCTCTCCCTGTCTCCTCCAGGCCTTCTTTACAGAGCGGTACCTGCAGGAGCACCCAGAGGCCCACGAGAAGATCGAGAAGCTCAAGGACCTCATCGCGTGGCAGGTAAATGTCCAGTGACAGCGTCTCAGGGCTGGAGTGGGAGAAACGCGAGCGTGGGCCCGGATCCACCTGCACCACCCCAGCACGTGCCGCCAGACGGCACCCAGGCCCGAGGACACCAGCCAGAGCACACGTAGCCGTGCTTATCCCCAGGCCTAGCCCCCGCCCCTGCCCACCCCCAGCTAACTCAGTTCCGAGGCTGCGACCATAAATTTCAACCCCCCAGAAAGATTCCTCCTGCACGTGAGCCTGGTCTGTTTCCTCCCGCTGGTCACTGACCAGCTGCTGGAAAGTCTTCTCTGCTGTTGACAGAACAGCCCATCAGAGGCAAGGTCGGACCCTTGAGTTCTCAGGGAGCTCAGCCCCAGGCTGTCCCGGAAAGGCGTCCGCGATGCGGGGGGTACGGCGCCCGGCCCCGTGTTCCCGCGCGTGCGCAGGGCGGGGCCGGGCCCGCGCCTGTGATTTCCCAGCTGCAGGGCTGCGCACTACCCTGCTTTTCCGCTCGTGCTCCCGAGGCCTCTGGCCTCCTCTCTGGCGCACATGGTCTCAAAAGGGTGGGTGACTCCGGGGGGTGCCTTGTGTTCAGTGAGAAGCCCCTCGTTCAAGCATCTGTGCTTCTCGGAGCCTCCGTGAGCCCGGAGGCGGAGGGGACGGCAGAGCCGCTCTCGGGGCAGCTCCGCCTGCTCGCTCTGTGCTTTGGGCGGCTCACTTCTTAGGCTTCGTTTTCCAACGTGGGAGGCGACGGTGCTGTCCGACCTAAACCCCACACACCTGACAGGGTGAAGCGAGCCGAAGGAGGCGGAGGCCAGTGCCTCCCGCGCCTGGCCTGGTGTTGTATCCTCGATGCCTCGCTTGTGCTCCCCGTGCACCCCTTTTCCAGTGGACTTCTGGGACGTGATCCCTGATCGCCCGCCCAGGGGCAGCGGGGCGTTTCGGTGTCACGTTTCCACAGACGTGACCCTCACGTGCTAATCTCAAAGGGACGAGGCAGGGCTGCCCAGCTCTGGGGTGTGCACATGCACATGTATGTGTATGTGTGTGTACATCTGTGTGCATGTACATGCATGTGGCCATCCCAGGAAAGCACAGCTGGGTCCCTGACACAGTGACACGTTGCTGAGGACACGTCTCTGTGGACACCTTAGTCCTGGCCCTCCCGCAGCCTCAGCCCAGTGGCTTCTCCATCCTCAGCATGTTGGCAGCTGAGGGAGGGAGGGACTCAGCGTTGGTTTCAAGCCAAGGTACAAGTACATGTTTTATTTTACATTTTATCGTGGTGACGTTTACGTGAGATTTGCCACGTTAACCTTTTTTAAATTCAGTTCGGTGGCGTTGAGTACAGTCGCGTGCTGTGCAGCTGTCACCCCAGCCATCTCCGGAACTTCGTCATCTGGCAAGTCTGGACCCCTGTGCCCACTGAGCACTAACTCTCCGTCCTTCTTGCCCCTGGGAGCCAGCATTCCGGTCCCCGTCCCTGTGAATTTTACTGATCTGCGGCCTCATGTAAGTGGATCGCATAGTATTTGTGGCCCATAGGTGGACTCTTCGGTGGTTCTCGCCTTTCGGCTGTTGCAGAGAATGCTGCTCTGAACGTGGGTGAACAGATGCCCGTCCGAGTCCCCGCTCTCGCTTCTTTGGGTGTAGACCCAGAAGTGGGATTGCTGGACCACAGGGTTATTCTGTGTCCAGTCGTGCGCGGAAGCGCCGGGTGTTTTTCCGCGGCGGCTGCGCCATTCTAGTCCCCACCGGCAGTGATGCGCCGTGGCTCCGCCCCTCGGCAGTGATGCGCCGTGGCTCCGCCCCTCCGCAGTGATGCGCCCTGGCTCCGCCCCTCCGCACCCTCGCCGGCACTGGGTGTTTTCCGATTTTGTTCCTTTCTGTTTTTTTAATAACAGCCATCCTGCTAGGTGCGACTCTGCCACAGGTCCAAACGCATTCCTTATCTATTCGCCTTGGAATTATTCTGCAATAAGAATCCCTGGGGGCTGACTCCAAGGGACCTAAATGGCCAAGGGTGGCTCTTTGCCTGGGACGGAAGCCTCGTGTAGCCGACTCCCCACTAGTGAGGAAGGAAGAAAGAGTTCAAAAGTCTAAATGAGTCCGTTTTAAGTTGCTGTAAAAACCAAAAGATAGAAAATTCAGAACTCCTCCAAAGGCCATAAAACCTCGCTATACAAACACTAGTTTGGTCTGCAAAAGTTCTATTGATTTTTTTTTTTTTCCTGTAAGCTTTTACAGCAATTTGGATGTTAAGAGTTTCAAATCCTACGGAGGAAAATAATTTGTTCCCCAGAGGGAACTTCATGTCATCACCCCTGATAACTATATTAAAGGGCGAATCTTAAAGCAGCTCACAGGAAAGTTAAAAGAAAGAACCTATTTTCTAACAACTTCATTAAATCAAAAGTGATGAAAAATACATATTCAAAACATTACCTGAGATTTTGCTTTCATTTGCAATTGTTTTGAAGAACCCATGTTTTAGTTTCGGTAACTGAGTCATACAGTCAGCAGAAATGAGACGTTCGGGGATATCGGAATGCTTTCTTCTGTTTCCGTTTGTTGATTGGCTTGGGTCGGTTTTCTCCTGGGACCTCCCAGCCGGAGCAGTGGCTTTTCCTCCCGGGAACCCCCAGGACTCGCCCCCGAGTCTCCGTCTCTGATGCGCAGTGAGCGCATCTTGGTGCCCAGTGTCGGGCGAAGCCGGCTGATAAGGCCCAGGCAGCGCCTTGTTCCGGTGATGCGGCCCCAGAGTCGTGTGCGGGCGGCGCGGGGCCTCTGCTGGGTTTACAGCGGTCCCCAGGTCACGCGTGAGCACCGGCTCCTCCCTCGGGCACAGCTTGGTCATTCCCCGAATGCCGCTTTCTTGGTGAGCATCCCTTTGGAGGGTCCGGAGATGGATCCACATGGACTCTCACCAGCCTGCTGTGACACGCACACGTTTCTCTTTTGAAATGCACAAAGATGAAAAACCAGGCTCACTCATTGTCCCCAGCTGGTGACAGGCATGGTCGTCGTCGCCAGGGACGGTGTTCCTGGAGGGCTCAGCCGTGCTCCCAGGTGCTCTGTGCAGCTGGCGGGCCGTGAATCCATGTAGCAGACACACAGGTGCGAACGTCAGGTACAGCACCGCCACTCAGAAGGAGGTCTTTTGAGAACGGGCTGTATGCTCAGTTTGGACACCTTGAGGTGTGACCGTCTCCTCTCCGGGCCCCGGGAAACGCCTTAGAAATGCACATTCCCGGGCTCCATCCTGGAGCCTATCGGGCTCGGAGGTGGGGTTCAGCCCTCTGCCCAGGAGATTCCGAAGGTGCTCAGCCATCTGGGAACCCACCTAACTAAAGGGTCTCTAAGGGCCACGTCAGGCCTCAGCGCGTCACCTCTGCTCGTGTGTTGAGACCTCATGTATTGGAGTGGCTTTTATTCATAGCTGCGCGTCAGCCCCAAGCAGATCGGGGCCAGACCCCGCCCTGCATGAAGGTTCTATGTCACCAGTGTCAGGGACCTAAATCTCATGCCCCATGAATTTCACCGGCCAGACTGTAGTTTATACAATAACAGTGACCTAAACCACGTGGTCTTCACTTCAGTCCAGTAAGTGGCCCCTTCGATATCAAGAATCTGCCCAATTTGGAGTTTTCTCAAACCAACAAAAAACACAGAAATGATTAGACCATGTTTTGAGCATTTGAGAAAGGTCCAGTCTCCGTCGAAATGCTTTCGGTATTGGGGTGGCCGTCCCCGACCTTCAGACAGCACCCCGTACTTGCCTCCGCACCCAGACAGGCACCGCATTTACCGTCCCGCCAGGAGTTGTCCCCAGCCTGCCTTCACCGTCCCCCGGGCGGAACGCGGGAGGCGGAAGGGTCACTGTGAGCGTTTTCTGCCGCGGAACCTGAGCACACGGCGGCTCACCCTGGAGACGCGCCGCCCGCACGAGCAATGCACACGGAATACTACAACGTCTCACCTGCGTGGCGTCCTGTC
>NW_011888892.1:3393273-3396574 GCF_000151845.1 Pteropus vampyrus
GTCGAAATGCTTTCGGTATTGGGGTGGCCGTCCCCGACCTTCAGACAGCACCCCGTACTTGCCTCCGCACCCAGACAGGCACCGCATTTACCGTCCCGCCAGGAGTTGTCCCCACCCTGCCTTCACCGTCCCCCAGGCGGAACGCGGGAGGCGGAAGGGTCACTGTGAGCGTTTTCTGCCGCGGAACCTGAGCACACGGCGGCTCACCCTGGAGACGCGCCGCCCGCACGAGCAATGCACACGGAATACTACAACGTCTCACCTGCGTGGCGTCCTGTCGGCGATTCCTGTCGGGAGGGGGCTACCTGGCGTGTACCTGGGCGCAGGCCCAACCGTCAGCAAAACACACTCGGCTTCGGCGCAGCTGGGTGGCCGCGGACACGGGAGCGCCCGCTCGTCCCGTCCTTCCTCCCCGGAGCGTCACGGGAGGCAGCAGCTGTGCGCTATAAATGGCAACAAACGCGTTCTGTGCGTCGATTCATCTTGATGAGGTTTCTTGAATCCGTTCACGAGAAATTCAATTGTGTACTTATTATCCTTCTCACTAATGGATCTGCTCATCGAGATTGGTGTTCTGTCGTATTAGGAAAATCTGTTTTTAATCAGTATTTGGATTTAATTATAAATTATTAAGAGGAAGCCTCTTAGCTTGATTGTGTTGAAGAGTGTCTAACTCCCTGTCTGAGAGGGGTGTGGGTGGGGTGTTGGAAGCAGAAGCCTGGGTCAGAAAGGAGTCCTTCCTACACCACCCCCCCCACCCCCTGCCCCCCAGCAGTGGTGGCTGGGGGGGTCTCCGGGGCTGGGGAAGAAAATGCCGCTCTGTGACACTTTTAAAGGTCAGCTGCATCTCCGCGCTCGGAAGTGAAGTGTTGGCGTGGATACTTTGTGACAGCAGTGTTGGCAGAGAAATGATTATTTTTAGTGTTAAGGAAGAATAAATTCGGTCTTCTTTTCCAAATAAGAATATCCTTCAGGACCAGAAGTCACATATAATTAGATTTTCACGTTCGGGACTAGGGTTCTCAATTTCTTATACGGGCGAAATTCTAAGCTCAAAAATCTTTGCGCGGCCACGTGACCCGTTGCTAGTAGATCGGGTTACATCTAGACACATCTAAGATGCACCGCCGCCAAACTCCAGTGGAAAGCACAGATAAGTCCATTCTGGGCGGACGGACAAATGTGAGTCGGGCAAAGCCGCCCAGTGGCCACCATGTGCTGAGCACCACCCTAGACACGTCCAGTTTAAAAAATGAATAATCCTGATTTCAAAATGTGGGTGTTTGAGGGTGACGCACCTGCCGATGAGTGTGCACTTGGCTGCTTTGATGTTGATTTGGATGCAGCAGACGAGGACCGCACAGCACCACCAGCTGCCTGGTGTGTGTGCCTCCCCCTCCAGCAGTCCCCAACTTTTGTGGCACCAGGGACCGGAGCTCCTATGAGAATGTAACGCTTAAGGATGTGAGGCGGAGCTGAGGTGGTGATGCTGGCGCTGGGGAGCGGCTGCAGATCCAGATGAAGCTTCGCTCGCTCGCCCGCTGCTCACCTCCTGCTGTGCGGCCCGGTTCCTAACAGGCCAGGGACCGGGACCGATCCGCGGCCGGGGAGCTGGGGACCCCTGGCCTAGACCATTAACTGAGAACTAAGGAGGCCTGACCTCTGTGTTTCAGATTCCATTTTTGGCTGAAGGGATCAGGATTCATGGGGAGAGAGTCACGGAGGCACTGAGGCCGTTTCATGAGCGGATGGAAGCCTGCTTCAAACAGCTGAAGGACAAGGTGGAGAAGCAGTACGGGGTCCGAGCCATGGTAAGCGGGCCCCGTCGCCGGGTGGGGGGCGCTGTGCGTCACACTGTCCAACGGTGACGGGCACCCAGGGCAGCGTCACCAGGACATGCAGGTGATGCCGGCTGTGTGAGGGGCCTCGGCCCCTTCGTCAGCTCGTCTGCCAGCAAACTAGCAACCTCCTTCCAATCACTGGGCGTGTCGGGGTGAGTAAACATTCATGAATTTGCTTGATCACTGGACACGTGGCCCTGTGCTGGGAGCGCAGCAGGTCCTCAGCTCAGCAGAGTGACAGGAAGTGTGCCGGAGGCCCACGCGGCACGGCCGTTCACAGAGACCGCACCGCACTCACACGACACATACAGGCCCAGGGCACTGACGCTTCCTCAGGGAGGAGTGACGGTCACGGGTCTGAAACGAGACTCGCCCGTCAGAGGAAGCGGTCGCTGGGCTGGGCCGAGGCGGGTGAGATCGTGGTGGTCAGGGCGGGCTGGGGGGCCAGTGCGGGGCGAGACTCCCTCAGCACGACCGGGCGGGAATTTGGACGCAGGCCCGGGGCCGGGCACACACGGCGTGCCTCGGGCAGAGAGAAGTCGGAGGGGGCGGTGGGAAGGTGCCCAGCCGCCAGAGCCCGCACACCAGCCCGGGCAGGAGGCCCAGCTCCAGGACGACGGGCGGAACCGGGTTTTGCTGAGTCCCTGACGGTTTCCGGGCAGGGGCTGGGATCAGCAGCGCGGTGAACCAGCAGCTTGGGACTTTGGATGACGCAAAAACTCCTCGCGGTTTGAGCCTTACGAGAGGCTCGAGGCAGTCTTCATGAGTGCGCCTTAGTGGCTCTGGGGACATGGCCAGGCCCCTCCCCAGGGTGCTCCGCGGTGTGTGGTTCAGGGCACCACTTCCGCCCATACTCACCGTCTCTGGGAGCCTCGGTGGGTTCCGTGGCTGCCTGGGGCTCTGCAGGGTCCAGCCCAGCACCCCAGGCGCCCCCCGCGCTGTTCAGAGGCCGGCAGCAGCGCCGGGTGGAAGGCGGCAGCAAGGCCCCCCTCACACCTGCTCGTGCCCATCCCATGCCCGCCGGCACCGATGGGTGCCCTGAGGGGTCCTGCGTGCAGGTCTCCCATTTCCTGCAGAAAAAAGGCACACTGCCGGGAGTCACCAGTTCTCGCGACACTCGGCACTGTCCTCTGCTTCCTGAAGAACCAGCGTCCGGTGCGCTGTGTCATTGGTCTGTCTGTCGACCCGGCCCCACCTGTCCGCTCTCCTCTAAAGCTGTCTGTTGCACTCACGTCTTTCTTCCCTACGCACGTCTTACGCAGCAAACACTAGCTCAGGGCTTGCCCTGTGCTGGAGCTCCCTGCGTGTCTTGCAGACGTGAGTTTACTTAATCCAGGTAACACTCTCAGGGGGCACTGAGCTTGTCTCCGTTTGACAGATGGGGAAATGAGGCGTGGGAAGGGTAGCGGGCCTGCAGTCACTGCCCAGCGGGTGGTTGACCCAGAGCGTGAAGCCCACCC
>NW_011888892.1:3397909-3404125 GCF_000151845.1 Pteropus vampyrus
TCCTGGCCGTGCCGGGGCTGCAAGGAGCCACCACTCCCTGGACGAAAGCGAAGGCGCCCGGCTTCTCCTGACATTAGGGAGGGAGGAGCCCAGCCCCGGGGTCCCTGGAGAAGAGCGTGTGAGTGCCAGCTGCATTCAGCACCGGGCGCCACGCCTTCACTGGCACAGCAGCGTCCAAGAGGCGTTTGTCCTCGAGATCTTGAAAAAGATGCCCGCGTTCCTCGTCCAGCCCCTCCTCGTGCTCGTCCTTCACGTCTGGTGGGGAGCGGGGAACCCCGCCTGGTTCTGCCCTCCCTCCGCCCTCGTCGCTTTACCTGCCACCTGAGTCAGGCGCACGGCCCAAGCCTCTCCCGGGAGCTCCGGGCCCCGCTCTGGGACTGCCTTCCAGCACGTTCCTGGGAGCCCTGCCTGCCGCTCAGCCCAGCGCGTGCCCTGCCTTCCTCTCGACCTTGCCTGTCCAGCGCCACACAGCCGCTGGTCGCAGACGAGACCCCGGGAGCGAGCCTCATCCCTCACACCAGTTTTCGCTGTGGTCTCCGGTGGCGCGCTTCGCCTGTCCCCTTTTGCCATCTCAGCGGGCTCCTGCCTCCACGCTTGCTCCTAGGCCGCCCTCAGCAGCGGCCAGTGGGAGGGGCCCGTCCTAGTGACTTTCCTGCCGGGGTCTGTGGAGCCCGGGCGTTCCCCGGAGGCTGCTGGGAGCGGGTGTGGGGCGGGGGGGTTGAGCTGACCAACCTGCCTCCGTGGAGACGTCCAGCTTCACCTGTTCTGTGTGCTGGAGTTCAGAATGTCTCTGGGGACGGGAGCTGGCTTACAAGGCTGGAGAACAGCCATAGTGCCAGGCTCTGCTGGGGACGTGGAGCCGACCGTGTGACTGCTGGACCCTCAGGTCCCCCCTGCCCCCCACTCCATGGCCTCTGAGAGGTTGGCTCCTAACACTCCCCTCACTTGGCCCTGTCCACCTCCCTCCCTCTCCCACCCGGACCCACCTCCCCGTGTGCCCACTCCCAGGGGCCAGCACGTCACCCCCTGTGGATTTCCCGCCCCCAGGGGTCTTCGTGCAGCCTTCAGAAAGGAATGAATGTCTCCAGAATTTTAGGAAGCCCACCTGCTTCTCACCCAACCCCATGAAACGCTGGCCACCGGGGCTCAATTCAGCTACACCACCCGCCACGACGCAGTGGGCAGCAAGCAGCCAGGCGGGTCGAGGCGGGCGCGACGGCTTAGCCTGGGACCACAGGTGAACTGTGACATCATCAGGAGGACGAGGCGCACTCCTGGTGGGAGAGCTGAGGGGAGGGTGGCTTCGGCCACAGCAGCGACACGGCGAGGACGAGGGAAGCTGCCATCAAGTGTGCCCAGCCCGGCGGGCCTCGCCCGCGACGGCCCTTCCCTGCCCGCTCGGGGGGGAGCCGAGGCTCAGCAGCTCCCCGTGTTGTGCGAGGTCACATGATGGCTGGAGCCAGAATTCCAGGCTCGTGCTAACTGCCCCGCGCCCAGCCAGCCCCGCTGCGCGGACGAGGTCTCGGTGACTCAGTGACCTGTCAGGACGGGGAGAGGCCGCTGCTCCAGAGGGAGGAGGAAGCACCCTGGTTCCCAGAGTCTGGCGTCTCCGCCCCGTCGAGCAGGAGTCGAGGCCAGCAGAGCCCACGGCCACCCAGGGGCACCCTTCAAGACGAGCCCCCGAGTGGCTCCTGTCCCTCAGCCAGAGCCACCCCTGCTGCCCCTGCCTTCACTCCCGCCGGGCTGCTGTCAGGACACGCGCCAGCCCTCCGTGGTCAGGAAGAGGCTGCTCAGGCGGCCGGAGTGCGGTCGTCATGTCGGCCATCTCCACCCCCCGGTCCGTGGCCGACTCAGCACTGCGCGCCCCTCACTCTGCGCGCGCGGCCCCATGGCTGCCGTGGAGGTCGCCGTGGAGGTCGTCTCATCAGGGACACGGAAACTGCCGTGCTGGGCGCCCCTAGGAGCGGGCTCACAGCGCCCAGGTGGCGGACGGGCCTCGCTGCTTCTCCGCCGCGCACTCAGCGTGTTTCCTAGGACGCCGCATCCCCACCTGCCCAGCAGGCGACGGAATGTGGAGGCAGTGTCCTCTGACCCGGAAACGCACCTGAGCACGAGCTGCCGGCCCTCTCCCCTTCTGCTCTACACCTGGGCCGAGAAAGCGTGGGGTGGGATTGGGGACGGGGAGGCAGGAAGCCCCTTCACGACGGTGGGTGGTGCGTGGACTGAGCGTTCAGCAAGACCAGCTCCTGGTTTCTGCAAAGTGGGTTTCCGCCTCTGAGCCGTCCTCAGAACCCATGCGCTGGAAACGGCATGGGGCGTGTGGACTTGGGGTAGCGAACAGGTGTCATTCAAAGCACAAAGAGCATCCGGGGCCCACGGAGAGGGCAGAGACAAGGGGGATGGCCGTGTCGGGCCGGTGGTGCCCACGGCGGGGGCGAGCAGTCAAAACGGGCCTGGAGCAGCAGGCGGGACGCGTCAGAGACAGAGAGACGCGAAACAGGCCCCAGGGCCCAGCCAGGAGGCTGGGTATGTGGACATTCAGGAGCAGGCCTTGGATCGCCATAGGAAGTGTTTTGGGAAAGCCTGAAAGACAATCGTCCCCAGCTTCTGAATGAGAAGCGTTTTCACAGCTCGGGCTAGTCCGCAAGGGACCGTTTCTTTTTTAGTTGGCTCGTGAAGGCCAGTTAATGACACAGGACATCTCCCTGGGTCTGTGCAGTGGCACCGTCATCGGCGCTGAACCCAGCACTGAGCAGACCCTCTACGCTGCCTCATTCCTGCTGCGTGTGGCTGGCGAACTGTGGCCCGCCACTTCTTTTGTAAATAAAGTTTTATTGTCAAGCGGCCACATTAGGGAGGGAGGAGCCCAGCCCCGGGGTCCCTGGAGAAGAGCGTGCGAGTGCCAGCTGCATTCAGCACCGGGCGCCACGCCTTCACTGGCACAGCAGCGTCCAAGAGGCGTTTGTCCTCGAGATCTTGAAAAAGATGCCCGCGTTTCTCGTCCAGCCCCTCCTCGTGCTTGTCCTTCACGTCTGGTGGGGAGCGGGGAACCCCGCCTGGTTCTGCCCTCCCTCCGCCCTCGTCGCTTTACCTGCCACCTGGGTCAGGCGCACGGCCCAAGCCTCTCCCGGGAGCTCCGGGCCCCGCTCTGGGACTGCCTTCCAGCACGTTCCTGGGAGCCCTGCCTGCCGCTCAGCCCAGCGCGTGCCCTGCCTTCCTCTCGACCTTGCCTGTCCAGCGCCACACAGCCGCTGGTCGCAGACGAGACCCCGGGAGCGAGCCTCATCCCTCACACCAGTTTTCGCTGTGGTCTCCGGTGGCGCGCTTCGCCTGTCCCCTTTTGCCATCTCAGCGGGCTCCTGCCTCCACGCTTGCTCCTAGGCCGCCCTCAGCAGCGGCCAGTGGGAGGGGCCCGTCCTAGTGACTTTCCTGCCGGGGTCTGTGGAGCCCGGGCGTTCCCCGGAGGCTGCTGGGAGCGGGTGTGGGGCGGGGGGTTGAGCTGACCAACCTGCCTCCGTGGAGACGTCCAGCTTCACCTGTTCTGTGTGCTGGAGTTCAGAATGTCTCTGGGGACGGGAGCTGGCTTACAAGGCTGGAGGACAGCCGTAGTGCCAGGCTCTGCTGGGGACGTGGAGCCGACCGTGTGACTGCTGGACCCTCAGGTCCCCCCTGCCCCCGACTCCATGGCCTCTGAGAGGTTGGCTCCTAATACTCCCCTCACTTGGCCCTGTCCACCTCCCTCCCTCTCCCACCCGGACCCACCTCCCCGTGTGCCCACTCCCAGGGGCCAGCACGTCACCCCCTGTGGATTTCCCGCCCCCAGGGGTCTTCGTGCAGCCTTCAGAAAGGAATGAATGTCTCCAGAATTTTAGGAAGCCCACCTGCTTCTCACCCAACCCCATGAAACGCTGGCCACCGGGGCTCAATTCAGCTACACCACCCGCCACGACGCAGTGGGCAGCAAGCAGCCAGGCGGGTCGAGGCGGGCGCGACGGCTTAGCCTGGGACCACAGGTGAACTGTGACATCATCAGGAGGACGAGGCGCACTCCTGGTGGGAGAGCTGAGGGGAGGGTGGCTTCGGCCACAGCAGCGACACGGCGAGGACGAGGGAAGCTGCCATCAAGTGTGCCCAGCCCGGCGGGCCTCGCCCGCGACGGCCCTTCCCTGCCCGCTCGGGGGGGAGCCGAGGCTCAGCAGCTCCCCGTGTTGTGCGAGGTCACATGATGGCTGGAGCCAGAATTCCAGGCTCGTGCTAACTGCCCCGCGCCCAGCCAGCCCCGCTGCGCGGACGAGGTCTCGGTGACTCAGTGACCTGTCAGGACGGGGAGAGGCCGCTGCTCCAGAGGGAGGAGGAAGCACCCTGGTTCCCAGAGTCTGGCGTCTCCGCCCCGTCGAGCAGGAGTCGAGGCCAGCAGAGCCCACGGCCACCCAGGGGCACCCTTCAAGACGAGCCCCCGAGTGGCTCTTGTCCCTCAGCCAGAGCCACCCCTGCTGCCCCTGCCTTCACTCCCGCCGGGCTGCTGTCAGGACACGCGCCAGCCCTCCGTGGTCAGGAAGGGGCTGCTCAGGCGGCCGGAGTGCGGTCGTCATGTCGGCCATCTCCACCCCCCGGTCTGTGGCCGACTCAGCGCTGCGCGCCCCTCACTCTGCGCGCGCGGCCCCATGGCTGCCGTGGAGGTCGCCGTGGAGGTCGTCTCATCAGGGACACGGAAACTGCCGTGCTGGGTGCCCCTAGGAGCGGGCTCGCGGCGCCCAGATGGCGGACAGGCCTCGCTGCTTCTCCGCCGCGCACTCAGCGTGTTTCCTAGGACGCCGCATCCCCACCTGCCCAGCAGGTGACGGAACGTGGAGGCGGTGTCCTCTGACCCGGAAACGCACCTGAGCACGAGCCGCCGGCCCTCTCCCCTTCTGCTCTGCACCTGGGCCCAGAAAGGGTGGGGTGGGATTGGGGAGGGGGAGGCAGGAAGCCCCTTCATGACGGTGGGTGGTGCGCGGACTGAGCGTTCAGCAAGACCAGCTCCTGGTTTCTGCAAAGTGGGTTTCCGCCTCTGAGCCGTCCTCAGAACCCATGCGCTGGAAACGGCATGGGGCGTGTGGACTTGGGGTAGCGAACAGGTGTCATTCAAAGCACAAAGAGCATCCGGGGCCCACGGAGAGGGCAGAGACAAGGGGGATGGCCGTGTCGGGCCGGTGGTGCCCACGGCAGGGGCGAGCAGTCAAAACGGGCCTGGAGCAGCAGGCAGGACGCGTCAGAGACAGAGAGACGCGAAACAGGCCCCAGGGCCCAGCCAGGAGGCTGGGTATGTGGACATTCAGGAGCAGGCCTCGGATCGCCATAGGAAGTGTTTTGGAAAAGCCTGAAAGACAATCGTCCCCAGCTTCTGAACGAGAAGCGTTTTCACAGCTCGGGCTAGTCCGCAAGGGACCGTTTCTTTTTTAGTTGGCTCGTGAAGGCCAGTTAATGACACAGGACATCTCCCTGGGTCTGTGCAGTGGCACCGTCATCGGCGCTGAACCCAGCACTGAGCAGACCCTCTACGCTGCCTCATTCCTGCTGCGTGTGGCTGGTGAACTGTGGCCCGCCACTTCTTTTGTAAATAAAGTTTTATTGTCAAGCGGCCATGAGCACCTCTTTCTGCATTGTCGAGCAGTGGAGACAGAGACCTCATGGCCTCCAAGGCTAAAATACTGATTCTCTGGCCCTTGACAGAAAAAGCTTACCAACTTCTGCTTCTAAACTATTTTGCAATTTTGAACCTTTTTTTGTTAAAGAGACAGTGTACAGATCAAATTCTATTTCACGTGTAAAACTACATGTAAGGAACAGGCCCAGTTTTCAGATGTGGAAGTGGCGTTACACAGTCTGTAATCAGCTTTGGTCCCAAGCAGGTCTCCTTAAGGTGACCGGCTGAACGAGAAGCAGCTTTGGTGGCGTGGGGATGAGGGACGGGGCTGCCGAAGCCACACAGCGAGCACGCGCCCTACAGGAATTTAGTTTCCACGTCTTCAAAAACAGAAGGAAAGAGAAAAAGGGGCTTCTGCAGTAGCTGCAGCCCCAGATGTGCCAACATCTGGCTCAGGTACAGATATACTAGCATCTTCTGGCTAATTAGAGGTTGACGTGGTGTATTTCAGGGACACTTGTTTTGGTAACATTACAAAAATGTGTCGAAGAAGATTGAAAACTCTATCCAGACACCATTTTTCTTGAGAC
>NW_011888892.1:3405643-3408195 GCF_000151845.1 Pteropus vampyrus
AAGGTCAAGTCCACATGGAAATTTCTCAATTTAGAGGGATTTAAATCATGGGTGCTTGTCACTTAGAACAAGATAGCTAAAGAAATTTAAGTCAGCTTCTCCCCACGAAAATCCCCAGGCTAGCTGGGAAAAGGTTTTGTATCTCCGAGAACTAGGGGCGAGGGTGGAAATCGGTCTGGAGGTTTTGAGTAAAAGCGGGGCGTGCTGCGCGTGTGAGGACGTGAGCATGGCACGTCTCCTCCTCCCTGGGAGGCACTTGTTAACCTTGAACTATAAGGCATCTTCGATAGAGTCCAGGTTCTTGTTCATCCTCAGGCATGTAACTAATGTAGAGAAAATGAAGCTTTGGTCGCCAACGGCGCAGCCTCCTGCAGAGCGTAGTGCGTCCTGTGGCCAGTTGCTTCTCACGAGGCGAAAAATGTAAAACTCAACCTGTCCGCCTTGTGGTTCTTTGTGACCTTGTCTGTATCTCATGGCCCATGTCTTCTCCCTGAGCCCAGCGATGTCCAGAATTCAATCAGATCCTTTCTTCTTACATTAGTTGTCTCAAGTTCTGTAAAACCTAGAATAAAATCATAAAATATTTTATTATTGCTTATAAGAGATAGATATCATTTCACACCTAATGGATGTTGATTTTCTGGTTAGTGTGTATCCTTTTGGAAAGACCGGGTATATTTCATCTGACCTTTTTAAGTTTTTTCTTATTCAGTTATATACAAAGTAGACAGAATATTATAATGAGGCTCTGTGCCCGTCAGCCAGCCTCGATGTTCATCAACTCCTGGCCAGTCTTATTTCGATCCGTATCCCCCCACCCCTTCCGCTCCCATATTTTAAAGCAAATCTCAAACGTCATGTCATTTGATCCCTAAATATTTCAGTGTGAACTAAAAAGTAAGAACTTAAAAAAAAAAAAAAAAAAAGTCATGTCATTTGATCCCTAAATATTTCAGTGTGAACTAAAAAGTAAGAACTTAAAAAAAAAAAAAAAAAAACATTTATCACACAGAAAAAATTAACAGCTATTTCATAGTATCAGCAAATGTTGTCGTTAATTTCCAATTATCATAAGTGTCATGTTTTTTTAAGTTTATTTATTTGAAACCGATCCAGATAAGATTCTCACCATGCAGCTGATTGCTGTATCTTTTTAATTCTCTTTTAATCAATAGATTTCTCTTTCTACCTTTTTTCTTTTTCTAATAAGTTGCTTCTTGAAAAATCCAGGTTGCTTATCCTGTGGTCTGGGTTTTGCTGGTCGCAGCCCCTGCCCTGCCGGTTGCCGTGGGTTTCTGCCCCCCACAGTCTCTGCAGACTGGTAGTGGCATCTAGGGGCTTGATCGGGATCCGGTTTGATTTGGGGACAGGACAGCTTCAGAGGTCCTTCCATTCAGAGGGACATATGTCATCCCATCTCTCTCTCAGTGATGTGAGCAGCTAGTGATAATCAATGGCTATATCTTCAGTACCATCACTCTTTAAATAGTATGGGCCTCGATGACAACGAATCCAGCCACCCGTCCCGTTTGCCCGGGAGAAACAAAGAGTGGGAGATGCGGTTTGCTCTCAGGCGTCTGTGTCTTCCGTGGATTCGCAGTGTGGTTTGCTGAACGCTCCATCTGAACCATGATCCCCATGTCACCGTCCCGTGTGGGGAGCCAGGGTGCTGGCATGGCCTTAATCAGAGCAGTGGGTTTTGTTCTCAACGTTCTCTTCACAAAGAGTTTAAAATAAACCCCAGTTAGGACGAAGACGTGCCTGGCTTTCTAAGTTTCTTTCTCTTTCGGTCTCCTGTGAAGAAGCCAGGGTATTCGCAGGGTGGTCCAGGGAGCCATGTCAGGTCACTGTGAGGCCTGGGCATTCCCAAGGGTAGGCTCGGGCAGGCTCCCTGTCCCCAGTGCATGTGATGGGGACTGAGGTTTGCCCTGTCGCCAAGCTCAGCGACGGCTGGGCACTGGGCAGCTCGAGGCCAGGGAGCTTCTGCGACTGCTCTGGCTCCCTCTTCTGCGTCTGTCAACCATGCGGGAAAGATGTGCAGCCCACAGTTCCAAAGACATTAATCAGAGACCACAATACAGGCTGTTTTTCTTCTATGACTGTATGACAGTAATTCCTGTTAAGAGATGATAGCTCTTTTAAAAAGGTTTACCTGTCTACGGCCATGCCACCCTGAACCAGCCCGATCCCATCTGATCTCGGAAGCTAAGCAGGCGGAAGGAAGGAAGGGAGGGAGGAGGGAGGGAGGAAGGGAGGAAGGAAAGGAAGGAAGGAGGAAGGAAGGAAGGATTGTAAGCTGACAAGGTCCTTGCAATCTGTGAAGTCAACCAAGGTTTGCCTCACCTAAAAAGTATTTTAAAAAATAAAAATAAAAGAGTTTACCATTTTCACATGCTATATTTTGAAAATGGGAAATCCTCATGATAATATTTTGCCTGTGAGTTAATACTGTAAGGTTTTAAAGCTGTTTTCATGCCTTTACCACATTGGCCTTCTCGCTTACCTCCGTCCTGATGCAGAGGATGAGGTTCCAGTCTTAGAATTGGACCCAT
>NW_011888892.1:3409520-3416431 GCF_000151845.1 Pteropus vampyrus
TCCGTGTGGACCATGTCACAGGCCGCCCGGCCGCGTGGGGGCAGAAGGCAGGCCTGAGGCCGCAGCGTGGACGTCTGGAAGGCGGACGCCCTTCTGAGGCCTTTGGACGCAGCTCGGCTGCCCCTGGGCCGTGGTGTTTCGCTGCAGCACGCTGGTGGCCAGGGGCGTCAGGACGCAGGGGAGGGACCGGCCAGAGGCCAGCATTAGTGCCCAGTTAGTGCTGGGCCTCCGGCGGTGGGATTAAGAAGTTTCCGATGAACCCCGACGTTCAGTCTGCTATTCTAGGAAGTTGTGGTGCCAGTGACCACCCAGGGACTGGCCAAGATCCCCTGCTCTGAAGCCCAGGAGAGAGCTCTCAAGTCCTGAGACATCGTAACTGGCTGGGCATGTGAACAGACATATTTTGAACATTTAGTGAGGGCCAGACACTATGCAAGTCTTCAGGACAGTTTCATCTAAGCTCCTTTTGAGCTGTTAAAACAGGGGCCTCAGAAGCTGAGCCAGCAGCAGAGCTGTGTGAAAAGAAGTCACAGGACGTAGTGGGCACTCGGCCGTCACAGTACCAGTTCAGCCCCTCCCCGCTGCGGCCCTGTCTGCCGGGAAGGACGCTAGCCAAGACAGGCCGAGTTCAGCAAATTGTGTCCCCCACCCCCCGGCTGACCCAACATACCCTCAGCAAACGCGCCAGGTCAGCACGGAACCGTGACCTTCCTGTGGTCTGTGACGGGTCTCAGAGTGACCACAGCTGCAGCTCCAGGAGCCAGGACCCCTGACCTCCCGCTGAGGCCAGACTTACTGTCCTTGGTCCAGCCCACAAAGGAGCCTCCCGCAGGGGACAGGCGCCGGCAGGGCCTGTGAGCCCTTGGGCACCGAGCCTTCTCACACAAGCCTCTGTGCCTTGGAAGGGCCGAGCAGGTGGGCCAGTAGGGGACCCCTGGGAGGGAGGTTCGCTGGGGCAGAAGCAGCAGCCCCTCTCCCGGAGGCCACACCCGCTGCCACTACGCTTTGCCTCCACCTGGCCTCCCCGAGCTTCTCTGGTCACTCCATGGGCCTGGGTTAGCTTCCTACTCGATTTGTATCATCGACAATTTCACGTTTAGCCGAGCCCCTCAATGCCTGGGGTGGGGGTGGATGCCATCTCAGGAGTCGAAAACATCCTTTGCTCTCTGAGTCTGGGGTCTGGCGGGAAGTATGGGAGAAGCGCCTGACCAGTGCCTGATCCCCTGTGGCCACTCCACACTCACACCCACCCAAGGAGAGCCCAGAGCCCAGCCAGGCTGCAGGGAGCTCACCGCTTCTGCACGTGACAGGTGATGCCTGTTCTCTGGGGTCTGCTTCGTTGGCATAGTATGGTTCTGGGAGTGACCCGTGTCCCCTCAACCCCCCCCCCACCTACTGAAGGGCTTAAACCTTCCACCCTCCTTCCTGCGTCAGGTGTGTCCACATGGGCCCTGCCTTTGCAGGCCACTCAGAGAGCACGCAGCACGGCCCACCTGCTCAGCTGCGGGCCCCGCCCAGCTGCGAGCCACAGCACCAGCCCCGAGCCGCCCGCCCACCCTTCCTTTTCCACTGGTTAACAGCATTTCCGATGACTCCTGCCTCTGAGTGGTTTGGGATTGCACGTGAGCCCCAAGACCTAATGATCTGAGACCAAGTCGTAAGAAGCATATAAATAAAATTTCCTGACGCGACAAATGTCGGTCTGGGCTACAAGTCCAAGATCAAGGTGTCGGCCAGGCTGGTTCCCTCTGAGGCCGTGAGGGAGAATCTGTTCCATGCTTCCCCACCCGCCGCCAGCTTCTGGGGGCTCACTGGCAAGCTTCGGTGTTCCTTGGCTTGCAGAAGTATCCCCCCGATCTCTGCCTTCATGTCCACATGGTGTTCTTCCTCTGTGCACGCGTCTGTGCCCGAATGTCCCCTTTTTATGAGGACATCAGTCATATCCGATTAGGTTCACCCTAGTGACCTCACCTTAACTTGATCATCTGCAAAGACCCTGTTTCCATGGACAGCCACGTTCACGGGCACGGGGGTTAGGATTTCAATGGGTTTTGAGGTGTCACGACCCAGCCCATGACAAACCCTAACTATGCTCTTTCTGTCCTTCCAACACAGATAAGTCCCCTGCGGCCCCAGAGGCCGAAGAGCCAGGTGATCAATGCCATCGGAGGTGAAAGGCGCTTTTCAGTGTCCCCGACTTCACCGTCCTCCCAGCAGACACCCCCTCCCGTCACACCGCGGGCCAAGCTGAGCTTCAGTCTGCAGCCCAGTAAGTGGGACATTCTCCGCATCTGAGTTCCTGTGACGCCCCCCTTGACCGAAGCCTCTAAAGTTAGACCCACTCCCTCCCCTGCGGCAGACGGGGACGGGTGTCCGTGAGCACCCGACTCACAGGCAGTATCCCTCGGGACTTCAGCTAGGGAGGCCAGACCTCAGTCCTGCACCTGCCGAGTTTCCTGAACGAAAAGCCTGGGGTCCGGCCAGGCTCTCAAACCGCCCGTGCGCTTCACTGTGTGTGTTTGTGTCAGGGGGGCCGGGGGGGTCACCTTAGAAGTGGAGACTTTGCATTTGGAGTGATAAAAAAATTTTGGAAACAGATAGTGGTGATGATCACACATGATGAGTATAAGAAATGCCAGCGATGGGTACACTTTAAAGGGTTAAAATGGCAAATCGTATGTCAATATTATATTTGCCACGATAAAATGACCAAGCAGCCACCGATCCGGAGGGCGCTCTCCAGTCAGAGGCCTCCGGCCCCCCCCGGGACTCAGCTGCAAGGTTTCCATAGAAACTGGCAGGACTCCTCCTAGGAAGCATTTTCCTAATGAAGGATTTTTCATCACATGGACCATCAGGAAAACGCTAAAAGAGACCCGTCAGCAAAAATGTCCATTTTGTTCTCTTTAACATAAAAGGAAAACAAATTATTTCTAAGTCTCACTGAGGGTTGAGAAAATGTGCTGTTTAACGAGATCGCTGCTCTACTTGCAAAGAGCTGCTTTTCCAGCTTACGTGAGGGATCAGCTGGACTCCTTCCCCTTGGCTGATTTAAAGCGGCAGGCGCAGCCTCCTGCCGGTAGCTGCATTTCGGGGTTCTTCCCGTCCAGAGGTCTGAAAGGCGGGCGGTTGTGTGGCGCATCGTTGGACCTGCTTCGGGAGGCCCTGGGGAGGCTGGGTGCAGGGTCCTGGCTGGGCTTTGACAACGGCAGGTGGACGCTGTCCTGGTGACACCCAGCCGTTTAGATGCCCCGGAGGCAGAGGGGCCAGGGGGTCCTGTGGCTGCTTTTCCGTGGGGGACCGATGCCTCCTTCAAGCCCTGGTTTTAGATGCCTCGTGGTACTCGTTTCTTTCTGCAACATGCCACGAGGACGGGACCCCTGCCTTCTGCCTCTCCGACCCCTCCACGCTCCCTCCTCTGCCCCGCTGACAAGCATTTCCGGGGCACAGAGTGTCCTGTCTCCCCGCCACTCCCCGGGAGAGGTGGCGGAGCAGCCACGCCTGTGTTGTCACCCATGGGGACGTGGCCGTGACCTTAAACCACCCGTGTTCCAGGTGTGGAGCTGAACGGCATGGCTGGGACGGACGCGGCCGAGGTCCCACCGCCCCTGCCCCTGAAAGGCGGCACGACGGACTACGGGTGCCTGGCGGAGCCCCCCGACTTGCCGGGCTCGCCAGCGGCCCCGCCCCCTCCGCCCCACCAGCGGGTAAGTCGGGCCGGAAACGTGTCTTCAGCGTCTCCCCCTCTTGCCCGATGTCACGTTTCCTCTGGGCTGCCCTGGGTTTCACTGTGAGGAAAAAGGTCACGGCGGTCACAGCTCCGGTCTGTGTGATCTGCGGTTCTGTCAGGCCCACGACCCAGACGCCCATGGCCAGCTGTGGCCTCAGAACGGGGAAGGGCGGGGATTCCTGACGGGCGGTCAAATGGCCAACCCCGTGGCCTTGAGGTCATTCCACTTGAGGCGCAGTTCTTGTGAAAGTTTGATTTTGAAAAGCAGCTTTTCTCTGAAGAGGTTTGTCTGATTTTAAGAAGCTGGCCCATGTCACGCTGCACGGGGGCTCCTGGCGGGTACCAACCCAGCCCTCGAGAAGCCCTCATCCCAGAGGTTCCTCCAGGCAGCGACACTGTCACGTGAGCCACTCCCAGCGGGGACAGGAGAAGTGAGAAGCGGCTCCAGTTCAGGCAAAGCCCCGTTCCCCGAGGCCACACGCCCCCAGCTCTGCCTCCTTGGAACCTCTCCCCATTTAGATTCGGGGTGCTGGCTGCCCACCCTCGTCAGCACTGGTCCCCCAAGGCTGGCACCCCTCGGAAGAAGCTTAGTCACTAGTAGCCATTGGTCTTGTCTGACGTGCTTGGTGCTCCGTGGCCGCGGGCCTGCCCGCTACTGCAGGTATTAGCTAAAAGTCCTAAAGCGCCATTTAAACCAGCACCTCTGCTGCCAGTGGACAGTTCCGGAAACATCCTTTTTGGATCCACTGCGCTTCTCTCCTGCTTCTCCATCCAGGCTGCCGTCACACGGGCTTCTCAGTTGCCCAGCCGTGTGCAGAGGTCAGCATATGCGGGACGGGGGACATGGGCAAGTCACCCAGGGGTGCCTCCAGGTTCGTCCCTATAAACTGAAGTCAGCGTATTCCGAAGACTAAAATATTCTCCTTCCTATTGATGCATCTGTTTGGCCCCGATAAAGTAACTATACGGCCACGGAAGTCGTGTAGAGCATGAGGTTGTACGTGGCGCTGAGGTTTTTCTCCTTAAAAAACAATATAAATCCTACACGCTTCTTTTTAAGGCGATGTGTTCACTGGATGTTCTGCACATTTATTATTATCTTTCATCTCGTGAGGGGTGAAGGAGGGTGGGGACTTGTTTACAGCCCTATGTATTTTGATTTATTCCTCTCGTATCAGAAAACCAGACGAACTGTGGGCTTTATCTCTGATGCCGAAGGGATGGTTGTCTTTCCGAGGCTGCCGTGCCTCTCAGGTCGGCCCTCTGTCCCTAGAGATGCCACGATGGGGAACTGGCGTTTCAGGAGGCTGGGATTGTTTGCTGCAACCATGGAAACGGGAGACTGACTAATTACAAGTTCGAACAAAACGAGGCCCAGAGACCGGCGAGAACATCGTCCGGGTGGGGTGCTGTTTTCCCAGCAGCTTCGTTGACTGATCACATCTTTATTTTCATATCTTCTTTTATTGGAAGAGCTGGACTGTCCCACAGGTCCCCCTGCGCTAGTGAACTGAATATCCTGAAGCTGGAAGTGTGATGGAGTCTGCTCTTGTTACAGATCGACTTGGGAGCAACATTTTATCATCTCGGTCTCTTTGATCCATGATTCTAAGACAGTGGCGCCAGGGCTGCTGGTTAATAAGCAGGGGACCAGCATCTGTAAGCTCTGGCTCCATTTCCAAAGGGGTTGTGATTCGATTAGATTAACTTCCTGAGTCTCTTTGCTGTTTCCTTCTTGTTCGATTGACCTGCAGCGTGAGCGTGCGTCCCGATGACGTGGCCGCGGGTGACAGTTGGAAGTGGTCGTGTGTCCGGGGGGCCTCTTTTTGTGCAGACCCTGAGCTGCTGTGGGACACTGATCGTTCCTCTGCCACGCGTGCCATGTGATCGTGTGCTCCTGCCACGCTCGCTGACTGGCCGTGGGCTTGTCGTCAACTCTGTCTCCAGTCATTGCCACTTTAAGCTGTCGTTTCTTTCGAAACGGCTCTTACGGCCAGCAGTCTGGGTTCTCATGTTGCCTCCTAGTCATGAGCCCGCCGTCCTCACATCTGGCCTGAAGGGCATCTGCAGCACGCGGTTATCCGACCGCGTTGGCCTGGCCCTCCGTTGCTCGCCGGCGACCTGTCTCTGTGACTGTCACATGTGTTTTGTGCCGGTCTTAGCCTGTCACTTACCAGTCCGGTGGTTGGACCAGCATGGAGTGCTTATTACGATTGCAAGACACCCCTCAACGGTAACTCACCATCAGGAAACTGAAAAGGAAATGAAGGTTTATTATTCACAGGACCTGGAAATTACACGGCAACCTGGGCCCACGTGGGAAGGTGGCAGGTAGAGCGTGCACGCGCCACGGGGACCTGGGGGGCCGCTTCTCACTGGGCTCCCGGGCGGGGCCTCGGGCTCCGGCGGGCTCGCTCTTTATCGATGAATTCAAAACTTAAGAGTGGCCCAAATGGTCAGTTATTGAAATCAACCAACATCTCTAAACAAAGGGGCCTCAGTGAGGGGCAGTGCCCGGTGGCACGGTGGCCACATGTGTGCCCCCGACGTGGGTGCCTGGGCAGTCAAGCCTCAGGCCGGTGCTTGCATTACGAAAAGGGGGAAGAGGCCGTCGGAGCTCACGGCGCGTCCGGAAACCGTCTGTCGGACCCGGGGAGGGGGGGGCGGGGGGGTCCCTTTGGCCCTGCTCGCCGATGTCAAGCCCGTCACCTTCCTCTCCTGACGTCCTAACATCACTACGTCGGTCCTGTTTTTCCCCACTTACCCTCTTCACTGCGCTAACTCTGGGTCGTCTTCACGTTTACTCGTCGGCGAATCCGGAGCAGACTCGAGCGCGGTCGCCTGGGAGACGGCCGTGTCCCTCCTCCGTCCGCGAAACGGCCTTTCGCACGTCAGGCTCGCCGCGACCCTCCCCGGAGAGGCTTCCGCAGACCCGCCGAGCTTCCGCGGCAGTTCGCCCTGCCCGCGCCTCTGCTCCCCGTCCGGGGCCCCGGCGGTCCACGCGCTCACTCGCTGGCCTCATCTGTTCCTCCTTCACTCAGCCATTCCCATCGTCGTCGTCCGTCCACTCATGCACCTCTTCGGTCAACACGCAGCCCCACCTCCTCCGTGTCGGGCGTCTGCGAAGGCCACCAGGGCACCAAGACGAGAGGGCGACAGCCACCCTCAGTCACGCACACCC
>NW_011888892.1:3416481-3417772 GCF_000151845.1 Pteropus vampyrus
CTGCAGGTATTAGCTAAAAGTCCTAAAGCGCCATTTAAACCAGCACCTCTGCTGCCAGTGGACAGTTCCGGAAACATCCTTTTTGGATCCACTGCGCTTCTCTCCTGCTTCTCCATCCAGGCTGCCGTCACACGGGCTTCTCAGTTGCCCAGCCGTGTGCAGAGGTCAGCATATGCGGGACGGGGGACATGGGCAAGTCACCCAGGGGTGCCTCCAGGTTCGTCCCTATAAACTGAAGTCAGCGTATTCCGAAGACTAAAATATTCTCCTTCCCATTGATGCATCTGTTCGGCCCCGATAAAGTAACTATACGGCCACGGAAGTCGTGTAGAGCATGAGGTTGTACGTGGCGCTGAGGTTTTTCTCCTTAAAAAACAATATAAATCCTACACGCTTCTTTTTAAGGCGATGTGTTCACTGGATGTTCTGCACATTTATTATTATCTTTCATCTCGTGAGGGGTGAAGGAGGGTGGGGACTTGTTTACAGCCCTATGTATTTTGATTTATTCCTCTCGTATCAGAAAACCAGACGAACTGTGGGCTTTATCTCTGATGCCGAAGGGATGGTTGTCTTTCCGAGGCTGCCGTGCCTCTCAGGTCGGCCCTCTGTCCCTAGAGATGCCACGATGGGGAACTGGCGTTTCAGGAGGCTGGGATTGTTTGCTGCAACCATGGAAACGGGAGACTGACTAATTACAAGTTCGAACAAAACGAGGCCCAGAGAACCGGCGAGAACATCGTCTGGGTGGGGTGCTGTTTTCCCAGCAGCTTCGTTGACTGATCACATCTTTATTTTCATATCTTTCTTTTATTGGAAGAGCTGGACTGTCCCACAGGTCCCCCTGCGCTAGTGAACTGAATATCCTGAAGCTGGAAGTGTGATGGAGTCTGCTCTTGTTACAGATCGACTTGGGAGCAACATTTTATCATCTCGGTCTCTTTGATCCATGATTCTAAGACAGTGGCGCCAGGGCTGCTGGTTAATAAGCAGGGGACCAGCATCTGTAAGCTCTGGCTCCATTTCCAAAGGGGTTGTGATTCGATTAGATTAACTTCCTGAGTCTCTTTGCTGTTTCCTTCTTGTTCGATTGACCTGCAGCGTGAGCCTGCGTCCCGATGACGTGGCCGCGGGTGACAGTTGGAAGTGGTTGTGTGTCCGGGGGGCCTCTTTTTGTGCAGACCCTGAGCTGCTGTGGGACACTGATCGTTCCTCTGCCACGCGTGCCATGTGATCGTGTGCTCCTGCCACGCTCGCTGACTGGCCGTGGGCTTGTCGTCAACTCTGTCTC
>NW_011888892.1:3421587-3425485 GCF_000151845.1 Pteropus vampyrus
CTCGCTGGCCTCATCTGTTCCTCCTTCACTCAGCCATTCCCATCGTCGTCGTCCGTCCACTCATGCACCTCTTCGGTCAACACGCAGCCCCACCTCCTCCGTGTCGGGCGTCTGCGAAGGCCACCAGGGCACCAAGACGAGAGGGCGACAGCCACCCTCAGTCACGCACACCCCGCCGGTCCGTCAAGCAGGGTTTCTGTGTATCACCTTTACAGTCGCGAATCCACTCTTGGCAAACTGTGACCCATGGGCCAAATCCAGCCTCCCACCTGTTTTTGTAAATAAAGCTTTATGGGGACACAGCTGTGCCATTTCTTTTTAGATGCGGTTTCCCCATGAAGAGTTTAAACGTCCCCCTAACCTTCTTCATCCCCTTCCGTCTACAGTTTTAGAGGAGACTGTGGACGAAAAACTACCATGTAAGCAGGTCACTTGGCTGGTGGCTGCAGGCGCCACCCACGGCCTCTCTCCTGTGGCTTTCGAGTTTTGACAGCAAGGGAAGGCCTCTCGCCCACCCCCGGAGAGTGTCCTCAAGAGCTCGTTTGTCCCTGAACAGTTTAGGGGCATCTTCAGGGCCATGAGGAGGGACCCGCAGGTCCTCATCATTGAGGAAGGCTCAGCCATGACCCCTGGGTGGCCTGGGGTCCTGCTTTGCCCACATTCACTTCCTCTTAACCATTTAAACCACCCAGTTCTGAAACCAGTCTGTTTCCAGGGGTCCCTAGGTCAGATTTAAAACCGTCACTCACAGAGCAGCCGTTACACCTCTCGAGAGCCGGGCAGACTTATGAAGTGCTCTGTGACAAGCAGTTAAGCAGAGAAGCCAGAAAGGCCTGTCGCCGGCAGCAGCCCAGCCCTGAGTGTAGCAGGCCTGCCAGCCCCAAGTCCCGCGGCGAGGGCGAGCCACAGCCAGGGCCGCGGGCTGCCTTCTCTCTCCGCCTCCGCGCAGGGACAGACCCACCTGGAGACCGTTTCTGTCCTGCCTGAGCGTCAGTAATGGGCGTGTCCCTGTGTTCATGTCTTCCAGCACCTGCCACCTCCTCTGCCCAGCAAGACCCCGCCTCCTCCGCCCCCAAAGACAACACGCAAGCAGACGTCCGTGGACTCCGGGATCGTGCAGTGAGCGGCGGGCCGAGCCGGGAAGAGCAAGCTTCATCTCCTCCCCTCCGTGTCTGTGTCCGGCGTTTACCTCACTGGGCCCGCGACGTCTGACAGTGCAGTTCTCTTCCTTCAAAAGAGTTCGTTTTCAGCCTTCGAGCACGTGGCCTTTCATAGTAGGGAGCAAAGTGGATATGGGTCTGGGACATACCGTTGCATTTATCAAAATTGGGGGCTTTTGAGTGTGTTTTCGAGAGCGAGCCTCAGTCTTGCTCTAAAGCCCTTCCTTTCTGTGCCAAATGACACATGAGCAAAGAGCTGAGTCGAGCTCCGTGGGAGAGATCAGGACATCACCAAAAATCCTCCCCTTCTCCTAGGCCAACCCCCTGTTTACACGTGCAGAAGGTTTGACCAAACGCTCCCCACCGCAGCTGACGGTGTGACTTCTCATTGGTTGAACGTATCTTCAACCCACACCAGGCAACTGAGGACAAGCCGCTGGGGAAAGCCCCCGATTCCTTCGTATAATTTAAAATAGTATATTTCTCAGCTACTGAACAGTTACTAATTTATGGAGTGGAAACACTATTAAAAATACTGGATCAAGTGGAAAAATGACTAGGAGTATAGAAAAAAAAAAAAGCTTTTTTTTCTTTTTAAAGAAAGGATACGTAAACCAGCAGAGACGGTTTTAATTGGGTGAGTTCTTTTCTGCCCTCATTCTGTACAGTAGGGTGTATATATGATGGTTCTTAGAACTCATTTTAATTTCTGTGGTCCTTCTCTTTGTCGTAATAGGTGTCCGCAAATGATTCCCAATACGTGTTCTTAATTTTTAACTGCTGGAAATGAAAAAAAAAAAATGCAAATTAAGTTTTGATCTTTTTTCAAAGCTCCAAAGTACAGAAAATGTTGGTGGACGATGATTTAAAAAAACTAACTTTGTATAACCTAATATTTTTATTCTGTCATCTATATTTTTTTATTCACTGTAATCATGATACTCTTCTAATAGGCTCAAAAGTTAATCATTGACAATAAAAAATAAAATGTTATTTAAAGACTCACAGTGTCGGAGATACTGCGTTTTTATTTCTCGATGGGAAACGGACCTGCGGCTCTTTCTGTTCTGCTTCCTTAACCAGCTTTGTGACCCACGTTTAGATCCGTGCACGTCTCCCTCGGGCATCACCGTCTCTGATTTGGGCCAGCGTGGACCCCGGCGTGTCCATCCGTACACACAGCACAGCAGAGCGTCTGGCCACGTGCAGCAGCCACTCGCGCCCGGCCTGGCCGCTCTGCCCACACGCCTTCTGCCCCCTCCTGCCGTCCCAGCTGCCGGTCTGCGAGGGGGCTTTGATTATGGGGACCTGTCAAATTACTTGAGACACTTCAGACTTCAGAGCTTCCTCTGGACCTCAGGTGACAAGAAACAAAAGAGGCAACGGGGTCCCCTTTTCCATGTGAAGTGCGCTCCCGTGTTGCTTCCAAACATGGCCCTGTTTAAACCACAAGGATGTACCTCTCTGCCCGCTGACCAGGCCTGGGGGGGGGCTGCCACAGACCCCAAGCAGCTCAGGGGGTCTTCTCTTCCTGAGTAGCTGCCCCCATTTATTTGCACTTGTAAATACCCAGTTCGTCCTAGAATATTTTAGACACGTGTGAATGTGGAATTTTTCTCTTTGTAAATCCTTCCTCTTTGACCCAGGTAAATATTCATCCCCCGTCAAGTATGTTAGAAATGGAGTGTTATCCACGATCTTAAAACAGGTGCATTGGCACACCAACCTGGAGAGCGCGGCGAGGCCAGCTCCTGACAGTGGGTGATTTTCAAATAGCATTTCACGTTACGTGAACTGTCACCCAAAATTGTAAAAATCGTTCCTGGCCCTGTGGAAAATGACAGTTTTTTGTCTGGTGTGGTATCTGGGTTCTTGTTCTCTCCTCCACCACAGCCTCCTCCAGGAAGTCCTCCTGGAGAATCTCACATCGCACACCCCATCTGGATTCCCCACGTCCACCCTGCTCCCCGCCGCCCCCCCCCAAACAACTTCCAGGAATCCCAGACTGACGTCTGGAGCTGGAAAGCATGTGAAAAACACGATGGTTACAAAAGGAAAACTTGATGACACATTTTACACATTACGGAAATTTCCTAATGTAAATAATAAATATGCAGATGTGTTCACAAAAGAGTGAACTTCAAACTCTAGACACAAAATTTCTTCACCTTTTAAATCAGGGTAGGGACTGAAAAACTGATCGAGGACAAAGTGACCTCTGTTATCAAGTGTCTCCTGGGGACATTCCTTGTGGAATGAGATTTAGGGGCAGCACTTGCCTCTCTAGACTCAAAGATGTCTTCCATTTAATCAGAAACAGGTTTCTCAACCTTTTTTTATTATTGCTTCCCAAGGAGCCTTTCAAGGCATTTTTTTCCTAATGTTTCCTCATCCTGAAATTTTAATAGTACAGATATATTATGTATCTATTTATGTATTTTATGTCTGTCTATGCTTCGTACATTAACAAAAATAAGATTTTTTTTTTTTGTCCCCCAAGAACCCATTTTCACCCACTTCGGGGTAATATGACCCTTTGAGAATGCATGCATTAGAACAAGAGTGGGGAGGGGTTTATGGTCTGTTTTTGCTTTGATCGTCAGGAAGCTCAAAGCCAAATTTAGCTTTCACACATTCGAGTTTGGGCTTTCCTTTCCTGCCTTCCAAAATGCTTTCTCATCATTTGAAATAAATTCATCTTTATTTTAATTACTCAATTGAATATGTACTTTCTTTGA
>NW_011888892.1:3427175-3431129 GCF_000151845.1 Pteropus vampyrus
GGTGGGGGCAGGTGGAGCTCTCTCCCTGGGGGGCCTGGAGGGGAATGCAAGGTACAGCTACCAAGGCTCCTGGGATTTACTGCCTTGGACAAAGCCAGCCACTCCCAGAAGTGGCACTGGGCTTTGGGTTTGTGTCCTTGTCATCAGAGCCCCTGGGATTCCCGCTAGGGGTGAGCAGGAAGGGAGAAGTGCCCCCAGGAGGGACCGAGAGGCCAGCCCAGACCCCTCCATCCCCTCCGTGCTGGCGTGGCAGGAGCAAATGGATTTCTCCTGTCGCTGCCCTGCCCTTGAGAGAGGACGCTCACCACCAGCCAACACCGGTGGCGTCTGTCCTTCCATGAGCACGACAGACCATGTCCGTGGCACGTGGCATACCGTGCCAGTGCTTCCATGGAAACTGCGTGGGAATGATGGGGAACGCACAAGCCCCTCGGAGAGATGCTCGACCACAGAGCCCGTGCGCAGCCGCCACTCGTGCAAAGTGCAGCAATTCAAAAGGTAAAAATAATCAGTTTGGAAAGGAGAACATTTCTGAATTAGCATAAATTATACTATTTAAAAATACTTGCTCACAGGTAATTTAGCTTTATGAACACTTGCGTTGGAGAGGCAGGCACTCAATGTCGAGTGAGGCGCTCCCTGCAAAAGGCAGCGTTATTTTTAAGCTCCTACATATTTTTGGTTTCTCTGCAGGGAACAGACGACATCTGGGGGCTTGCGCTGCCTTGCGAAAGCTTCTTCACGTGAAAAGTAAGCTTGAGGGGGGCAAAGCTATGAAAACGGAAAAGCAACGCTGGAACCATCGCTCGGGTTTTCAGAAACGTTAGTGGAAACGAGGGTTCGTGGACACCAAGAAAACCCGGGCATTTTCGCCCCGGGGTGACGGGCCAGCTGCTCCCTGCAGCCTGACGCCTCCAGGGGAGGGAGGCTCGGGGAGGCGAAGTGGCAGGAGGGGCCGTGGCTGCGGCGTTCTCGCCTCCCAGCTTCCCTTGGATGAGGCCGCCCCACGTGACGCGCAAAGATCGGGGGCTGGGACCGCGCTGTCCGCAGCCTCCCTCGTTCTCCCGGCTGAGAGAGGAGGTTTGCAGAGTCAGAGGGAACCCGGCGGTTTGGGAACCGATCCAGGCCCAGCTCCTGGACGCTCCAAACCCACAGCGCCGGCGAGGTCTGTCGCGTGGCGGTCCTCCCAGCCAGCATTGCCGTCAGAAGTAAGGGACGCGGAGGGGACAGGCTCACGTTTGGGGGCAGTAGGAAAGGAATCCCAGAATTCTGCCTCGGGGAAGACGGTGGGATTCTTCCCTCGTCAGAAGAGCTAATGCCAGCCCGGCCGACAGACGGCAGTGGGCTGCGGCGCCGAGGGGCCGGTGTTCTCCCTGGTGACGTTGTTAGAACTCAGCCCGGTAAGCGAGTCTTCTGTTGTCCTTCAGGCTCCAAGCCTTTCCCAAACTGGTGGTGTTAAGTACTGAAAATCCACAGCAGGTTGGGCTGCTTTATTCTTCTCTACGAGTGTGACAAAGTGGCCTGCGGGCCGTGCGCGGCCCATTTCCTCACACCGGGGCCGTGACGAGCCAGAGCTGCGGTCCCGCACATGACCGTTCGCGCTGCAGCCCTTAACGAGGCCCGCGCCTGTTCGTTACTCGAGTTATCCCGCCAACGGATCGGGTAGCAACATTTCACGTCCCCTCTCGGATGAGTGTGTGAAGGACAGAGGCTGTGACACGCGTGCCTCGACAGCTCCTGCCCAGGCTGGACACCGCTCACCTTTGCTGGCGGGAGGGGCATGGCCAGTGCTGGTCATCACGCTGTGGCCACTTGGCCGGAGTTAGGGGAAGAGACACAGAGTCCTTAGTGCAAAGAGCTCGCTTCCGAGTCACGTCGATGGAACCCCGGGCCCGAGGTGAGCTGATCATCGAGAAAAGTGGATTCAGAGAAACATCCGGACAGAAACGTACAGCTGAAAGTAACGGTCTTGCAGGGACCCAACGAATTTCAGGGAGCGCGAGGGGCAGCGGGTACGTTTTCTCGAAGCCCCACAAGACAGCTTAAACATACCCTCTCCCCTTCCTCGTCGCTCCTTTTCCTCAACCCGAGGACAGCGGTGCCCCCAACCTCCGTCCCACCCCCACCGCCCTCTGGGAACTCACGCGCACGCTGCCCTCCTCCTGAGCCTCGGTTTGTTCATGCGTTTCCGCCTGTCATGCCCGCCACCCAAGGTCTCCTCCCCCTGCAGGGCTCAGTTCTCTGTTCTCAGGGTCCTGTCAGTCAGTCTCCCCGGAGCCCACAGAGGCAGTCCGGAAATCGGAGACCCTTCCCGGGGTGGGGGTGGGGACGGGGGACCCCGGATGGGCTGTCCCCTCATCGCCGTCATCGCCGTGGTTCCTGCCTTGCGACCGTGAGGAGGGACTTGAGCACCCTGCTCTTCCCTCCCGCTTCCTCCCGCCAGACACCACCACTGCCCTTCCCGCCCCGGCATCTGTCCCCTCCCCTCAGGTGGCATCCACGGGACCCTCTGCAGACCCTCGACCTCCTGCTGGAGACGGCCGGCTCCCCGCGCCCGCCGTGTGCCTGCTCCAGACTCAGGCAAGTTGGATGCGGGGGTCCGCCACATGCACTGGAGCTCCACGCAGAGGCTTCGAGGTGGCGGGAAAGACCACACGCCCACGACCAGAGCGCCGGCAGCCGAGGGACTTCAGATCAGCAGATGACAGAAAGATAAAGGGTCCCAGGTGGTGGAGCTGAGCCCGCTCAGGGGATGTCGGGAGGACGGGGAGGGATGCGGGAAGCGGCAGGGAGGAGTAAAGATGAGGCGAGCCTGTCCCGAGGAACCGAGGAACCAGGAATCGGTGTCCGCGGGAGACAACAGGCAGGGCGGCAGCTCCGGCTGAGGAGGGCGTGGAGCGGGAGCGGGGCCCAGGGAACAGCTTGGGGACACGTGCACGTGCTGGGGAGGGCACGGGCTTCCGGAGTCAGCAGCAACGTCGGGGCCACGTTCACTGGAAACCTGTCATCACGACCCAGTCCGCAGAGGGAGAGCAGACTGAGGGGCATCTGAGGAGAGAGGGGGGAGGGGGGAGGGAGGGCGGACAAACAGCGCCCTGGCCCAGCCACACATCTGCCGCTCGGCCTCCTTCGCACACACCGGGAACCTGTCATCAACGTCACGGGCTCAGAGAACGAGCGGCAAACCCGCCCGTGGCCACCAGCTGCCCAGGCTTGCCCGGCTCCCACGAGGCAAATTCTCGCCCTTGCCCTCACTCGTCCCCTGTCAGATCTCACAGGTAGGCCGGGAAATGCCACCTTGCGTCTGGGGAGATGGAAGCTTTAATCACTGCTATCGGCTTCCTAGAGACGCTTAGCAGGGGGCCGAGAAAATGGTAATGGTGAATTATTATCGAATGTAAAATAATTTATCTTAGTCATTTAGTTGTGTTGTTAATCTCATTACTTTCCAAAACACTTTCACGTTTATCATCTCGTTGGATCCTGAAACCTGCCTTGTGAGGAGAAAAGCGGAGAAACACATCTCCCTTCCCATTTCAGAGTGGAGGACGGCGCCCTGAAAAGTTTGAGCGACATGTGGCTGTGGCAGAGCCACCCCACGCTCCGCCCCTGGGCAGGCCCGGGCTGGCCCGGGATGAAACCCAGAGCCTGTGCTGTCTGTGCCGTGGCCAGCAGCCCGGGAGAGAGGGCGGAGCTTGCCTTACTCGGCTATAAAGCACAGGCCTGTTTTCCTAGATGCTGGGGATGAAGCAACGGACCCCCGGGGGCTTTACCTCGGCTGGGGTCTCGCTCTCTTGAACCTGACAGCCTGGTTTGAAATGTACTCCACTACTTACTCTGTGTGCAAATTATTGACCTCGAACGAGTTAATAAACCTACGCCGCCTCCTCCTCCTCCATCACCGTATTAGTCATGTGGATTATAATATAAATCTATGTGCTGGACATTGGGGAC
>NW_011888892.1:3431574-3432850 GCF_000151845.1 Pteropus vampyrus
GAGTCAGCAGCAACGTCGGGGCCACGTTCACTGGAAACCTGTCATCACGACCCAGTCCGCAGAGGGAGAGCAGACTGAGGGGCATCTGAGGAGAGAGAGGGGAGGGGGGAGGGAGGGCAGGAGGGAGGGAGAGAGGGCAAACAGCGCCCTGGCCCAGCGGCACATCTGCCGCTCGGCCTCCTTCGCACACACCGGGAACCTGTCATCAACGTCACGGGCTCAGAGAACGAGCGGCAAACCCGCCCGTGGCCACCAGCTGCCCAGGCTTGCCCGGCTCCCACGAGGCAAATTCTCGCCCTTCCCCTCACTCGTCCCCTGTCAGATCTCACAGGTAGGCCGGGAAATGCCACCTTGCGTCTGGGGAGATGGAAGCTTTAATCACTGCTATCGGCTTCCTGGAGACGCTTAGCAGGGGGCCGAGAAAATGGTAATGGTGAATTATTATCGTATGTAAAATAATTTATCTTAGTCATTTAGTTGTGTTGTTAATCTCATTACTTTCCAAAACACTTTCACGTTTATCATCTCGTTGGATCCTGAAACCTGCCTTGTGAGGAGAAAAGCGGAGCTTGCCTTACTCAGCTATAAAGCACAGGCCTGTTTGCCTAGATGCTGGGGATGAAGCAACGGACCCCCGGGGGCTTTACCTCGGCTGGGGTCTCGCTCTCTTGAACCTGACAGCCTGGTTTGAAATCTACTCCACTACTTACTCTGTGTGCAAATTATTGACTTTGAACGAGTTAATAAACCTACGCCGCCTCCTCCTCCTCCATCACCGTATTAGTCATGTGGATTATAATATAAATCTATGTGCTGGACATTGGGGACCGTACCCCAGTGGGTTATTTCCCAGCCAAGCAGCATGGGCATCCCCAGAAATAGACACGTGATCCACTGAGATAACGAGGTGATAGCGAGGGCCACCCCTAGCACGATGCTGGCACTGGGGACAGTGTGTCAGTCACCTGCATCCATAACCCAGAAACCTAAGTGGCTTAAAACAGCACACGCGTCGTCCTCACGCAGGCTACGTGAGCCGCCTGGGGCAGGAGCGGGCCCTGCTCCTCGCGGTCGCCCGGCGGCCCAGGCGGAGGCTCCGAGTCGGCACACGCCTCTGCGGTCCCCACGCCAGAGAAAAAGGACACGAAGCAAGAACACGGCCCGGCCCCCGAGCGGCCCACGCTTTCCGCTTCCACCGCGTTGCCCAGCGCGGGTCTCGGGGAAAGGGCCGGGGCGTCGCTGTGCCGGGCGCTGGGACGTGGCGCGAGGGCGCAGG
>NW_011888892.1:3433845-3441448 GCF_000151845.1 Pteropus vampyrus
TGGGGACCGTACCCCAGTGGGTTATTTCCCAGCCAAGCAGCATGGGCATCCCCAGAAATAGACACGTGATCCACTGAAATAACGAGGTGATAGCGAGGGCCACCCCTAGCACGATGCTGGCACTGGGGACAGTGTGTCAGTCACCTGCATCCATAACCCTAAGTGGCTTAAAACAGCGCACGCGTCGTCCTCACGCAGGCTACGTGAGCCGCCTGGGGCAGGAGCGGGCCCTGCTCCTCGCGGTCGCTCGGCGGCCCAGGCGGAGGCTCCGAGTCGGCACACGCCTCTGCGGTCCCCACGCCAGAGAAAAAGGACACAGGACACGATGCAAGAACACGGCCCGGCCCCCGAGCGGCCCACGCTTTCCGCTTCCGCCGCGTTGCCCAGCGCGGGTCTCGGGGAAAGGGCCGGGGCATCGCTGTGCCGGGCGCTGGGACGTGGCGCGAGGGCGCAGGGGGCGCAGGGGGTGCAGGGGGAGCAGGCGCCGGGCCCGGAGCCTCCGTGTGTTCTCGGAGCCGCGTTTGCTTCTGTGACGCTGGAGCAGCCACGTCCTCTCTTTCCTTCCCGGGTCTAGTTTTCTGCATCTTCTCTATTTTATTCTTCGTCCATCTCACTAAAGGTTTGTCAATTTGTTGACCTTTTCAAGAAACTGTCTTTGGTTTCCCTGGTTTTCTTCCATTTCGATTGTTCCTCCTCTCGTTTTCATTACTTCCTTCTCTGGCTTTGGGTTTAGTTTGCTTTTCCCTAGTAGGTGTTTGTCGTTTACTCCCTGACACCTCCACTGGGGTGGCAGTCGAGAAGACTGAGTGGCATAATGTGCACGGAGCAGCCAGTGCGGGCGCAGTGAGCGGCTCTGCCCTCTGACTGTCTGACCTGGGGACCTGCACCGAGGGCGGGCGGGAAGCACGGCCGTCAGCCCGCTCCACAGAGGAGGCAGCTGTGTCTGAGATGGTTCTGGGTCGAGGCGCCAGGTTATTTGTCCTCACTGGGGAGAAGCTGGGATTGCAACCTGGGCCGAGTTCCTGAAGGAGGCAAGGCAGGCGTCGTTTCGAGTCCCCATGTTTCGAGTCCCCATGCCTCGCTTGCCTTCGTCGGGCGTGGCCTTGAGCCGGGTGACAGCTTCCCCAGCTGGCGGGCACCGACGGGAGGCTGGTGGAGGGCGGCCTCCCTAATGGGCAGTGCCCACAGCGGCCGCGCGGCCGGTGGTGCCTGCCAACCCATCCTTACCTGTCTTCCCTGGAACGACTAACTACCTGTTCCTCAGGTCGTAGCTGCAGTAAAGAGACAGCCTTCCCCCTGCCACCGCCTGCCTCTCACCTCTGCCTGATGACGAGCGTGAAGTGACGGGGCGGCATAGCCGGAAGGGACTGGTCACCGTGCGGTCACGCATGGTGGGAGTCCCTTCTCGAGGAACACGCTCACATGCGAGGATGTCGGGGGATCGGCCGTGGGTCTTCTGTGGTCTGAGGTGGGACCAGCCTCTTTCAGGGCCCCTGTCACCCCGTATGGGCCCCAGGCTGGTAAACAAAGACCTCCTCTGACTGAGCGTGGTCCAGTCATCGCGAAAGCACTAGTCTCACAGTGACGAATTTGCCCCGTCCCGTCGATCACGCCGGCGCCACACCGTTCCTGCTGGCATGCGGATGAGCACGTGGGCCACCACTGGCAGCTTTCCCAGCCCTCGCTGAAAGATCCTGTCACTTAGATGGGGCCAAGGCTTCCGCAGAGGGGCAAGGTCCCATTTACACACCGACACGCCAGGTCTCAAGCTCCCCGGGACGCCTCAAAAGAGACCACAGGGAATTGGGTGCAGGTTAGTACTTCTGCATTTTAGTGTATGTGTGAGTGTGTGTGTGAGTGAGTGTGTGAGTTGTGTGTGTGTGAGTGTGTGCACATGCACAGGATGCTTCAGAATTCGCTGTTAACAAATAGCCGTTAAAACAGCGAGGACACCTGTCGAGTGGCTGCTTTGTGTCCTCGGGGCACTAACTCTTTCTGTGCATTATTGGACCAGATGATCTCCACTCGACAGGAGAGGAAGCGGGGCACAGACCCAGCACTTCAACTGCATCTAACCGTCTTCAGGTTAGACTCTGCGGACCGCCCGCCCCACGGGGAGGGCTCCCTGACCCACCAGGAGGGGCAGGCTACTGGAACCAAGGCCAGACAAGCCAGTTTAGGGACAGGTGGCAGCAGTGACCAGGACGGAGCAGCATGTCAATTGGCACCCTAAAGGAACACGTCAGAGCGTCTCCACCTGTGTGCTGGCCCAGCTCGCTGTCAGGCCCTCGGTCTTTTGCAAAGGAAGGACCGAGCCCGCTGCTCTCTGAAACCACACAGAGCTGCAGTGCACACTGCGAGCCAGCAGGGGGCCCTGGAGGCCACGGCTGCCGCCTTCTGGGTGGAGGGACCAGTCTGGCTAAGGCTCAGGGCTCACCCGCCACACTCTGCCTTCTGTAGGTCTGCGCGACCCCGCTTCCCGCCTAGGCCCCTGCTGACCCGCCCTTGTCCGCAGGCCTTCTCGTCTTGTGTTCATCACTCCGCGGCCATCACTTCCTTTGAAACTCAGTTCAAACCCAGCCGGGCCCCTGTCCAGCCCACCCCCGACGAAGGGCTCCACTCCCGCGGAAGGTTTGCTCGGTATTCCTTGGGCTTGGCCTTCGGCTCCCCTTAGCTCCTCATTCCCAGCTCCTTCTACATTAAGTACACGACCGATCATTGCTGAATGAGTTAAATCATCGCGCTAAGTTGTGAGAATTAGAAAGAAGCCAGCAGAAACCTATGTCAGCAATAACAACAAGAACAAAAAAAAAACCCTCTAAAACACATAATCTTTAATATACGGCTCTCTCCTGAGCATGCCGACTTTGGGAATATCCAAGTGCCTGTCTTGCTGAATTTCTTCTTAGAATAAAACTTTAAGCTTCTTAGTAATGAATTCCAGAATCCGAAATATGTCTGCCTAGAGCCCTGCCCAGCCGTGACAGTTAATGTGAGTCTTACCGAGGATATTCACCGGACAAAGGATCTTCTGTTCTGGTTCAGATCTTGGACAAATCCATGATCAAGTCCACGCGTTCGGGGAGACTCTCTGGACTGCATGGTCCAGAGCCTTTCAAACTTCCAAACCAAATCAAGCCTCGGTTCTATCCCTCTGCCCATCCCAGAACTCGCTTGCTGGAGTGGGTCTGGCTTCAGGCCCTGAGCAGCCGGCAGCTGGGTACCCCGAGCAGGCCGGGTAGGGTGCACCCTGGCTGTGAGGATGACGGCTGTCCTGGGCAATGCCAGCCACGGTCCACGCACACCGCCGTTGTCTTGAGTTGTGTGTCCTGACTCTGCTTTCTCTTTGATGATCTGCAGGGCCTCTGGCAGGCCCGCCACTCCCTGGTCATGTGACAGGCCTTCAGGAGGGGTGGTCCCTGAGTCAGAAGGCTCCTCGGGGGTGCTTTAAGACCTTGTGGGAAAGCCACCCACGTGAGTTCAGCACAGAGAAAGAGCTCATCCCCCAGCCTAAGCCACACGACTGACCAGGGTTCCTGGCTCCCCGGTCTCTGACCTCAAACTCGGCTCCTCCCCTCGTAGCTCCCAGGCTGGCCTGCTCCTCAAGCTCACTGCCTGCCAGCATGGAAGCGGTGGGATTAGGATCTCGGCATGCGGTGTCCTCAGCCAGCATTCATAGACCTGGTTCCTGGGGGAACAGCGCCTGGTACCGAGGCCTGGACGGTATTTGTCAATAAGAGGTTTGGACACACCAGAGCTGAATCGCTCTAGTTCTTAGAGGTGGCATGCATGAGGCTGCCTGATTTAGCCCCGGGGACGGGGTCTACCCATCGGGGCTGCTGGGGTCTATCTAGTCTGTCATTATAACCCTGCAACACCTAGATCTCAGCCCATAACAGGTGCTCAGTCAAATGATGGAAGGATGGCCGGCGGGCTGGATGAAGGGCTCAGAACGGCATCCTCAGAGTGGACTGTGTTGGAGAGAGAGAATGCTTCCCTCGGAAACAGAACTCGCAGGCACGGGAAAGATGCAGGCTTGATCCAAAGCACGGCGTGGAAGGTCGCTGGCGAAGAGCTTCCCACGACTCCCCTCTGTTCTGGGAATTAGCCCAGCCCGGACTCGGGCCCCGCTGGCCAATGACCCGGGACTCCTTGCTGCAGGCACAGGCCGTGCTCCGGTCCAGGTCTCGCCCACCCCCATGCACCCCGGAAGAGGTCGTCGAAGCACAGAAAGTTGGATTTGGGGGTGAGTCAGATGAGAACCTGCGGAATGACCATCTTTCCACGGAGGCAGCTTTCAGCTGCAAAAGTGTTCCTGGCATCCACGGACATCGAAGCAAATCTTAGAAGAAGTAACGGTGAACCAAGCGTTCTGAGGACATCCTGCACACTCGCAGACACGACCACGTACGTCTCGTTCGTGCGTGCCAGTGCGATTCATGCCGTGTGAAACAGACCAGGAGTAAAAATCTGAAAAGGGAAGAACGTAGACTAACTTCTATAAACTAAGAAATGAGACGCACGTGTAGGATGCCGCTCATCTGCACAAGCTCGTGGGCTGGATCGAGGGGGCTCTTAAGGGGGCTGTAGGCGGTGTCGCTGGGAGAGACATGGACACGGGGGAGGCGGGAGAGAGGCCGGGGGCAGCAATGCGAAGCGGGCAATGTCATTCCCACGGTCGGTGGTGATGGAAGTAAATGTGACAGAGAGGGCTGCTCAGTGGCCCCCGAGCTTATGGCTTCAGAGGGTCCCCTTAGGTCCTGGACAGCACCAAACATCCTGCCTGTTCCTCCACGCTGCACGGTTTCAGGCCCGCCCACGGCACGGCTCACGCGCCGCCACGTTTGACGTGGAACATCCGACCGTCTTTTCGGAGATTCCACAGTGCAAATCCTCCTCGCTTCTCTTAAGCCCTTTTCCTGGTTCTTATCACTTAGTCTTCCGAACGTATTTTCACTCATTTATTTTTCAAAGTCAATTTCGAGATACTATGGTCGATTTGTGGGAAAGAGAAAGGTGTTGGTTAATTTTCTAATACTGAATCATCGTCCCATTTCTGCGAACACCTTACCTGGTCAAGGAGCAGCAATATATTTTTTAGTAAATGCACAGACGCCATTCGCTAATAGTGTAGTGAGAATTTTTCCGTTCGGAGAAGCTCAAGATCAACAAAGGATTTATCTCAAAGATATGAGACCGTGGCTTTGGTCTAATAGAATGAATCTCTAATCGAATTTGTGGGAGACCCACCAACTTTTCAAAAGAAGTGTATTGGTGTAAATGAAAAAACTTGGACAAAAAGGCCAGAAGAACAAAATGTAAAGAGGCCATCGAGCCCCGACAGGTCTGCTGGCAGGAAGCAGGCGGGAGAATCGTGCCCTGCGAACTTGCTTATCTTTTACAGAAAAAGAGGATGAGTCAGAACGCAGAACCGAGACTCCGGAGGACAGAGCCGAAGTCGTAAACAGAAATAGCACTAAGTTCTGATAGGAAAACCACGGCATCTTCCTGGCTGCATTTCAGGGTGGTGTCCCTGTGCTTTCTTTCATTCCTGCTTTGAACAAGAGCATCCTCAGCATCTAGCCCATGTCCGCCCACCGTTGCGGGCTGGGTGTCGAGGGGCTGTGTCCCGTAGGGTTCACAGGTCCTCGGCGAGAGGACGTGAACTTATGGAACTCCGTCCGAGGTGCCTGAAACCCGGACCTGACTCAGGGGAGGAGTCCCGGATTTGGAGCTGGTGTCGTAAGGAAGGGGGCATTTGGGGGCACCCGTGGGAGGGGTGAGTGTATTTTGCACGTGGGAGAAATGGGAGTCACCTGTGTCCACAAATTCTTTGATACGCCATCCTTCAAGGTTTGCTACTGAAGTCTCCTCCCGCTTCAATGTGGCCTGGACCTGGGGAGCCCCGCCGAATGAGCAGAGCAAAGCAGAGCTGACAGCGTGGGACCTCTGAGCCTGCGTCATGGGAGGCGTCACCCTTTCCCTTTGTTCTCACGTGTCTCACTCCAGAAGCCGCCGGCCATGGCATGAAGACGCCGAGCCGCCCTACGGAGGGCCTTCCGGGCGAGGGGCTGAGGCCGCCTGCCCAGAGCCGGAGAAGAACGGAGGTGTCTGCCCACAGTCATGAGCGTGACCCAGCTTGGCACTGCGCCCCCCAGCCCAGACGAGCCTCCAGATGACGGAAGACCAGCCAGCATCCTGACGGCAGCCTCCCGAGAGGCCGGGGCAGAACCGCCCACCTAAGTTGCTTTTGAATTCCCGACTCACAGAAACGGTGAGACGGTAATGTTTGCTGTTTTACTAAAGCCGCCAGGTCTTAGAGGACAACTAGAGTGGCGCTGTCGTATTGGGGCAGTGAACTGGGGCGTTTTTCGGGGGTTCTTACGCCCTGGGATGGTTAAAAGCACATAGAAATGACCTGCTTCCTGGGAATTTGCTAGACCTCACAAACCCATTTGGTATAATGGGTTTCGTTTGTTAAATTTTGGAAACGGATTCTTGATAGATTTAACTTTTTCTCTCTGGCTTATTTGGAGTTTTGACTTCTTGCTAGCTCCTTAATAGTTAAAAATTACTTTTGTTTATGCGTTTTCAATTTCTTTCGAAAGTAGTTTGGTTGTCTTACGAACATCAGAAAAAAATGATGCATTCCGTTAAAACTTAAAAATGACTTATCATGGAGTTGCTTTTTCTCCATCTTCTGAGATGATTATGTTTGTGCTTGTAACGGTGTGTTTTTGTTGTCAATCATTTTTCCTGATTAGATTTTCCAGAGGTTTTTTTCTGTTTTATTGTGTTTTTTTTTAATAGAAACATTGCTTAGACATGTCAGTGTTTTGAGTTTTTAATATATTCCAATTTCATTATTCTCTTTTTATCTTGATTATATTTCTTTATCGTGTTTTTCTCCCTTTTTCTATTTCATTTCTTTAAGTGAATGACAAGCATTAAATGTTTTTGACTTAATAATAAAAAGCATATAAGGTTTTCGCCTTTACCGTTCCCATCGTCATTATTAAACAAACACTCTGTAGTTGCAATTCTGATTTCTTTCTGTCTCGAGCGTTAGCGAGAGGACTGAAATGTTTTATTTCCAAATGATTGGGGTTTTTTTTTTTAATCACACATTCATAATTTTACTTCGTCGATATCTGAAAAGGTGATCTAAACATTCTTTACTTTTTAGAATATTTCTAGTTTTTGTATGTGTCCCAAGGATGTTTTAAAATAATGTATATTATCTACAGAGTATAAAGTTATTTATATTCTTTGCGTGTTTAGATATACATATATAAATATATAAAAGCATTAACAAAATTAAATATATATATCACCCTGTCTCTCCCTCCTCAAATCTCCCTCCTCCCCACCGCGCTTGTCATGCTCTGTTTTCTTTCAGAGACAAACTCAAACGTCATCTCCTCTGCAGACCTTCCCTGGCCCTCGGGGAGAGGGAATAATTTTTCCGCGTCGCCTCTGGGTCCCCCCAATACTTCATCGCATTTCTCTGATTAGAGCGATCCCATCCACGTAGTCGATGTCTGTCTTCCTTCGTGGTCAGGCGTGGCGTCCCTCCTGTTAGAGTCCCCAGGGGTTGGTGCCG
>NW_011888892.1:3441498-3444176 GCF_000151845.1 Pteropus vampyrus
ATATACATATATAAATATATAAAAGCATTAACAAAATTAAATATATATATCACCCTGTCTCTCCCTCCTCAAATCTCCCTCCTCCCCACCGCGCTCGTCATGCTCTGTTTTCTTTCAGAGACAAACTCAAACGTCATCTCCTCTGCAGACCTTCCCTGGCCCTCGGGGAGAGGCAATAATTTTTCCGCGTCGCCTCTGGGTCCCCCCAATACTTCATCGCATTTCTCTGATTAGAGCGATCCCATCCACGTTGAGTCGATGTCTGTCTTCCTTCGTGGTCAGGCGTGGCGTCCCTCCTGTTAGAGTCCCCAGGGGTTGGTGCCGTGCGAGGCACAGAGTGGTAAATGCTCGCTGAATAATGTATAATTCAAATATATACATCCGTAAATGTTTACTGGATGACGTGTTTCAAACCCAGTAACTCTCGTGTCAGTTGGGCACACATTTTTCTCTGTGAGGTATTGTGTTTTATAGAAAAACACGCGGATTAGCTAATTTTTCAATCAATGCGCAGTATTACCTTTGGGTTAAAATTCAGCCCTTGTCGATCCATCATAATGAAGCTTTTACACTGTTTGTCTTATCAAGCTTCATTATTCTCAATGCAGTCTGACAGCTGGAGGTTAAAAAGACACTTACTGACCTGCTCGATTACCTGGTTCCTACAAGAAGCGGACTAGGTGACTTGCTACCGACTGTGGTACAAGTAGCGGACTAGGTGACTTGCTACCGACTGTGGTGGCCTAGCGTACACAGAGGAGGTAACATTCTCAGCGTATTTACTTAGTAACTCTTTACCCTATGCTTGTCTGTTAGCATCAACTGCTGTTCCATATGATTCAGGCAAAATACCATATGGTATGTGCAAGATATTCGCCAAAAAAGAATATTTACCATTTTCTTGAATGTTGTATGAGGACAATTCTTTTTATATTATTACATCTTATTTTATTAGCAGGAGCTTCGGTCATAATTTCTTTATGCTACTCATTTTCAGGGATTTTTAAAATGCGGAATTTCCTTCTGAGATTGTTTTAATTTACAAAAGGCTGCTGTCATCCTCTTGAGTCCCTGAGTGCTCGCTGGATCTGCTGGGTCATGATTGAAAAGCATACTTAGGGACACTGCACACGGAAGGTGTCTAATCATTGCTTGAAAACTTAAGCTTGAGAGCTCATTCTGCAGAAGCTACTCTGCAGGGCTACTCCGTCTAAATGATCATGTTCTAATTTCCATCCTCTTAGCTCAGATGTGAGATGATGACATTTGTACACGAAAGAAAATATTTCAGTTTACCTTATTGTGCAATAAAAAGGGGCATACGACCCTTTCCTCTCGTTTTAGAGTTCTCCGACGAAGACTGCAACGTGGTCATCTTGTTAGACGCTCATAGTGCTTCTTCCAGTAGTTTGTAATGAGGGGAGCCGCGCCCTCTACCGAATGTCAGGGCTGAGCGTTGGTTAAGAAAAGTAGATGAACCAACAATAACCTGGGAGCGTCGTGACTGGGGATGGGATGCAAAGCTTCTTTTCTTTTTCTTTTTTTTCCTTAAATGTTTTCGTTAAGGAAACTTTATTTCCTTTCCTTTATTCACATGATTCCTTTCACTTTCACGGGTCAACAGGCGTGAACGATCTCATGGTGTTTGACTCCATTTCTTGTACTATGAAGATGACTTCTAAACGTCCTAAATATTATGTTCCCGTCGACACACGCAAGTGGCTGTCCTCATAAAGTTCTGAGGAGAGCGTCATTCTCCAGGGAGGGTTGAGGGAACTGCCACGTAAGAGTCTGCTTTGGACAATGTCTTCAGATTCACCAGAAAACGTTCCCCACGTAACAGAAAGGAGTTAAAATGGTTCATAAATTTGTAACGAATCTGTTGACGATAAAATAATTCCTGTCGAACGAGAACACTTAAGGGATCCTGAAAAGAACAGAATTTCCTCTTCACGCCTCTTTCCTCTGTTTGCCAGGAGCGGGACGTTTATCTGGCAGGTTTGGTTTAATTTCCTTAACTCTGGTAATGGAGGCGACTGGGCTCGAACTCATTAAAGTCGACATTAAACGAGGACTGAGTTACCTGACAAAAATGGTTGTGATTCTGTTTCTACTTTAAATGCCAGGTGAAATGCTGTCTGAGAGAGCGTTTTTCTTGTGTGGCTCTGCGTTGTTGACGACATCACTGTCAGATGACTGCAGATTCAAACCTCCCTGCACAGAGACGCTTGGGTGTGCTGTTACCTTAGAAGGGAGGACCGTCTGCCACCTCGAGTCCCTTATGATGACGCTTGAGTTGCTCCCTTTGAGTTCACAGGTTTTCAGTCTTCTTTGTCGATGGAAGAGGCGAGGTTCACATTCCCAGAAACACAGGCGTTGAGAGAAGCAGCGAGCGTGTATCGTGCACCTGCACCAGGCAAGTCCCTCCTTGGCACTTGACATCCCATTTAATTGTCACCATCACACTGCAGAGGGGGTATTATGACCTTCGGTTAGTGGATGCAGTCAGAGCGGAACCTGGAAGGGCCAAGGAATTTTCTCAAGATCATGTTATTTATAAGGGGCCAGCGTCGCTCGGCTTTCAACACAGCCTGGAAAATCTTGTGTGTTTATGAACTCAGTCTTCTGGGGCTTTCTGCGAGGCTGTGCCTGCCGTGTCCCCCTCACTTTCACTTCCT
>NW_011888892.1:3444951-3447408 GCF_000151845.1 Pteropus vampyrus
TCAGATGACTGCAGATTCAAACCTCCCTGCACAGAGACGCTTGGGTGTGCTGTTACCTTAGAAGGGAGGACCGTCTGCCACCTCGAGTCCCTTATTATGACGCTTGAGTTGCTCCCTTTGAGTTCACAGGTTTTTAGTCTTCTTTGTCGATGGAAGAGGCGAGGTTCACATTCCCAGAAACACACAGGCGTTGAGAGAAGCAGCGAGCGTGTATCGTGCACCGGCGCCAGGCAAGTCCCTCCTTGGCACTTGACATCCCATTTAATTGTCACCATAACACTGCAGAGCGGGTATTATGACCTTCGGTTAGTGGATGAAGTCAGAGCGGGACCTGGAAGGGCCGAGGAATTTTCTCAAGATCATGTTATTTATAAGGGGCCAGCGTCGCTCGGCTTTCGACACAGCCTGGAAAATCTTGTGTGTTTATGAACTCAGTCTTCTAGGGCTTTCTGCGAGGCTGTGCCTGCCGTGTCCCCCTCACTTTCACTTCCTTTGTGGTCCAGGAAGCGTGCTCCCTTGGTACCCTAGCCCCCGTCAGCGTGGGAAAAATTAGACGGACGAGATGTTCAATAGTCCTTTATTAAGACCCCGGTGGTTTATTTGGATCCGAACCCCAGAAGCCGTGGTGTCCTCTGGGCCAGGGACGAAGGGGGTGTGTTGGGCTTCTCTGCTTTGCTCAGCTCCCTCTCCAGCTCGGCGAAGTCCCCGTGGCCCCTCAGTCCCCACCGAGGCCTCGCGTGGGTGGGCAGTGCTTAGTCCTTCTTGGCTCCGCCTCCCGCCAGGAGCCACACGGGGGACCTGTCTCTTTGGGGACATCCTCTTCCTGGCGCTTTGGGAAGCCGCCCTCTTGATTTTCTTCCCACTTAGTGGGACCGTCCTCTGCTTGCCGCAGACCCGGCCGACGGCTCCTTTCCCTCTGCGACTTTCGCTCGCCATCCACTGAGCTTCAGATGTGCATAGGAGACCAGCCAGGTACAGCTCCCCCAGGGGGCCCCCCGAGGGCCTTCAGGGTCACCGTGCCTGCGCCGGCTCTGTCTCCACCCTCGTCCACCGCGCTCAGTGGCCAGGAGGCTGGCCGTGGGGCCCGTGCCAGCCGCCTCCCTCACCCTCTGCTTCGGCAGGAGACTGTCGGGTCGCGAGAGGCTGAGGTTGCAGGTTTCCTCCCCCGCGTCCTCCCTGGAGACTGGAGGTGGCCTTCGCGTCCCCTCCTGCACAGGTGCTCTCCGCCTCGGGTACCCGGCCCCGCCCCTCACCTCCATTCTCTGGCAGCTTCGCCTTCCCTTGTTGCCTCTTAAGTCGGCCCCCCTTACCCTTCGCGCCTTCGCCCTCATCCCCTTGGCTATCCTGACGCGTGTGTCTTCTGTCCCCCGCTGACCAGTATGATGTCCCCCGCTGACCGGTATGATGTCCCCACTGGCCTTTGCCCTTCCTTGCCCACCTTGCCTCTCGTGCACCTACCTGCCCTCGCCACCCCCCAGTTCAGCGCGTGGCACGTCACCCCCCAGGACCCCGGCCGGCACCCCGGGATTCCTCCTTCTTTTCTCCCTCGGCACCCCCCATGTCCATTCCATTCAAGCTCCCCCGGACCCTCGTCCTTCAGCTCTCCATCCCCACTGCCTCGGCCCTGATTTTGCCAACCTCGTTAATGCTTACTGAACTCCCAGGGGCCTCGGGGCGAACCCCGTGCGTGCTCTGACGGTCCAGCCCCGAAGGACCTTCTGGTGTCATCTCTGACGTCCACCAGAGCATCTCGGCTGAGTTTGTTTCAAACGCACCCCTTCCTGTCTCGTTGCTGGCTCTCCCGCGTGCTCCCGCTGCCCGAGAGCTGTAAGTCACCGGCGATGCCGGCTCGTCTTCCTGAAGTCACTTAGACGGCGCCTCTCCCAGGAAGCCGACCCAACGCCCTCTACAGCTTAGCGTCCTGCTGTAGCGTCTTTGCCAACTTCCTCCTCAGCATCAAGAGCTATGGTTTTTATGACACACACGACAAGTGTTGTGCTAAGCACTTGACATGAATTATCTCCAATATTCCCAGAATCCCCAAGATTCTGGGCCTGTCCACTGTACTGTAACAACCCATTTATTCCTCTAGAGCGTGACTTGGCAGGTTTTCTTTAAGTGTAAATATTTTAGTCTTTGTGGGCCATACGGTCTCTGTCGCAACTACTCAACTATGCTGCCGAATTCTGAGAGCAGACACCGACCCCACAGAAATAAACGAGGGTGGCCGTGTGCCAATAAACTGTTTACAAAGACAGTGACCCAAGGGCTGTCTGCTGAGCCCTGCCCTAGACTTGTGAAGACAGGGGCTGTGTCCGTGCTGGCCATCGCTGTGTCCCCAGCACTGGGACCAGCACGCGATGGTTCCAATTCTGGGGACACAGGAGAGACTGTGTCCTCTAAGGAGAGACTCGGGTGGGACAAACAGTGAGGAAGAACCGAGGTGTCCGTGGTCGC
>NW_011888892.1:3447458-3450786 GCF_000151845.1 Pteropus vampyrus
GAGAGCTGTAAGTCACCGGCGATGCCGGCTCGTCTTCCTGAAGTCACTTAGACGGCGCCTCTCCCAGGAAGCCGACCCAACGCCCTCTACAGCTTAGCGTCCTGCTGTAGCGTCTTTGCCAACTTCCTCCTCAGCATCAAGAGCTATGGTTTTTATGACACACACGACAAGTGTTGTGCTAAGCACTTGACATGAATTATCTCCAATATTCCCAGAATCCCCAAGATTCTGGGCCTGTCCACTGTACTGTAACAACCCATTTATTCCTCTAGAGCGTGACTTGGCAGGTTTTCTTTAAGTGTAAATATTTTAGTCTTTGTGAGCCATACGGTCTCTGTCGCAACTACTCAACTATGCTGCCGAATTCTGAGAGCAGACACCGACCCCACAGAAATAAACGAGGGTGGCCGTGTGCCAATAAACTGTTTACAAAGACAGTGACCCAAGGGCTGTCTGCTGAGCCCTGCCCTAGACTTGTGAAGACAGGGGCTGTGTCCGTGCTGGCCATCGCTGTGTCCCCAGCACTGGGACCAGCACGCGATGGTTCCAATTCTGGGGACACAGGAGAGACTGTGTCCTCTAAGGAGAGACTCGGGTGGGACAAACAGTGAGGAAGAACCGAGGTGTCCGTGGTCGCCGAGCAGGTGGATGTCTCTGCTCAGGGCGCCGTCACGTACCGAGCAGGTCCCGCTCCGCCGAGCCAGGCCCACGCGGTGCTCTCTGGTCTCAGGAGCCGCAGGCCAACATTGTCACCCCCCCGCGGTGGGAACCGCTTCCGGCTCCTGCAGCCCCTTCTCAGGGTTCAGCTCCTCCCCTCCGGTCAGCCCCCATCTCCTGGTGGCCGGTCCCCTCCACCCCCCGCCCTTCCACGGGCTCCCCACTTGATGGCTCTCTCTTGCTCTCTCTCCATCTCTCTGTCTCTCTGTCTCTCTCTCTGTCTCTGTCTGTCTGTCTGTCTGTCTCTCCTGGAAGCAGAACACTTCCGACTCAGGCAGTACCTGGGCCTAGACGCCGCCCCGCCCGCAGGCCGGTCCCGCCACCCTCGGGCAGCGAGAGGTCCTAGTCTGGGCTCTCATGGGGCCAACGCCTGGCTGCTAATAGTGTCAGTGTCTGCAACTCTTAGTCCTGTGTCAAAAGCAGAGTCCGCAAGTTTCACTGAGAACATCTCTGAGTTTTGAAAATTTAAAAGGAAAAATTCTAAATGCAGAGTCACAGCAGGGTTCGATCTGGGGGTGACGTGATGGAAACCCCGTTTTAGGAAGATTCACTCGTCCCGCCCTGGAATGCAGGATGGCTTGTTTACGAGGGACGAGGAGGCAGGGGGGCGATCCAGTGCGGGTCGCGCTTTCGTGGGAAGTGGCGCTAAAACCATGTGATGCTCAAAAATCTCATCTCGCGTTTCAGAGCGTCCGTCTGCAGTACGCCCCTTCGCTCCGACTCGCCCTCATCGGGAGACGCCATGGCTTCGGGAGGCCCTCCCCCGTCAGACCCACTGCCTCCTCTGCTTCCCCTCAAACCTTCTCTGCCCCCTGCTCACACCCGGCTTGGACTGGAGCTTGCTAGACGTGTGGCATTTGGATCTCCTGGTCTGAGTCCCTTGAGCATGGCGAGTGTTCTCGCGTAGACCCCGAGGCCTGGCCCTGCCCGGGGCAGGGGGCCCTGCGTGTAATAATGGACTTCAGAGGGCTCTCCCACGAGTGACCCGAAGCTGCAGTGGGCAGGGGGCTTGCGGCTGGCACCGTGGGCGGAAGGTGCCTGGGAGTTTGCTCCCCTGGGCGCAGCTCGGCCCTGCCCCACTCCCGGCTCCTCTGCCTCTGTGCCTGGTCCCCTGGCTTGGCTCGGCCTCCCCATCGGCCGACCTTGGCGTTGGGCCACACGAGCGGCAGCCCGGCTGCTCCTGCTCATGCAGAATCGTGAGACTTCGGTCCCGAACTTCCTGGCACGACTCTCTTGGTGAAATAATTTTGCAATGAAATAATTTTGCAAAGATGCCTTCTCTGTGTTCCTAGGAGTAAATCCCGGAATTCCAGAAGCTTCTCAAAGCTCACAACTGCACTTTTCAGTCTCCTGAAATGCTGCTTGAACGTCCCCTGATCGCGGCTGGGAGCCGGCTGAAGCCCGATGGGGACGCCTGCCGGGCACGCAGTGGGTGCTCACCCAAGGCGAGGGGCGGGAGCGGGCACATCAGTGGACGATCAGATGGACACTTTCTGACGGTGGCCCTTCGTGCCATAGCCGGGACTGGACGCAGACATGAGCGCCAGCAGCCTGTGGCACATCAACGTTACCTAGACAGGTCCAAGATTCTTCATTTCTAAGGGCTGCGTTCTCGTTCTTGAAATCCATTCACTCGTTTTCGCGCTGACTTCCTGCGCTGCTGTTCCAGCTTCTGTTAGGTCTCCTTGGACAATTAAGCCAGATGCATTTGCCTCAAGTGAGATTTCCATTCCAGAATGACGGGGTTCCCTTGTCCCGTCGCTTACGGCAGGTGCTGAGGCTGCCCAGGCCTCCGTGCCAGCCTCATCTGACCTGCTCCTTACTCGCCTGCACTCGGCCTCTCGCTTTCTGGACCTTGTATCTGTCTGACCCGCTCCGAGCCTCGGCTGGTCTCCTCTCTGCGTCCACGGCCATCTCCATCGTCTGCATTAGTTCTGGCTCCACAGACCCTCCGCGGGGCGCCTCCTGTGTCCTGGCCTCAGCTCTCGGTTGGTGTCACTTTGCGGAACCGAATAAGGAATCGGGAGGAAAGGATTCTAGACCCAGGGGACTCAGACGCTTTCTGCATGATGTGGACGAGTCCCTCGGCTTCTCTGGGTGACGAGCGTGGTTGGACAGCTGATGTGCAATGTTCCATCTGATGACATTCAGAAAACCGTGGCTAAGGAAGCATTTCTTTCATACTTTCTTTTTTAAACTAGAAATCTCTCTATGGCTGTAAAGATAATATATGCCAATTGTTTAAATGTTTAGAAGAATTCAGAATTTTTCAAAGATGTTCCCCTTAGATGCTACCACCAGAGATAACTATTATGAACAGCGTGTTGTTTACCTCTCTAAGCCTTTCTATGCAAACTCACGAGCTTTCAGTTTTTAGTACAGAGATGGACTTACTAGAAATTTGTCCTGTACTTAAAAACATCTCTTTACACTGAACACTGCAGGAGTGCTTGTCTTTCTTGATGGCTTGCAGTGGACGCTGTACCCCGAGAGCACTTGGAACACGCACACATCCCGCAGCTGCAGAGAGCCACCTGCTCTCGGCTCACGTGGAGCCCCACCCCCAACAGGGTGGCGCCCACCCCGGTGTGGCCTGCTGAGAACCAGCCCT
>NW_011888892.1:3450836-3455324 GCF_000151845.1 Pteropus vampyrus
CGGAACCGAATAAGGAATCGGGAGGACAGGATTCTAGACCCAGGGGACTCAGACGCTTTCTGCATGATGTGGACGAGTCCCTCGGCTTCTCTGGGTGACGAGCGTGGTTGGACAGCTGATGTGCAATGTTCCATCTGATGACATTCAGAAAACCGTGGCTAAGGAAGCCTTTCTTTCATACTTTCTTTTTTAAACTAGAAATCTCTCTATGGCTATAAAGGTAATATATGCCAATTGTTTAAATGTTTAGAAGAATTCAGAATTTTTCAAAGACGTTCCCCTTAGATGCTACCACCAGAGATAACTATTATGAACAGCGTGTTGTTTACCTCTCTAAGCCTTTCTATGCAAACTCACGAGCTTTCAGGTTTTAGTACAGAGATGGACTTACTAGAAATTTGTCCTGTACTTAAAAACATCTCTTTACACTGAACACTGCAGGAGTGCTTGTCTTTCTTGATGGCTTGCAGTGGACGCTGTACCCCGAGAGCACTTGGAACACGCACACATCCCGCAGCTGCAGAGAGCCACCTGCTCTCGGCTCACGTGGAGCCCCACCCCCAACAGGGTGGCGCCCACCCCGGTGTGGCCTGCTGAGAACCAGCCCTCTCCAGTGACGGCTCCATGCAAGGGCACAGGGCCCTGGCGCCCCCGCCCTTCGCGTGCCTCCGAAAGGTGCGATGAGCTGAGGCCTCCCTCAGTCCTGCCCACTCCGCATCCTTACGATGCTGTTCCTGAGTGCACCCCTCTTCCCCACACAGCCCCAGGTGGCAGATCTCTGGCTCTCGTCTGCTTCTCCTGACACCGGACCTGCTTTGTAGTGTTCATTGCCTGGAATGGAAGCACCAACATTTAGTTAACCAGTCCGAGTATTTTCAATTTTCTTAAATTTTATTCAGATTATTGGGCTGACCTTGGTTAATAAAATGATACAGGGTTCAAATGCACAATCCTATAATCCATCATCTGCGTATTGCATGGCGTGTTCGCCGCCCACAGTCAAGTCTCCTTCCGCCGCTGTGTCTTTGGCCCCTTTATTTACCGTTTCCTGCCCCTCCCTTCCCTCCTGTTACCGTCATTCTGTGTCTGTGTCTGTGAGTTTTCGTGTGTTTGTTTGTTTGCCTTGTTTGTTTTTTGCTTCCAGTTTTATATCCCACACATGAGTGAAATCACACGGTTCTCGACATTTTCCATCTGACTCATTGCACTTAGCATAATAACCTCAAGATCCATCCATGTTGTCGCAAATGGCAGTATGTCATCTCTTCTTCCGGCTGAGTCATATTCCGTCGTATATATGTGCCACCTCTTCTTTATCATCTCTCAAAAGACACCTCAGTTGTTCCTATGTCTTGGCCACTGTGAATAATGCTGCAGTGATCATACGGATACTTATATCTTTATGAACAAATGTTTTCAAATTTTGGGGGTAGATACCCAGAAGAGGGATGGCTGGGTCACATGGTAATTCTATTTTTAATTTTTTGAGGAGCCTCCATACTGTCTTCTATGTGGCTATGTGAATTTACATTTCCATTAGCAACGTATGGGGGTTCCTTTTCCTCTACAATCTCTCAAACACTCGTTACTACTCATCTTGTTGATAATATCCATTCTAACAGGTGCGAGGTGGTATCCGATTGTGGTTTTGATTTGCGTTTTCCTAATAGCTAGTGAAGTTGAGCATCTTTTCATCTATCTATTGGTCATTCGTATGTCTTTGTGGGTTAAGTGTCTGTTCGGGTCTTCTGCCCACTTTTTACCTGGATCGTTTGGTTTTTTTTTTATCGTTGAGTTTTATGGGTTTTCGCATATTTTGGATATTAGCCTCTTATCGGTGGTGGCGTTTGTAAATATCTTCCATTCAGTTGGTTGCCTCTTTGCTCTGCTGAGGATTTCTTTTGCTGTGCAGAAACTTTTTAGTTTGATATAGTCCCGTTTCTTTATTTTTGCTTTTACTTCCCTGGCCTTTGAGGTCAAATTCAAAAAATCCTCTCTGAGACCAAGGTCCACATTTTTCATTGTTTCCAACAATGAATGTCCCTGAGTGTCCATCTGTGAACCGAGTTCAGGTCACGTCCTTGGAGCAGCCTACGTGACGGTGGGGATTCCGAGGGTCCCTGAAGCTCTTCCAGGGGGTCTGTGGGGCCGTAACTCTTCTCAGAATAGCACCAGGTTGTCATTCGCCTTTCACCGTGTTGACATTTTGCACTTCGGGTGTGAAAGCAGCAGCGGGGACATGGCGGATCCCGGGGCAGGGATCGCAGACGTGGCAGCAGGCCGCGCCCGCGGTCAGCGTACGCACTCACGATTTTAAAAAGCCGGGTTCACTTAAAAATGCCCCGGATGAAGCGGCGAAATCGATTATTTTTATTAAATCCATCCCCTTGTCTGCGTCTCTTTCATATCCTGGGAAACGTGCGTGAAGCATTTCTGTCACCCGTCCCAGCGCCGGCTTTGTCCCAGGGGAAAGCACTCACGAGATTGTCCCCGTTCGAAGCCGCACGAGCCGCTGCTCGCTCGGGACTCCACGGCTTCAGGGCACGGCGGACAGCCATGCGGTGGCTCCCCAGACTGGGCTGCTTGCTAGATGTGTTCCCAAAACTGAATGCCGCGAGCCTGTCACTTCAAGGAAAGCAGCTGACAGGACCTGTCCGCCCGGAATGAGATGTGAGCTTTCAAGTGAAAATTGGAATCTAGGAGCACTCACTCGTATCAGCCACCATGTGCTTGATGGCTTCCCAGTAAACACGTCACTGATGAGATCGGTGGTGATTTTAGCAAATGTGATTTTAATGAAATGTGTCAACATTCGGAAGACCAGTGAACCAACATTTTTCCAAACGACCGATTCGCGATGGTATAAAATCGTCTGTGGGGAAGAAGTCCGGTCAAAGCATAAGATAGACAGGTGGCGTTGCATGTCATGGAATAGAAAATGGTCACCGATGGGGTTTCTGCTTCCGCTCGTCGACTAAACTTTTAAGTGTTTTTATACAGTATGCCAGAAGAATCTCCACGGTTATCTGAAAAGGCCAGTAAAGTCTCTTTCCCAACTCCACATCCGTGTGAGGTCTGATTTTCCTCATGTGCTTCAACCAAAACATATGACACGCAACGCCTCACACATAGATGCAGACGTTCAGCTGTCTTCTGTTAAATCAGATATTACAGAGATATGCAGAAATGCTGCTCTCCTCATTACTTTTTTTCGTTTTGAAAAATGTAGCTATTTTTTAATAAAGTCTTTTGTTAACACAAAATGGCTTTATTATTATTATTTTAAAATACATTAAACATTTAGATGCATCCTCAGGTTTAATTTCTAATACAGTAAATATTCATAGCTATAATCCATATATTTTTTAAAAAAGCTATTTGGGGTCTTTATGGTTTTTTATAGCTTCTGAGACCAAAAAGTTTGAGAATTGCTAGCACGGTCCATTTTTCTCGTCATTCTCATACTGATTTCTGAGGAAGGAGAGATGGTGACAGTACCTTAGCTGCTAAGCCGGGTCACCATGCACCGAGCTAAAAGTACAGGGTAGGCTGTTCCCTACTGTCCCTCTCCCCGAGTGGCTGGACAGTGGACACCTGGGGCACAGGCTCTTGCCTGCCCGTCTCCTGTCATCCTCTCTGAAAGATCCACATGAACCTAACGTCCGCCTTCTGGGTTCTTAGTTCTCCACATTTCCAATAGTTCCAATAGTTTTTGCTCTTCTCACATCACACCTTAATAAGTGTTTTTCATAAGGCTTCATTATTTGCCAAATATCTTGCAATTTTCCAAGGTTTTGGCTTGTTTTTAAAATTTTTTGATCATGTATTTGGACATGCAAATTGTTTAAAATATTTTACATAACATAGTTTTATTTTTTTTAATTTAGTGGCTTTTGCTTTGCTGTCGCATTAAATTATTTTTAAAACATTCTTCGAAATTCTCTTTTGGAATTTTAAAGTCTTCATTTGAGCTTTATCTCTTTAATGAAGTTAAAATTTTAAAAAGCTATTTTACTGAGGTGTAATTTACATATAATAACATGAATGCTCCATATTAAGTATAGGGTTCATGAGTTTTATACGCCGTCCGAATACATTTTTTATGTAAAAATGTATATACATTGTCGAATGCAACCAGCATCGTATGATTATAGCATTGTTCAGATGTTTGACTGTTGATGGATATTTGAGTTATTTCTATTTGGAGGCTATCATTAATAAAGCTGATATGAACATTCATACACAAGTCTTTTGTAAATGTAGTCTTTAAAATTGCACGTTCAAGTTGGTTATTACTGATAAAAAGGAAAACCGTCCTGAAACATATTTTTATGTGGTACGCAGGAATTTTAAGAAATGTGCTTAGTTTTAATAGTGTTACAGATAATGCTCTTCGATTTTCCACATAGACAGTAAGACAATCTTCTCTCTTTCTTTCCAATATTTAAACATTTTGCTTCTTGTCCTTGCCTTATTATGTTAGAACCT
>NW_011888892.1:3456194-3459801 GCF_000151845.1 Pteropus vampyrus
CTGTTCACTGGATGTTTCTAACAGATTCTCTTAATTTTAGAAAACTTATTTCTACACCCCAGTTACCTAGAATTTTTATCCAAAGTGGATATGCAATTTTAGCGAATATCCTTTTGGCATCCGCGTGGATGACCACATGGTTTTCCCATGTGATCTCTTAATATGAAGAAATGGCGGCGATGGGCTTTCTGACGCTCCGCTGCTGTTCGTATGCGGTTTATCTTTCCTCTCCCTCGAGGTGTGAGCTCCTCGGGGGTGGGGAGTGGGGGGGAGACACCTCTGCATCTGCGTGCCGGCACACCGTAGACTCACAGCCAATGTTCGCTGAAGTGAGTCGTATCAACGATCATTTGAATTCAAGGTCATGTTCTCTCGGTTAAATCGATGGAGTGCTGGAGGTGACCTCTTCTTCCTTCTCGTCCCTGTCCACCTGTCCCGGTTCCCCTTCCCCACTGAGCCCCTCGCCGTTCTGCAAGCAGAGAATTACGTCTCTTCTTTCTCGTTACCCAACGATCGACGTTTATGAACAAAAGCGCATTTCTTACATTTGTAACGACCGCCCCTTCTCATCTGAAGTACATTTGCTTTTCCCCAACTAGGCTTAGGTAAGAATTCATTCTCTGACTAGCTCAGCAGTCGCACAGAAGGGGCCTGCAGGTGGACTCTAATGGGAATTCGGGTTCTCAGGTTTTTATTTCTCCCTGATGATTTTACTGTTTTCAAATTTTCACAGGAAAAAAAAATGGGCGTAAAATAATATAATTTCAAACTCTCTCTCTCTCTAGCAGTTTAATCACGGATGAACTTCATTAGAAGAACAGAACATTATTCCATCGCCGAGTCACTGAAGTGGCCGAGGCAGTGCTCTCTGGAAAGACGAAGGTCTGGGGCTTCATGCACTTCGACTGGCTGCACAGACAAGCCCTTGACCTGGAAAAACAGCTGAGGCCCAGGAAGGTGGACGCGCGCTGATGGCGGCCACATGGGCCGAGCAGACACTGGAACCCCGACATCCTGATTCCACGGTGCACGCTGGTGAACTTCTGCCAAGCCGGGAGATGTAGATCAAAGGTTGGTTTGGAGGACGATCTGCCTTGAGCTCATGGCCCGTGAGAAGTCGGGCAGCAAGGGAAGGAATGCACCCAGGGAGCGTCCTAGAGACCGGGGGACCAGGGGCCAGGACCTCCAGCTGGGGGGATGCCGTGCAAGCTCTGCACACTCTGGCTTCCTCCCTTCCAACAGTCTGACTCTGCCTGGAAGAATCAGAGCATCTGCGATGGTCTGGAGGCCTTCCCGCCCCTTCCCCAATGCAAACCCTTGGAGGGGGCAGGTAGATGCCACAACCCTAGTCAGATTCTGAGCCTGATACCGTTTTTACTTCAGGCAATAACCTCCTTATGACTCAGTGTCTTCACTCCAAAATAGGGTTAATAAAAGTGCTATGAAGTTAAAGTTGTTGTAACACCCCCCAAAACCTGAGCATGAGCTTGTTCAGCTAAAGAGCAACCCAGTGATTTGAAAACAGAATGTGCCTACTAGTGCCATCTGTTGGTAGCAGATGAGCTGGTGCAGAAGCTCCTGCCACAGGTTATTATTTTTTTTATTTAGTGTCAAGTATACAGTACACTGGTTAGACATTTATGTAGTTTATGAAATGATCCCCTTGATTGTTATTTCTCTGGCTCTCCACCCAGCCATTACCTTACTGCTGACCGCATCCCCTATGCCGTGCTCCCCAGCCCCGTGACCCTCTATCAACTACTGATTAGTACTTCTTCAGCCCTTCACCGCCTTCTTCCAGCCCCCAGCCTCCCTCCCTTCTGGCCATCACCAGATTGTCGTCTATATTTGTGAGTCTGTTTTCGATTAGTTTATTCTTTTTGTTCCTTAGATTTCACATATACATGAAATCATGTGGTATTTATTGTTCTCTGACTTATTTCACTCAGCATAATAACCTCTAGGTCCACCCATGTCGTTGAAAATGGTAGGATTTCATTTTTTTTTAACGGCTGAGTAATATTCCATTGTATATATGAACCATAACTTCTTTATCTAATCATCTGTTGATGGGCATTTAGGTGACTTCCATATCTTGGCTATTGTAAATTGTGCTGCCAGGAACATGGGGTGCATACATCTTCACGCATTATTGTTTTGCTTTCCTCTGGATAAACACCCAGAAATGCAATTGCTGGGTCAAAAGGTAGATCCATTTTTAATTTTTTGAGGCACCTCCAGGCTGTTTTCCATAGTGGCTGTACCAATTTGCAATCCCACCAACAATGTATGAGGGTTCCCTTTTCTCCACATCCACGCCAACATTTGTTCTTCTTTGATTCATCGATGACAGCCACTCTGACAGGTGTGAGGTGATATCTCATTGTGGTTTTAATTTGCATTTCTCTGATGATTAGTGACTTTGAGTATCGTTTCATATGTCTATCGGCCAAGGGTATGTCCTCCTTGGAGAAATATCTGTTCAGGTCTTCTGCCCATTTTTTAATTGGGTTGTTTGGTTTTTTGTTGTTGAGTTGTATGAGTTCTTTATATATTTTGGCCATCATCCCCTTATGAGATGTATCATAAGTGAATATTTTCTCCCATTCAGTCGGTTGCTTTTCGTTTTGTCGATGGTTTCCTTTGCTGTGCAGAAACCTTTTAGTTTGATACAGTCCCATTTGTTTACTTTTTCTTTTGTTTCTCTTGCAAGTTTGTTCAGAGGTGAAAGGTCCTGGGCAAAGAAGCTCGAGATCTCACGTTTCGCGGTCGGGCGGGGCTGCTTTGGTAGCTGCGAGGGATGGTGAGCGGCTGCAGAACGCTTCTCAGCACGTCACCGGTGTTTCTTCTCTTCACCGGGGCTTTGAGGTGAAACGGGCCGGGCCTCTCGGTGTCGAATTCCCATCAGGCACCCTCGGCCACAGTCTGGCCACAACAGGTCAGATGTGAAGGACAGAGGAGAATTGCTTAGTGTCATCTGATCTCAGGAGCAGATATGTAACTGGGGATTAAACATAACCATCGTTTGCAAAAAAATAGAACTGCTTTGAGATATTTACTGAAAGGAAATGGTCAGTGCTCTAAGACAGGACTTTTGTTTATCTTTAATTATTTTCAGCAAATTAAGGTTATGCTCAGCCTTCTGTGTGCGTGTTTCTGGGTGGAGTGTAGAACTGACATCATGAAGGTGCTAGAAAATTGGCTAGATTTCTATTTAGTCTTCTTTATGTTTCCAAATGAAAGTTTAATGACGGGGTACAGTTTTGATAAGATGTTTGTGGGGGGAATTTCATGTGCGTTTGTGGAAGAGTCCTGTCTTCTTCTAGCAGATGAAATGGTGGTGCTGTTTTTGAAACCTCACTCACCGTGTCTTGGCTCCAATGCCAAGGTGAACACCAGCTAGATGAAGTCCCTCACCAAGCAGAAAGGTAGGAATGCTGAATGTTGACGCAAATGTTCCAGAATCTGGAAGAGAAATCCGAATAAGCACATGTCTTCAAACATGGGGCAGGTTTCCTCACAAGACTGGGGCGAGAGACGGGGTTTGTCCTGGAACCGTGCGATGACTCGGGGGTCGCCAGATAAGGAGGACATCTCTTACAGGGCC
>NW_011888892.1:3463843-3465766 GCF_000151845.1 Pteropus vampyrus
GCCTGTTAGGAACCGGGCCACACAGCAGGAAGTGAGCAGCAGGCAAGGGAGCGAAGCTTCAACTGTATCTGCAACCGCTTCCCAGCGCCAGCATCCCCACCTCAGCTCTGCCTCGGGTCATCAGGCACTAGCTTCGCACAGGTGCACTGGTCCCTGGTGCCAAAAAAGGTTGGGGACCGCTGCTCTATGCTCGGCCTGACAGCCTGCTGGATTTCGCTGGATTCCTCGTCGTGCCTCGCAGGTGCTTCCATGAGCGGGCTCCGCAGAGCTCCCGCCCGGCTCCTCTGTGGGCAGCTGCCAGCTGCTTCACGCAGCGAACCGGTACTTTCTCCACTGTCACCTCCGGTCAGGTCCCGGCCTCACTTCCTATCCAGGAACCTGCCCCGAGGAACAGGCTGTCAAGCCTCCTGGGAAGAATCAAATAGCCGATTCTGTATGCGCCGGCACTGGCGGTGCTTTAAGCCCACGTCCGAGGTGCAAGGATGTGACAGCAGCTCCTGAGCTGACCATGACCTTCTGGACCGCTGAAAGACGTCCGCCCTCCCCTGCTCTTTGGAGAGGAAGCTAAATCGTCTTTTATGTGACGTGGGCGAGGAATTGGCAGCGCGCAGTGGGGACGGGTCTGGACACGCTTCCCCTCGGCCAGCCGGCTCCCAGGTGGAGTTCAAGGCCGTTCTGCTGTGCCTGGGGCCTGAGGGTCCGGACCAGGCCCCTGGGAGGGGGCCGGGCACGTAGAGGATTTGTGCCCTGTGGTTGATTCGAGAGCCACAGTTGCTGCACTGCGTCTTTCTTCCCTCGGGCTGTCTTCCTCTCGAAAATTAATTTTGTCTGATTGAAGAGGCTTGTTAGCCTCACAGACCCCGCAGCATCTGGGGACCACTGAGGCTCTGCTTCCCTGTGCAGACGGCCGTGGTCACGGTTCTGAAAAATCGCACCCTGCACCTTCCGCAGGCCTCGGCCGGTCACAGCCCTCGCAGCTGGGTCGGGGTGACAGCGGCCTTGGCCGAGCCCAGGACCTCACCTCTCCACGCCTGCTGAGCCCGGGCACATGGTGAAGGCTCCCAGCGAGGACCATCTGTTTGTTCGCTAATCCGAGTGGCGCTGGACAGCAGCTTCTTCATATGACCAGCCATCATGCGGGTGGCGCTGGGGCAGCTGTGGGTGGGCAGCCGGTGTAGTCAGGAGGACAGGTGCCCATGACGATGACCCCTGAGCTGACTGAGGACTGCGTCCCAAATGCACGTGAAAACACCCGCAGTGGCCAAGCGGAGGACTCTGGGCGTGGGAGAGTTGCCATCCCATCACTCCTGGGATGGAATTTGGGGCCCAAACCAGGACCGAAGTAGATTGGCAGGGAACGTGGGAGGCAAGCGGTGTCCCCACAGGACTTCAGGGAGGAGAATAGGGACGGGAGTCTGAGAGAGACGGAAGGCACTCTGAGACCTCACTCTGTTTCAGCCAGAAAACCCAATCAACATATTTTTAAGATGGGGAAGTAATTCGGGCCGGGTACGTTTGCTTTCGCCCACTGGCATTTTAAGCGACAGCTGAAACCAGGACTGGTGTGTTCTTCGCATTTCCCTGCGGGCCTGGTCGAGGGCTGACAAGGCACAGGGAGTCACGGGGCCAGCCCGCCTGCAGCCCGGCGTTGCCCTGTGCCACAGCGACTCGGCATCATCGTCATCACTCGGCGTGCAGGAAGTGGCCTCCTCCTGGCAGTGGGCAGGATAAACTCACTCAGCGGCAGTATCGGTGATCAGGAACGCTGAGGCCACTGTGGGACAGGCCCAGTCGACCCGCAGAACAGTGGAGAGAGGCCGTGGGGACTTGGGTTTCCCGAGGGAGACGGCACGGCCGTTCCCGAAGATAAGCAGCTCGGATGAGGGAGGCGTAAGGACGCAGACAAGAGAGATGGACTGATGG
>NW_011888892.1:3466563-3468902 GCF_000151845.1 Pteropus vampyrus
GCCCTCTGGGGATGCAGCTCTTCCCCGCACGAGCACGCCTGACGTCGCCTCTCTGAAGACTGAGCCTCCTTATTTAAAATACGCAGGGTGGGCCTGTGCTCTCTGTGCAAGCTCCGCCTCCAAAGTCAGTGCAGTTAACCCCGGAACAAAACAGGTGTAGATCGTGTGTGCCCACTTACGTGGGGAGGTTTTCAATCAACCCACTCAGTTCAAACTCACCTCGTTCAAGGGTCAACCATTGTTCTAAAAACTTTTGAAATATCGAAAATGGTATGGTGGTTCCTCAAAAAACTCAAAACGGAATTCCCATAGGATCCAACAATCCCACTTCTGGGCTTATACCCAAAAGAAATGAGAGCAGGGACTCGAAGAGATATTTGTACACCTATGTTCACACCTGCATTATTCACAGGAGCCAAGGGGTGGACGCAACACAGTGGATTTTGTGGATGGATACGCACAATGCGGGATAGCCACACACTGGAATATTACCCAGCCTTGAAAAGGAAGGGGATTCTGAATCACACTGCAATATGAACGACCCTTCAGGACATTATGGAAATGAAGTGAACCAGTCACAAAAAACAAACAAACATACAATTCCACTTATAAGAGGTACCTAGAATGGTCAAAGTCACAGAGACGGAAAGCAGAATGGTGGTCGTCGGGAGCTGGGGGGTAGCGGGGGTTCTTGTTTATTGAGGGGAGAGGGTCCGTTTTGCCAAGTGAAGAGTTTGGGAGAGACGGGTGGTTGTGATGAGTGCACAGTAATGTGACAGCGCATAATGCTGCTGAGCTCACTTTAAAATGCTTAAAGTGGTAAGTTTTATAAGAGGTAGAGTTTACGATTTTTAAAAAGTGCTGTGAATACAGATATCACTCATTAAAAGTTCTCAGCTTTTTCATAAAACTGAGATTTTGAATTTTTACAAATTGTAAAGCCATTGGAAAAGACAAACCTCATTAGGGGTGTCTGTTTTATTTAGTTTCATTTAAAAAAAAAAATGTCAGAATAAGCAGCCTAGGCTTGGTCGGACAGCTCTGTCAGTGGAGGGCTGGCTGGCCGTGACCCTGGACTGTGGGTTGAATTCAGATCTTCCTCATGAGTTCCTTCTTGAACCAGAAGCTCCAGGGCATGGATTTGTCATAGCAACGGACCACAGCCAACTGCACCAGCACAGTTCAGCCTTCTGTGCGTGTCATAGCCACTAACATTCCATTGACCAAAGCAAGTCACATGGCCAAGACCAAGATAATGGGCAGAGGAAGAGTACTCTTCCAGCAGTCGGAGGGGACTGCGAAGTAACGTGACAATGGCTGTGTGTGCGTCTAGTCCTATAACAAGGGGTGAGGTGTGCGGTCAGTGACCCCGTCTACCTTGATCATATCCTCAAATCGAAGTGACTTTCCTTTCACTCCAGAAGCCCGATTCCATTTTAGAGCGAAGACAATCATTTCTTAATGTTGCTCCGTATTTATTTGATTTCTTGCAGAATCCTGTCTCCAATCAGCCCTTTGTTTTCCTAGGACCGTGTTCGTACTGTAAACAAACCACAGCCTCTTGGAGAAACTGTCACTTCTCTGTGTGTTCTATTTCTGACTTGTGGGGGCTCAGCCAGCATCCTTCCTGCCCCGTGGAGTCACACTTTTTAATTTTTCCCCTAGTGGCTTTTTTTTTTTACATTTCACAGCACATCAGTCTCATCGGCATGTAGTAGCCGACTCTGCGTCCAGCTCTTGCTCATTTTTTAATATCATCTTGGTCATTACTTGGAAACAGATCCAGACTTAAGCGTTCCTGGTAATGCCTCTGATGAGTAATCATCGCCCGCATCCATCACTCCCGCCTTCACTACCCTGCGTGTCAGGAATTTCCTCAATGACTTAGGAAAGTTGAATCAGACATCCTGTCAGCACAGCCGGGGTGTCTCATCGGAGCTCCCCCGTTTCAGCGTCACTGCATGGGAGGATATACCGATGGCAGGATTCTTCAGCAGTGTGGTCCAATTTCCCTGGCTCACAGAAAATAAAAGAAGTGGAGATCCTCAGGAAGAACATAAAATGCAGATACTCCTGCTCAGTTTATCCCCACTGACAACCATCGGCCAACATTCAGAGCCATTATACGTTTCGGTGCTGAGAGCCTCCTCTGTTAATTCTGAGCTTCAAAGTAGTACTCGTAGAAATGTTGCCTTGCTTTCTTATAAAATGAGTGCATTTCCAGCGAGAGGGCTCTCCTTGTGCCAGGATGCAAACGCTGTTTACAGAGAACACACACCTGGGCACCTGCTAGGTTCGCAGCAGGAGGATGCAGCGTAGGACCCAAGAAAGGACACTGG
>NW_011888892.1:3468952-3471086 GCF_000151845.1 Pteropus vampyrus
GGAAGAGTACTCTTCCAGCAGTCGGAGGGGACTGCGAAGTAACGTGACAATGGCTGTGTGTGCGTCTAGTCCTATAACAAGGGGTGAGGTGTGCGGTCAGTGACCCCGTCTACCTTGATCATATCCTCAAATCGAAGTGACTTTCCTTTCACTCCAGAAGCCCGATTCCATTTTAGAGCGAAGACAATCATCTCTTAATGTTGCTCCGTATTTATTTGATTTCTTGCAGAATCCTGTCTCCAATCAGCCCTTCGTTTTCCTAGGACCATGTTCGTACTGTAAACAAACCACAGCCTCTTGGAGAAACTGTCACTTCTCTGTGTGTTCTATTTCTGACTTGTGGGGGCTCAGCCAGCATCCTTCCTGCCCCGTGGAGTCACACTTTTTAATTTTTCCCCTAGTGGCTTTTTTTTTTTTTTACATTTCACAGCACATCAGTCTCATCGGCATGTAGTAGCCGACTCTGCGTCCAGCTCTTGCTCATTTTTTAATATCATCTTGGTCATTACTTGGAAACAGATCCAGACTTAAGCGTTCCTGGTAATGCCTCTGATGAGTAATCATCGCCCGCATCCATCACTCCCGCCTTCACTACCCTGCGTGTCAGGAATTTCCTCAATGACTTAGGAAAGTTGAATCAGACATCCTGTCAGCACAGCCGGGGTGTCTCATCGGAGCTCCCCCGTTTCAGCGTCACTGCATGGGAGGATATACCGATGGCAGGATTCTTCAGCAGTGTGGTCCAATTTCCCTGGCTCACAGAAAATAAAAGAAGTGGAGATTCTCAGGAAGAACATAAAATGCAGATACTCCTGCTCAGTTTATCCCCACTGACAACCATCGGCCAACATTCAGAGCCATTATACGTTTCGGTGCTGAGAGCCTCCTCTGTTAATTCTGAGCTTCAAAGTAGTACTCGTAGAAATGTTGCCTTGCTTTCTTATAAAATGAGTGCATTTCCAGTGAGAGGGCTCTCCTTGTGCCAGGATGCAAACGCTGTTTACAGAGAACACACACCTGGGCACCTGCTAGGTTCGCAGCAGGAGGATGCAGCGTAGGACCCAAGAAAGGACACTGGCTCTGCAGATGCTGGGCAGTAAAGCAAGCTCTGCACGACTAGGCGGCCAAACCCCCCGGAAGCTGGGTTCCGGCGGAGCATCCCTGAGCATACCGTGACCCTGCCGAGTTCCGGTTGAGGCAGGTCTGAAGCAGGACGCGGCACCTTTGCAAGAACATCGTCTGAGCGATACAGTGGAAGAGAGACAGCTGGCGGTGATGAGGTCTGCAGATGCTGATCTCGGTCAGCAGAAAAGATGCGAGCATGAAGTCGCAAGTCATGCTGAGCCCCTGCCTGCCCAAAGCAGAGACCCATCCAAAGGGCAGATCGCCTAGTGGATAGAATAGCTCTCTTCGGCTTTTGTCCCAACTCACTCTCCTGGTTCACCCTCCAGGCCGTTGGTGGTGCTTTGTTACAGCAGCCATAGAAACACACATACAGGGATACAGAGCATCGCAGTAGGTAAATGTCCACAAAGGAACCAGAATTTCCAGTAAGTTTCAGAGGCAAATGTTGTCGAAACTTCAAAATATGCAATATTTGAATTATTTATTGAAACCAGAACAACGTAGAAAACAAAACTCTTAAACGCCATAACTACAAAAATAAAAAAATAAATAAATAAAGCAATCTCAGGTATGAATATTGATGCAGTAATTAGAAATAAAATATTAGCGCTAGATTCCACCAACATATTCCAAAAACGTAAACCTACTTCTATCAAAAATGTTTTTTTTTTTCTAGGAATACATGGATGGTTCGGCATTAGAAAGTCCATTAATGTAATTCAGGATATTAACTGACCGAAGAAGAATGATCAAATGACTTTCTCCATGGGTAGCAACACGTACACGTTGAAAAAAAATAACATCAAATCTTGACAAAATAAAACTCCTTAATGAACTATGAAATGATAGGTATCTTTCTACAGTGTAGGACCAAAAGCTAGAATCCAGCTAGTGGGGAAAGACCAGAAACATTTCCAACCAGGTCAGGATAATGAGAAGGATGCCCACTGCAGGTCGTCTCTGAGTACGTGCACAGCGTCCACTAGTCTGAGCAAGGAGCTGTTGAGAA
>NW_011888892.1:3471136-3474330 GCF_000151845.1 Pteropus vampyrus
GCAGTAATTAGAAATAAAATATTAGCGCTAGATTCCACCAACATATTCCAAAAACGTAAACCTACTTCTATCAAAAATGTTTTTTTTTTTCTAGGAATACATGGATGGTTCGGCATTAGAAAGTCCATTAATGTAATTCAGGATATTAACTGACCGAAGAAGAATGATCAAATGACTTTCTCCATGGGTAGCAACACGTACACGTTGAAAAAAAATAACATCAAATCTTGACAAAATAAAACTCCTTAATGAACTATGAAATGATAGGTATCTTTCTACAGTGTAGGACCAAAAGCTAGAATCCAGCTAGTGGGGAAAGACCAGAAACATTTCCAACCAGGTCAGGATAATGAGAAGGATGCCCACTGCAGGTCGTCTCTGAGTACGTGCACAGCGTCCACTAGTCTGAGCAAGGAGCTGTTGAGAACGGCTTCCTGAAGAACTGGCACTCTAGAACAGGAAGAGGACATGTTCTGTTGACTCGTTTTTATACCGTTCGAATCTTTCAAACATGTGCTTAAATTGCATAACTTTGGGTCCTCTGACTTTGTAATCCTTTGCCCTAACTGACATATACAATCAGTTAAGACAGAAATACTTAATCTGTGGTCACAGATCAGCCTGTGTTTGCTTAATTTTGGCCCGGGGGTACTTGTGAGGAGGTACTTGGTACTTAGAAGTACTTCCTCAGAGTCCTCCCTTCATGGATTCCAGTTAAGGATGATTCAGAGGAAGAACCACAAGTGGGTCTTGGAAGACTAAACTCACCTCCCATCACCTGTGCCCCCACCTGTATCAAGGAACACGCCGATGGAGGATGGGGTGGGGGCAGCATTCCTCGTACTACGTGATTCCTGTACTAACAGTCCGTGCTCGCCCCAGACACAAGACATCACGACATGCGTCACCTGTAATTGATTCCATTCCCCGCTCATTATCCCCATCAAGTCAGGCACACGGGAAGGAAAAACTACACCTAGGAGGAAAAATAAGTAGCATTGTGTCCTCACTGCCAGAAGCTTCTAGAGGTTGCCAGGTATCTCTGTCTGAAATCTACTTTGAAAATCGGAGAGTCTCTGAAGAAACGTCAGGAAACAACCTTTCGGGTCCTCCAGACTCAGATTTTAAGCAATTCCTTCTCTGAGAAGCAGGGGCTCCGAGGGCAGGAGAAGATGAAAGTCTCGGCCGAAGCAGGGGGAGAGAACCCCCCCTTCCTTCGCCTTCTTGTTTTACTCGGACCTTCCATAGATTAAATGACACCCCTCACATTGAGGAAGGTCACCTGCTTTGCTCAGTTCGCCAATTCGAATGTTAATATCTTCCAGAAACACCCCCAAAATAATGTTTCACTACCTAGGCATCGCTTAGCCCAGTCAAATTGACACTTAAAATTAATCATCACAGAAACTATAACTTACTTCAGAGGAACAAAAAAATAACAAATATCATAACAAATATTGCATAATCACCATCCAGCTTAAGAAGTAACGCATAGCAAATATAGTAGAAACCCACTGGTTTCAATCACATTTTACTCAACTGCACATCAGCCCTCACCACTCCCCAGAGGCAACCACTGCTTAATAAACAGGTTGTGCTATATTCACAGAACAGAATTCATAGCCATGCAAACAAATGACTAAAACCACAGATATCAACCTGGATAGATCTCAAGCTCTCCGGGTCTGACCCCATGACAAAATGCACATTTCCATCTTTATTGGGCGTGGAGGTAGCTGTGTTTACATCTCGTCCTCCGAAAGTGGAAAGCCGATGAACTGACCAGTAGCTTCCTTCAAGGAGGCCCCACAGGGTCACGGATCGACTCAGATTGGGATTTTTAATAGGCCAAACTTGGTATTTTCCCATTAGACACACAGACTTTCCTTATACTTCACGGTTTGTAATTTCTACAGGTTAATATGCTTCGCACCAGAAAATCACGTAATTACTTTGCACTGAGATGCAAAGAGCTGTACCAGCTTAAACGCATAATCGTTACTGTGTTGTGAGCACGGCGGAGTTGGTTCTTATTTGTAATCCTGAGTTATTATGCGGCAAGTCTGCAAAATTATTTAGACAGAAATAATTATACCCAATGTAGTTAGCTTCCGAGTACCACAGATTGCAGTACCTGGGAAAGCGTGATCCTAAATATATGTGTGTGTGCACACGCGCGCACATGCGCGCGCACACACACACACACAGAGTGTTGTCTTGTTTTCTCTCTCTTTCCCCGAGTCCTTTATTTAGTTCCTTGCAAACTTTGATTCACTTAACAGCTTATCTTTGAAGATTTTTTTCTTTTCTTATTATATTTTCATAAGATTTAAATTACGAGCATCCCAGAAAAATCAGCCCATCCTCGGCTACCCACCAGCTTATGTATGTGATTATGTGGGTTCTCACCCCTCTCCGGACATCTTCCTGCCACTCAGAGTCAAGCTTAGAGACATGCAGGTCTTGAAAAGCAATTATCAAATAACCTCTAACTTGAGGGAGCTCAGACTCAGCGGAAAACCTAAAAAACTTTGCAAAACCGGGGGGGCCAAAACCAAAACCCCCACCCCCCCAGACATGGAGCTGTAACCTGCCGGTTTTGTCAGGTGCCGCTGCGTTAACTCGCGTGATGCCCTTGACTTTCTAAGCATTGCTTTCTGTGCAAAATGACGTGATCGGCCCTGCCTAATCACAGACTGTGTGCTCTGTAAGGCAGAGACTATTATTAAGGTAACTGACAAGCAAGTAGGACTCTTTATTCTTTTTGGCTGAATGACCTCGAAAATCAGCACAAGGCAACCCTGTTGATGTGCATTTGAACAGGGCTTTACTTAACTCAGTCATCCTCAACCTTGGCCGGGCTACGACCGTCTGGAAAAAGCTCTGTAAAAGTCGCAACGCCTCGGCCTTGCCACAGGGATTCTGACTTAAGTGATCTGGAAAGAGGGCAGAGCATCATGTTTTTAAAAAGCTCCCCAGGTGACTCGAATGGCCGCCCCGGACTGAGACGCTTTGTTGGCTTAGCTCCCATCTGAGCCTATCGCACTTTGATCTTGCAGTGAATTAATCCTCCTTCAAAGTATACCGACCTTGTGGCTGGCTTTCAGCAGTCACAAATCCGCGGTACCCAAAATGGCCTGCTCAGCATCATCCCAAAAGGTATTTAGAAGTGAAGATTCCTGAGCAAAATCCCA
>NW_011888892.1:3476340-3487607 GCF_000151845.1 Pteropus vampyrus
TCTCTGACCGAATCTCCTGCCCCATTTTTCCATAGTCCCAGTGAAGGTTCCCAGTTGCCTCCTGCTATAAATAGGGTCAAAATGGGGCTTACCCTTAAGCAACCCAGGGCCCTCCTCCTCCTTCTCCATCCCCACTCCCTTGGGTTGCAGGCCAGAGGTCATCAGCAGGGAGAAGCTCTTGTGTCACCTAGAACTAGGGGCGGGGTCTGGGGCCAGGGCGGCCTTTGTCTTTGCCGGCCTCCTCGGGGTGGGGCTCATCCATCCATGCCTCCTGTGTATCTAGGATAATCCCCAAAGGCTAACTCCTCCCTTCTCCCTAAACTTGGGACCTCCAGTTCCTTATCAGGCTCTACCACTCCCATCCGGGGAAAGTAAGAATGTCTCAGGTGCCCCCCTGACCCGTTGTGGCTGTGGGGAGCACAGAATCCCAAAGCCAGGGAGGACGAGAACATGGAGGGCTGTTCACCCCTGGCTGTCCTGAGGGTCGGAGGGGCCGGCGCACAGCTCCATGGTTGCCCTGGTGACCAACTGTTCACACCGCATACCCTTCTGGAGTGTTGACCTCAGCAGTGGGTCGGGGCTGCCAACTTCTCAGGGATCCACTGTCCCTAAATTCGCAAAAGTTGCCTCTGGTCTCTCCCCTGCGACCAGCTGGACAAAGCTTTCTCCCCTTTCGGGCAGAAACAAGTGAGTTCTCTTTCTAATCTATTATATATGGATTAACTTTATGCTCTCATCCTTCAGACTTCAGCTCTTGATTTTCCAAAGGAAGGTTTTTGGAATTCAAATTAGCTTTCTCTCTCAAGAGCCTGGCTCTTGCAGCTGAACACAGTAGCTTTCAAATCCTCCTCTGCTCCCGCTCCCTCTTATCGTCTCGATGCTACTGTGGGGGTGGGGGGACTTCATAGCGAAAGCCCTTCTCGCTGCTTCAATGGTGGAGGAGAAGGAATAAGGAGAAGGAATTCAAAGGCAAAACATATAACCATTATTGCAGGCTGAATTACGGCCACCCTAATCCCTGCAGCCAGAGATGTTGCCTTACAGATGTGACACAGTTAAGTATGTTGAGGTGGGGAGACGATTCTGGATTATCTGGGGGGCCCCAGTGTAATCACAAGGATCCTACTGAAGGAGAGGCAGGAGGCTCGAAATCAGAACAGAGATGTGACAACAGGAACAACGTTCGGAGTGATGAGCTCTCAGGATGGAGGAAGGGCCCTGAGCCAAGGAGGACAGGCCCCCCGAGAAGGTAAAGACAGGGTCCGCTCCGGGAGCCTCCAAACATGGCCTTGCTGACATCTTTCGTCTTTTCTTTTGCATGCATTTCTATTTATTTATTTGTATTAAGATAATTTGCATGTACAATTGGGTGAGTTTAAGGTGTACAATGTATTGATTTGCTTCATTTCTATATGCCAACATGATTGTCACCCTAGCGTGAGCTGACACCTCTACCAAGTCACATAATTGTCTGTCGTGCCACATAATTATCACTCCCTTTTTGTGGTGAGAACACTTGAGATCTGGCACCCCACAGCCACAGTGGCTCGGCCTCTTAGCGACTCTGAAGTTTACCATACAGTATGGTTGACTGTGATCACTGTGCTGTGTGCTCCAGGACTTAGCCACCTTCAGGTTGTAAGTCTGTACCCTTAAGTGACGTCTCCCCATTTCCCCCATCCCCCGGCCCCTGGTAACCACCTCTCTACTCTCCGTTTTCATGAGTTCCGCTTTTTAGACTACACGCGTGGATGATTTCAGACAGTATTTGTTGTTGCTATCACTCAGCACGGTGCCCTCGAGGTCCACCCATGTTGTGGCAAATGGCAGGGTTTCTTTCTTTCTCATCCTGCCGACATGTTGAATTGAGTCCCATAAGACTCATTTTGGACTTCTGACCGCTAAGACAATAAATTTGCATTGTTTGAAGCCACTCCCTTTGTGGTGATTTGATACAGCCGCTATAGGAAAGTAATACTGTAGAGTATCAAAACACTACCCAGTGGCATGCCACCATTGGTGGGGTTGGGTGCTGAACGCTGTCCCCCCGAGTATACTATAGACCCCACGAGCGGAGATCCAGGTCCATTTTGCCGGCTGCTGTGGTCTGCCTGTGATAGGCACACCAAAGATATTTGTTGAATAAATTGTTCCCTTTCTTAAAGACAACTTGTGCTCTGAAGATAACCATGTGCCAGTGTCAGGATGATTATCTGTTCGCTCTGACAGTCCCTGGCCTCTGGTCTCTGCAAAATGTGAGCATCTTACTTCCTACCGTGTTATCTGTTTTTCAAGGTCAAACCCGCCCACCTCAGCCCTCCCCTGCAGGTCTTATTTCCGCCCCAGCCAAATGGCAGGACCGGGATGCTTGACGCGACAAGGGGGGGGCCCTTTCCAGGCCGGCCGCACTCTCTGCCCATCTTTGGAGTTATTGATGGGGACTCGGGTCAGAGCTCCTCAGCCTACCCTTCCTTAAATGGCTTGGAACAAGTGGCCTGGTCTCTCACCAGGACGGAACCAGATCCCAGACATCTCCAGCGTAACGGCAGGAGACCCGAGCCGGCTCAGAGGAGGCGTGATGACCCTTCCCCACTCAGCACTTGCTCCCATGGGCATTAACCCTTCTCCGTGGCTTGGGGTTCAGCTCTGGAGAGGTGGGCAGCCTGACTGGCCTTTGGAAAATCAGCAGATGTGGACGCATGGAGACATCTTCTTCCCCGCCCTGGCGCAGACTACCTACCCCAGGGCTGGCACATGGCTGTCCTGGTACATGGCAACTGCAACCGATCAATGGCTGCCCGGAGGACCACGCTGGGAAAAATTCTGAGGGGACACCTCAGTTCAGACAAAAAGAGGGTCACGATCGATCAGTGGCATCCGCCATGGGCGTGAGGGCTAGGAGAGGTGGCACCACGACTTTCTGTTCCTGTGCCACCCTGCTGACCTTCTTATGCAGCCTTGAACCACCCGTGTCTTCGTGCCTCTCCAGCTGCGCTGTGAATCTCTTGAGGACAGAAACCAGGGGCACAGGCTTCTCTGAATCCCCAGCACCCAGCACAGGGCTCAGCTCATCGTGTGGCCTTTATAGACAAATGCTATTTTACCGCTCTCAGAGTATTGAAACGGTGACTTAAATAGAACCCCAATTCCTTACCGTATGTCATCAAACCCTTGGTTTCTCTCCTTCCTGCACAGCAGGGAGCCCCAGGCACACGCGTGAACCTGCCGCCATCACCGACATGTCCTTCTGCTGGCGTTTGAGCTGTTTTAGTTAGAAGCCTCTCGTATTAGGATTTAAGGCTTACACACATGGCAGCGGTCTATTTCTGGCATTAAAGTAATGGGCGCAGGTTAATTTCCTAGGATAACATCTCTAAATTAGGTAGAAATATTAGTAGTTAGCAATTTAGAAAGACAACCACTGAAAATCTATGTACACGCTAATAGACTTTTTATTACATATTTTTTAGCTGCGCACTGTGGAATGGGATGCTGATAAAGTGGCGATCGTGACTCTGGATTTAGCAGAAATAATATTCAAAATTCTTAACCTCGTTGTCGTTAAGAATGAATTGACTGTATAACAAATTTCAGTGAAGAAATTCTCTTAACGATCCTCACGTGTTTCACCATTGTTCACAGATGACTTAGCCAAATGAATCAATGGAGTTTAATTCTCCCAGAACCTTTCTTCAGCATGACTGCTAACCAGCTGTCTTAGCTCACAAAGTCTTTTCTGGTTTACTAAGAATACACCGGACGGTTTAAACCCGGTTTTACCCGCCCCGCCCCCCAGTCGAGTTGGAAAGAGAGGGAAGCGTGCCCGTGACTGAGACGCATCGTCATCTGAAACGAGCAGGACTCGTGTTTAAAAGTTTTCGCATCGCTGCGTGTGTCAGGAAGTGGCGGTTAATGCTAAAAAGGGTTAATCAGATTTAGTGGGTTACCATCCAAGTTTTATCAAATGTCAGAGTTCTCTCGATATGCTGCACCTCGGCGAGACGAGAGTATCATCGAGAGGGAAATTTATGGAATGTCTGTGTTGATCCCAGACACAAAAGGAGTCGTTTCCCCGGCAACAGCGATATCTCTGCATTCACAGGTTCAGGGTGTTCTCGCGGTCTCTCTCCTCCTTGGACTTGTGGGTTTTGCGGGGAGCAGGATGCATCCGCCTGGTTGGGAGAAGGGCGGGCCATCCTGGCCGAGCTGCCCTGGCCTCCCAGCCGTCCATCATGTCCAGCATCAAACTTCCTGCAGATGGGGCGGGAGGATGGCGGCTGGTCAGAGCGAGGGGCGGCTGAATCCATCCCAGGAGGAAATTACCCTCTTGCTCCACTGCAGATAAGTGGATTTTGGAAACAGATGGTACCATCTGCAAAACAAATTGCAGGAGGCTGATTCGATGGAGAGGTAAACAGCATCTACCTTCCTTGCCAACAGATGGACACGTTCTTCACCTATTACCCAGATACAAGGTATGGTTTCAATGACCTATATTTAAAATTCCAACCGGGGGAGGGCTATATGGGTATACAGCTGAAGAGAAGCATATCGAGCGAGAACTTAATGTTTAGGAGCAAAGAAATCTTTAAAAACGAATGCTAACCATTAACAGTTTCAATGACAGATTTTTTCTTAAAGGGACAGCCAGAGAGGGGAAATTTGTGACAACAGGGCCAAAATCGCCTCCCAGCCCTTCGGAGCGGTTCTGAAGTGCACCGGCCACCGGCCACGGTCTCTTCCGTGGCCTCGTGGAGCCGCCCACGTGCCCGAGGAAGGAAGGCCATCCAGGTCAAGTGCTCTGGATCTCTCAGGTGACTGAGCCGAGGCTGTCTTCCGATCAGGGCGCCTCACCGACAGAATGTGGCAGAGACGGCTGTGCGTCATCAACCGCACCGCCTCGCACAGGCTCCTTTCCCAGACCCCTTGCCGCCACCGTGATGGACAGGACTTCCAAGCAGCCAAGGGTTCCTCTGAGCTGTCGTCCTCTTCCGCCCGATGGGTATGATGACAAGGAGTCTTGAGATGAGGGAAGGTAAAGTAAACCCTGACCATTGTTCTTTTTTTCCGTGTTCGTGGTGCAAGCACCTACGTAAAGCTTTTGTTGCCGAGGCATTGGCTACAAGATGCATTTACAAGAAGCATTTACTTCGAGGAGAGTTATCGGAAATGAACACATGGCCGGCACCTGGCTACATGAAGAGCCAGGTTGCCCCACCTCCTTCTCTGTTTAGACATCGCAGTTGATTTCAGTAACTGCCCATTTGGGACACTTACACTTTTCTCTTCTGGAGCTTTAAATTCCTGCTCTTCTGTATTATTATTATTATTATTATCATCATCATCATTTATGCCTACAGCACCTGGTCTCCCTAGGTGGTCTCCCATCCAGGTGCTAACCAGGCCTGACCCTGCTCAGCTTCCGAGATCAGACATCGGGCGTGTTCAGGGTGGCGTGGCCGCAGACCATGGACAGTGGCTCCACGGGGGCGCGAACCCAGGACCTTCTGTGTGCGAAGCAGACGTGCCCGCCGCTACGCTATGGAGCCGCGTCCTGCTCTTGTGCTTTAGATTCATCAATAAAGAGCGACAAACACGTATGGTCTTACTTTTCCCCCTGCGGTTTGTTTTTTCTTCGGCACGTCTAGTGTCAACGGGAAAGTGTGGGCATGGTGGGGAGGGTTTGGAGGGGTGTCCGCAGAGAAGAAAGGGAGGAGAGGGTGAAGTAGGGGGGTCTGGGGACTTGAGTGTGTCCCCGGCTCACAAAGGCAGAGCTGTGGCTGGGACTGGTTTTCACCTCATTCCAGTCAACTTTTGCTCTTGTTGGATTTCGTGGTTTTTAAAAAGAAAAAGAAAAGAGGCGCCCACCCTGGAGCCCCATAAAAGCAGAGCCCAGGCCGATGCGTCACTCTCTCGCTTCCTCTGTCCCATGCTCCGTGGCCACTCGCCGAGCAGGAGCACCCTGCGCAGGCTGGCGTGAGCGAGACCTGTGGCATTCGATCCGCGTACACACTGGGGCCTGTCTGCTACCGCGGCCTGGTCCCTACCGATTGCCACGCACCTGGTTCTGCCGATGCGGGCAGTGGCCGAGTGCATTTGTTCAACACGTGGTTGCTGAGGGTTATTCTGGTTGGCTCTGGGGATGCCAGGGCGCATAAGGAGGACGTGACTTCGGCCATCGTGGATTTGCGAGTTACGTGGGGACAGTCAATGAAAAAATACATATAGTAATTGCAAACTGCCGTAAGCTGTACAAAGAGATCCAGCAGGGGTCTGAGGTGCCTTCGGTGGGATGCCCGGGGAAGGCATTTCCCAATCAATCAGTGGTGTCTACGCTTCTCTAGCGGGGGGAAGAGCGAGGCCTGTAGACAGGGAGGGAACGTGTTTCTGGCAGGGGGAACCGCACATGCAAAGGCTCAGCAGCAGAAAGGAGCGAGGATCTCAGAGAGACGGAGAGAAGGCGTCGACGAGACCGCGCGGAGCTCCGCGGACATGGTAACGAGGTAGAACTCGCCCTGGGCGCGTGAGCGAGACGCACCGGGCCGAGCACAGACGCGGGTTCTGGCAGCCGTGTGTGGGGAGCATGGGCTGGGAGAAGCCATGGAGAAGCAGGTGTCCCCGTTGGGAGTGTGTCACAGGGATCCAAATAAGACGCGATGGGGCTCGGACGTCGGTGCTGCCAGCAGGGACAAGTAGCAGCCTCGTTTTGGAGTTGAATGACCAGGACTTGTTGACGACTGGGGGTGAAGGAAGGAGAGCAACTCTCGGGGTTTGACTGTGAAGAGCCAGGTGGCATGCTCACAGCGACAGAGCCCGGGGGGCGGGAAAAAGCCAAAGGCCGGTTTCGAACTTGTTAAACTCAGGTGTCCCAGAGATATTGTTGTTGACGTGCCAAAGAGACAGTCTGAAATGCGGGTCCGGAACTCAAAGGGGAGCAGGGGCTTCAGAGGCGCGTTCGAGACCATCGGTTCACACAGGTCACAGGCCCGGTTGTGTGAATACCTACTACAGTCCCCAAGGACGAAAGTGCAGATGGGGCAAGGAAAGACCAGAATCAGCCCAAGGGACGCCCCCGGGCAGAAAGGCGGAGGCGGCAAAGGCCACAGAAAAACGGGGAGAGGGAACGTCGGACGACAGGGCGTCTTGTTAACTGAGAGAAAGCTGCAGCCTCTGGTTAGGGGACTGCTTGTCCCTGTCTCGGGACTGGAGAGGAGGGGGCCGGAGAAGGGCATGCTGGGAGGGGGTGTGGGGGAGGTCGCCATAGAGATGAGGCCAGGAACGGGGGGGCGTGCCGGGGATGAGGGCGCTCTGTGGCCACGGTGAAGGTTTTTCTCATGACCCCCGGGCAATGTGAAAGGAGCCAGCCGTCTTGAAACCTTGAAGTGACCAGCTCAAACCGGTGATTTCGATAGCGCCCCTTGGCGGGTACGCGCAGGTAGATTGGGGCAGGCTGGCAGGGGGCAGCAGAAGCTGCTCTCATCCCCCAGCACAAGGTCACGGGCACGTGAAGTGGGCCAGTGTCAGAGAAGCCGATGAGGCCGAGACAGGCACAGCGACTTGGCAGAACGCGGCGGCGGAGAGAGACGGGGAGTGACGGCGGCGAGCGCGGCTGAGCTTTGCCGTGGGCGCTGTTCAAGCCACAGCCCTCACAGCCCGATCGCAGAAGGTCAAGGATCAGCTCGGCCGCCGGGAAGGAAACCCAGACGAACCCACGCTCCTTCCTCGCGTCGTCCACTCCCGCGAACGGCAGCAGACGGCGACGGCGACGGCGACGTTGCTTCGCAGCCTCCCTCCTCCTCTCTCCGTGTCCACGGCTCCAGGGCTGACGCCTCCTCCAGGTGGAACTCAGAAGTCGATGCTCACAGCGGCAGCGCGGCCACTGAGGCACAGGGTCCCACTGAGAAGACAAACCGCCCTTCACGGTTTCTCGTCGTTCACCTGTGACGGGGAAATGTTTGTAAGAGAATCGGCATCGGCACGCGATGGCCAAATAAAATGTACGGGAAGACGTCTTTTCATCGGGTCGGCATGTTTCGGAAAGCCTCTTCCTGTCTCAAGCCGTTTTTGTTCTCGTGGGAGGGGCCAGGAGCCAGGCTGTCACGCAGCCAGGTCAGGCCGCAGACAGGAGGCCACCATCGGGGGATTTACCGTGTGGGCCACAAGTGAGGATGCCCAACGGCACTAAACCTCCAAAGATCCTTTGGAAATGTGTCCCTGACTGAGCTGTGAAGCATTATCAAAAACAGAAAATGACGCAGCAGTTATCCGAACCCACAAACCAGCACACCGGCGCGGAGACGAGATGCGAGACTCACATAGCTCTGAGGGAGGAAAGACCAGAATTCTCGGCTCTACTCATTTGCCAAATTGGAAGGAGTTAGTCTTTGCTGGATCACAAATGGCCTGTGTCCTGTACCAACAGGAGACCGTCCTGCTCCCCAGACGCCTGTGATTGTGATGAGACTGTGAAGAGTGGGTGCATCTGTGTCCGCGTGCGTGCGTGTGTGTGCGTGTGTGTGTGTGTGTGAGTGTGTGTGTGTGTGTGTGTGTGTGTGTGTGATCGAATTTTCACTTTGCTATAGAAATAAGGATTTGGAGAGGCCCCAGGTTCTTAGCGGTGATCACAGGTGTGTGTTTGAGTAGACCGCGGTTTGCACGATTGCTTAACTCTGAAAAGCACGTCCCATTTTAAAGAACTGTCAGATCCATGGTGCCGCATTCCAGAGATTTAACGGGAGGTGATGACAGGGCCCGAACGTGAAGTTTCGCTTCACCCTTGGCCGAGCACCTGAGAGAGAGCCACGCCCTTCAGAGCCATCGCTTTTCTGTCCGCTCTGTTTCCCAGGGCTTCTGCGATTGCGCAAACGGTCGTTCTATCTGCTGCTGGGAGTCCTATTATGTGAAACTCCAGAAAATCATTCTCATGACGTCCCAGCCACGCCTCGGTGTTCACCCCAACAGGAGAGCTTGGTTTGATCCCCCACAGAAGTCACAGCCCTGGTTCCGAATGGCTGTTTCTTCTTCCTGAATGTCAGCCATTGAATCCAAGGCTCGGTGGTTGAGAAATTCAAAGCAATAGTCTTCCTTATTCTCTCAAATGTAAACTTAAGATGTAGTCCCCGCCCTCCCACCCCCAGATGATTGTTTCTGGATTAAAAAGTGTCTACAGACTTCTATCTATTATAAAGGATTATTCAGCAGTGAATGAATGAATGAAGTCAGCAAACATTAGATTAGTGCTTGTGTATCCTTTATTAGGAGTTCATCACGGGCGAGGTACTGGGCCACGGTCTAGAGGAAGCTGTGGGTCTTGGACTTATAGAGTTCTTGCAAGGTTGGGTGCCAGAACCCCACGCGGATAAGCAACGTGGAGGATGTGAGCGGGGGACGGGTCTGCCAGTGCAATGGGGACATCTAGACCAGTGGCGGTGGGGGTAGTGGGGAGGTGACGTGAGGGAGGGGGGCCCAGCAAGCATGTGAGCGCTGGGCAATGTCCCAGAGTCGACCCCAGCCCAGGCGGCTCATCCAGGGGCCAATGATAGTTTCAGGGAACATACAAATGTTTTAATTTCCTTTTGAACTCAGATTATAAACCAATTTGGATTATGTTTCTCTTTATACGAATGTAGTCATAAAATAAAATTTTCGATATTTCTTTAAAAGGAATTTTAGATTTCTCTTTTGGAGGAAGGAGCCCATGAAGGCAAAAGTGCCACCAGCCCACAAAAGGCACGACATAGCCCTCGTTCAGGCTGACGCTCTCGATGGCGATGGCTCGGAATTGTCCCAAATGGGCTTTCGCCCTCGTGCAGGGAAAGCTCCTGGTTAACGACCATCTGGGAAATGCCAGCTCCCTGCACATGGCCCCCTGTTCCAGCACCCCTGGGTGCCAGCCGCAGAAAGGCCGTTGGAGGGGCCGGGGCAGAGAACCAGCACACGGGAACACAGAGCCGCTGAGCAGAGCGCCGACTTCTCGTTCCCAACGGAAAGGAAAACGAGCCCTGGGAGATCGGGTGAGAAGCAGGAGGTGGCGGCGCAGTGGCCGCTGGGGACCCGGCCCGTGAGAAGCAGCCCTGAGGCTCCGAAGGAAGCCACGTTCCTTGCTCTCTCTCGGAAAACAGTGAGCTTAGGGACATGGCAGAGGGAAAGAAACACATCGGCTCTCCCCCGCCTTCCGACACGTCGTCTCAAATCGGTCACGACGACGGAAGGCGGCCTGTCTTTGCAGGGTCGGGGGACGGTGCCTGCAAAACAGAGGACTCGGGTTTGCAGCCAGGGGCCGAGATGGGACACGTCCTCTCGCCCGATGTCTGATGGCCTTGGAGCACTCTCCGCACCTGAGCACAAATCACCCTGATGAGGCCGGTCCCCCAGGCCTGTCCCCCAGGCCCATCCCCCAGGCCCGTCCCCCAGGCCCGTCTCTGCTTCCTCCGGACTCAGACCTAGCCACAGAAGGCGAAGGCCACCGACCCCCAGGCTCCCGCTGACAGTTGCAGGTGTGCGGCTCTTTCTCCTGCTAGTCACCTCTTAATAAGGGGTGTCGCCTTCCGGCCTCCCTCTCCCCGCCCGGCGCTCCCTCCATTACTGGTGCCCGACTCCTCCTCACCACGTCTTTTCCCCAGGACCACAGGCCTGGAGCGTCCGCGGTGGCCTGGGTGATGTCAGGTCCTCGGGTTGGTGGGTCTGGCCCACTTGCCTCCCACGGGAGATGCGAGGGTGCCGTGGGCATCACGCGTGGCCTCTTACGCTTGCTGGCGCCTGAGCTGCTAGGCGACCCCAGCTGCCCGCTATAGATGCATCTTCCAACGTGAAGGCAAGGCTGTGTGGACACGCCCGGGCTGGCGAGGGGACAGTGCAGCATCACAGTTCCAGCTGGCCTACTATGCAACCCAGGCAGGGCTGGTTTCTCGCATGGCCCTCCGTGGGGAGGGGGGGCGCCCGCACTCACGGTAACACTGCGCTGCTGTCCAGAAATTCCCGCTGCTGTTAGGACGAGGGGCCCCACGCGGCGTTTAGCGCCGGGCCCCGCAGGTTCTGTCGTGGGTTGCGGGTCTTGGGCAGGTCAGTGGGAGCGGCGCCCGGCCCGCTCCAAGCATTCAGTGCGCTAGCCCGTCTCGCCGCGTGCCCATCAGGCAGTTAATCGATAGATTTAGTTAATCAGTCTCTGAGGGATTTATTACTAGCTCCACTTTCCAGATGCGGAAACTGAGGCACAGAGAGGTTAAGCCACTCATCCAAGGTCACAAAGACGAGGAGCGTCCAGACCG
>NW_011888892.1:3488294-3494794 GCF_000151845.1 Pteropus vampyrus
CATCCTGAAGTGAAACGAGGCCGCGTCTTTGACAGGTGTCTTTTTCATAATGCTGACATCTTTCTCAAGTAGCAACTTCCTTTAGAAGCTCCCTGAGCAGCCTGTGAAGTCGTAATCCGTGTTGGCAGACGGAGTCAGCCCTCCGGTTCCCTCGCTGCTGCCAAGAAGAGATGGCACAGCCCAGGGCTCATGTGTCACCTCCAGAATGTTCTAAGATCGTCCTAGTTCCTGCCTGCAAGCCCCCCACCCTCCTGCCAGAGCACCGGACATGAGCGGAAAGGAAATGACTGACAGCCACGGGGACCTGTTGATGCTGTAGGTGGGCGGAATCTGGCAAGTCTGCCGCAGGTTTCACTGCAAATAAGTAAAACAACTTCAGAAGAGCCTCCGAGTCTTTCAAAACCAGATTATCTGAGCTGTTCGAATCCGGGGTCGAGGCTGGCTGCCGGAAGGTCCTCCCAGTGCCCGCTGCTCAGGGGACCCAGGCCCGATGGGGACGCGGGCGGGGTGGGGCCGGGAGACTCCTCGCCCACGTGGAGCCCCTTCCTCGAGGAGTTGCCGATTTTCCACCCCGCCCCGTTCTTAAGGATTCACCCGGGAATCTGTGTTTAAAAGAACAAAACATTTGCGACTGCCGAAAGGGCCTCGGGGCCGGGACATCTCCTGGGACGCACACGCCACCAGGAAAGGAGGACGCAGCGCCGAGAAGCCAGGGCACCCTTCCTAAAACGCAAGGGACCCGGGCAGAGGGCTGCGGGGTGGCGGCAGGCAGTCCGGCCACCATCGCCTCCTGGCCTGTTGTGTCCCCTCTTCTAGGCTTGACCCCGGCCTCTCTCGTCGGCAAAGTCCCACTGTTCCGGATTTATCATCGCTAACGGCCAAGAGCCCTAAAACTTCCCCAAACCCTTTTTCCCCGCTGAAACTACATCTCCCAGCGACGGAAGCAAGTTTTAAAGAGCTTTGCCGATCTAACCCCATTTCGACGCGCTTTGCGGTGCGCGTTTTTTCTCCACGTGCGCGCGAGCTGCTGCGAGGTCCCCAGTGAGAAGACGTTGCCCAGTCCCCTCACCTCGCGCCGCTGTCACGCGTTTTCAGAGTGCCGAATAAGGGGACACGAACTGCGACCTGTAGAAGGCGTCATTCCTGTCCTCTGCCACCCCGCGGGGGCAGGACGCACGCGTGCCATCGTAAGACGGAGCACGGATTCACTCTGGGAATCCTTTGCATTTCAGAAAGCGGAAATGAAAGCTAAAGGCTTTCCTGCTTCCCGAGGAAAGGAAGGGAGCAAAAGGTAAGATGTCAGCGCCCCCGCCCCTGACCCCGCCCCGCCCCGGGCCCCGCCCCCGACCCCGCCCCGCCCCGGACCCCGCCCCCAACCCCGCCCCTGACCCAGCCCCCAGCCCCCAGTTCCCCGCCCTTGCCCCGCGCCCGCAGTAGACAGATCCCGTCCGCTCTTCCCTCTCTGGAAAGACTTCATTGCTTCCTCCAGACCACAGGGGTGAGCATGAGACAGTAGAAACTGCGGCTGAGTGTTTTCTAAGCCAGAAAGAGAGCCTGAGATGACGCCTCCCGGTCTCCCTCAGCCACCAGGTGGGAGAGAGAGACCCAGAAGTTTCTGCTCCTCCCCATGGAGGACACAGAAGGCAATCGTGAATAGACAGCCTTGTCCCAGCGAGGTCAGGGCAGTTGGTGTCACATGTCTACAGGACACTCCCGCCTTAGGAAGGACCAGCCGGGAACAGGAATCGCTTTTGTACCGGCTGCCACATGGTGGGTCCCACCTGACCCAGACGCCGCCAGGATGGGAGCAGGAGACAGCAGGAGAAACCCTGGAGACGGGTCCTTCCCCCAACATTCCCGGTTGACCTGAGTGGCTGTTTAACTAGAAGGAGACCCTTATTGGCAGCTGAGGTATGTTTAAGTGGCAAGTTCAACACATTTCTAGAACCACCACCCCGCCCCCCCATCACCCCAAGAGTCTCTGTGTGGATCTTGGAGAGAAAGAAACCATCAGAGAGAAGAAAGAGGGTTGATGATTTACTGCCCACGCGCCTCCCTCGACTCAGCGGCCCCGTTTGTAAAAGAAAAAATAACCATTCCTAAATTTACCAAGTTGTTTTACAGATCAGATGCTTCAGAATCCTTTTGAACAAAGCGGACGTGGTGTCCAAACAGAAGGTGACAGGCACGCTTGTCAGTGCTTTTCAGACGGGAGCCCCACGGGCGCGTCTGTGTGTTGTCACGTTCCCGCAGCGTGGAGAAGAAAGCAGGTGACCGCCATTGCTGGTCCCTCCCACCTTCTGCCATGGAAGAGAGGGACCGTGTGGAATCTTCAGACTCACCCGCAGAAGGAACAAAGGCAAGAGGCCACCGCTTCCTGGCCCCCTGGTCTGGCCCTGGTGCCCGTGGACCTGCGTGCGTCTCCCTCGTGGGCTGAGCCACCCCGTGCTGTGGCTTTGCTGCCAGCCCCATCGGATTTTCCGGCGAGGCAGCTCCACGGAAGACGTATTCCATGTTCCCCTTCGGGCCGGTATCACAAATGTTTCTCACCCAAACATCTGACAAGATAAGGAGACGTGACACATATATTTAGGGCAAATGAAATGCTTGCCTTGGGCTCGGCAACCTTCCATTTGTTCGCTCATTAATTGCAGTCTCCGTTACTAATTGTGCGGCTAGAATATGAGTTGGAAGCCTTTGAAATGTTCCCAAGTAACTGCACGGGAACGGTTGGCCTGAATGTGCAAGGTGGCATTGCCACAGTGGTGACACATGGGCCACAAACCATCCGCCCCGCACGGATCAGTTAATGTTCCTTTATCTCAGGAAAATTAAATATACTTAATATCCATCGATAGCTCCAGAATTCTAAATAAAATAATTTTTTTAAAGGCAAAAAAAAAAAAAAAATCCACAAAATAACAAGAGTTTCAGTTAAAAATTTATCTTCACCCTGTTTAGGCATCAGAAATTCAGAAAGCTCTCTCTCTCACAGATAATGACATGAAATTAGTTTAGCTTAGAGACCGGCATCATTCTGTAGGCCAAGATGGAAGCTTCCAGTAGATAAATTTTAAGTGCCTTGTATTTATTTGTCCATGACTACAGCCCTAATAAAAGACCATAAAGTTTAAAAGGGCAAGTAGTTGGAAAGTCAGAATGGCACTCAGAAAAACGGGGTGACAGAATCTACGGATGAGACGCCTAAACCTCGGGCCGGGGAGACGGGGCGATGAGGAGAGGTTAAAAGCAGGTCCGTCCTGAGAGATGGCCTTGACAGTTGTTCCCCAGCCTGGAAGGCTGCCTACAGGGAGGCGCCTTTGCCTGGTTCTGCCACCAGCAGCCCTGAGCTCTGCCAGGGATGTGGGCCCCCACCCCCTCCCACGGTGGGGGCTGGCGGGGCATCCGTGGCTGGGCAAGAGCTGCTTGTTCCTTTTCCTGCTTTTATCCCTAAGATAGTCAGAGTGATCTGGAAAACGGCCTGTGAAGGGTGAAGGAGGGGAACAGGAAGGACAGCGGGGCTGGCCCTGGGCACTGGCGGTCATCTCTTCACAGAGGCTAGTCTCCTTTGGGCACAGCCATGCGGGGTCACAATCTGGCCAGAGCGCCACGAGTGACTCAGGCTGTCGAAGCCAGAGCCCATGTGGTGTCTTCGGGTCCACATCTATTAACGAGGACCAGAATGGCCACCTCGGGCAAGGCCGAGGTGAGGCTGGAAGGGGGTGTGGTGTATGGAAAATGCTCGGCGTGACGCCCGGCTCGCTCCCTTCTTTCCCCAGTCCGCTTGGCCTGGACTCCTCCAGAAAGGGCTGGAGAAGGGACCGAAGAATGGAAAGAGGAGATGGCGTCTATTTATGAGAGACAGAGACAGAGACAGAGAGACAGAGAAGCACTTTCGGGGGCATCGTGATGATGGACTGGGGCCTATGCTGAGTGATGGAGAAGAAAGGGCCCCAGGAGGGCGAGGGATGGGAGGGTGGGGCAAGAACGCGGCCTGAAAGCTCGCGTGGTTGAAGGAGCTCCGGGAAAGAGGACGAGGGTGGACAAGTGGGAAGGTGGGGTCTGCGCGCGGCGTGGTTAGGGCTGACGATTCAGAGGGGCTGCATATTTTAGTGGCTGTGACAAGCTGGTGAAGGATCTCTCCTGAACATCGTCCTGTCCCACACATCCAAGTAGTAACTGCGTCGGTTAATTTTTGTCCCCAAAACCTATCAATTTGATCTGTTCTTCTCCACCTCCACTGCCACCACCTTGGAGCCTAGCTCCATCTTCCCATCGGACCCTAAGCACAGCCACAGAGGGGCCTCTCTGCCCCAATCACTGGCCCTCCCGTTCCACCTGCTCATGGCGGCCAGACCCTTCTCCTAAAGCACGGATCTGATTAGGCTGCAGCCTCTGCTTAAAGACCGTCGATGGCTTTCGTGGGCCTCAGAAAATGCCTCGGCCCGGTGCGCATGCCTGCATGTTGAGGCCTCCTATGTGCCTTCCCAGATGGGTCTGAAGGAGCCAGACCAAGCCACCTGTGGGTCCTCAGATGCCTGCGGGCACCTTCTCTGTCCTGTGGGGCCCATGCTGCTATTCCCACTCCTCACAGTCAAGGCCGGGTTCTGTAAGGTGCTGCTCCCACCCCACCCTCAACTCGGAGCCCCGTATCTCCCTGTGGTTTCTCCTTCGTGGGGCTCCCTTGTCTCTGCATTGCCCAGGACCTCACGCCGTCCCTGGCGTACACTGCTCCTAATCGCTTCTTTGACGAATCCATCATCGTTGGCTGCTGCTAAGATCATTTCTGAAAATGCCAGTCAGAGGCCGCGTGATCTGTGGCAGAGTGAGGCCCTTTCTCGTGGATGTTCCTTCTCTCGGGAATTCCTCGGAAGGACTAGTTCCAGCTGCTATCTGCCAGGTACATAGTAGGGTACTATAGATACCGCATTGACGATCCATGGGACCTATTAAACAAAATGCCACTCACGACACGATGAGATTCTAGCATAACTTCTGTCTTCTTAAAAGGCAAATTCAGAATATCATGAACGTAAAACCAATCTGTACGAACAATAGGACTAGAGGTCAAAGTTTGTAACTAAGACCGAACATTAGTGAAAAAGAAAATTAAGAGGATTTTTTACTAATTATTTAAAACCGTATGTAATGTATAGCCATTTATCTCAAATACTACCTTTGATGGTTTCTAAAAGTGAGTACCATATTTCATTGACTCTAAGACTCTGTCAATTTGAAGAGAAGCCACTGTTTTATGCATCCTCAAGAAAGAAAAATAAGCTGCCAATTAACTGTGACACGATGATTGTAAAATGTATATCTGCCCCAAGTCTTCACCTCCAATAGGGTGGAGGAGGGAGAGACAGAGAGAGAAGAGAGAGAAGAAACAGACAGACAGACAGACAGACAGATAGACAGACACAGAGCAAGTGGTTCTCAACTGGGAATGATTTAGTTCTCCTATCCCAGGGGACATTTGGCAGTGTCCAGAGACATTTTCAGTTGTCACAGCTGGGGAGCAGGGTGCTACTGAGAAGCCAGGGATGCTGCGAAAGGTCCTCCAATGCACATGGCAGCTCCCAGCAACCAAGATCATTAGTCCCAAATGTCCGCGGCACCGATGCTGAGAAACCATACCCCAAACAAACAGGAGAGTCGCCTGCACTTCCTACATTCCACACCACCGTCCGGATTTTCTTTGCCTTTTATTTCCATAGAACCTTGACCTTGAACACCGGGCCCATTCCCAAGGCATATATGAAAACCTTAAGAAAGGCTTTTAGGAGCAGCCATGAATTGGAGCAGTGATTTATTTCAATAAATTACCCTAAGCTCTGCACAAACCTTTTTTTTCTCTTACTCTAGTATAAAACCAGAAAATGCACTTAGCCACATTCTGCATTTTAATTATACTTCTGGAGGATAACAGTTGTATGAATTAAGAAGCAGTAAAATTAAATTGATTTTTCCATATATGCTGAAAGATGCAGGATAGAATGTATATCATAATTAGGAATAATGAAATCAATTATAGAATTTTTTTGAAGATGCCAAAACCCTAAACTACACTGAACTAATAGCCTTTTTCGGTTTGTCACCTGTTTCCTTAAAATCGTTTTAATACAGTTCCAAGTTCTAGTTTTGTCAAGGAGCTAAACCCAGTAGCAATAATGCCAGTGTTTGTGGGAAGTCTCCTGATGTTATAAGGGGAAGCTCTGGAAATTAGAAAAGATATTCTTTGATATTTTCAGTCTAAAATATGTCTGACTCGATGTACTTGAACTTATGAAGCATGACTCAGAAAGCATCTCTCAGCTTCAGGGTTGACCAATGAGAAGCAGAAGTCAAAAAGAACCTGTTCCTTCTCGCTCTGGCTTTCACGCTGATGTCATGAGAAAACATGTGAAAAGGGCTTGGTGACTCTAAGACAGTTTCACTGTGACAAATAAGACAGTAAACTTTTAATGAAAAGACCCTTAAATTCCAAGGCTGTGTCGAAT
>NW_011888892.1:3495444-3505518 GCF_000151845.1 Pteropus vampyrus
GTGCGTGTGTGTGGTGGGGCGGAAGGAACTTGAATTTCCTAAGTGCCGTCTCTTCCAGCGTTAAGCAGAGGAACCATATTCCAGGCTCGTGACTGGCTAGTGGAACGCACTGGTTTGAAGTGTGGTCTCTGAAGTCACACAGAGCTGGCATCAAAATCTGGCTCCGCCCTTCACAAGCCGTGTGACCTGGGGAAAGCTGTGACGACTTAGTGAACTGACCTACAGAAAGCAGACGCAGTGATCAGCGTACATAGTAGGCACTCAGGAAAGGCTGACCGCTATTATTTTGTAGCTGCCGAAGGTCTGCATTAGTCAAGCGTTTTCAGGTAAATTGACTAGTTTTTGTATAAAGGGGCATCTGGCTTATATAAATGGGGTGTCAAAGGAGAGAATCTAGTTTCAAGCATGGCTGGATCCAGAAGTTTAATGCCGCCACCGGGTCTCAGGTGCTTCTCTCTCTATTCTTCCCTTCCCGCCGCTCTCTTCTTTGGCTCCGCCTTCCGCTGTGGGCATCTCGGGCAAGCTTTCTCTGCTCAGTGGTGACGACGTTAAACATCGTCACCTAGTGTGCCAGGTACACCTAGTCTGCAGTGAGATGATTTTTTTTTTTTACGTTAATAATGCACCCTGTTTAAAGAATCGAATCGTCCTACAGTCACTTTCGTGAAAATAGCAGTTTCTGTCTCCCGTTCAGTTTTTCTGGCCTAAGTCGTCACTTTCAACATTTTCTTAGCTCATTATCTATTTTTCTCTAAATAACACGATACATTTTGAGTTTTTCACTTTTCAGAATTATATCTGAATTCACTTTATCCAAGCAAGGCAATTCACCCCACTGCAGAAGCATGCCCTTCCCCACACCTCATCCTCAGTATAATTAAATTACCCTTGGGTAAGTTCTCGATTCAGTAATTACATTATTATAACTACAAATGGTGCTACCAACAAGTCAAGTACTTAACTATAATTACTTTTCTTTCTTATAAACCTTTTTCTTTTCATTGGCATGAATATGTCTCTCTTTTTCTTTATTTCTGTTTATTTTTCTAGGGATTTGTCACTAAATCAACCCCCACTTCTCCAGCCACTCAGTTCTCTGAAGACATTCATGTATTCTACGGACTTCATCTTGCAGAAGTCTCTCCCAGAGTCCTGTAACACACACCAGTCTGGGCATGTGCCCTTCAGGTCTGGTGTGCAGATCTCACTGGGGAGGAAGCTTCACTCTCGTGCTGAGAGTTTCCTCCTGTTTCCCGTATCGACTTCCTGTTCTGTGTATCTGACAGTTTTCTCTTTATAACTTCATATACTTATTTCGATGGAGCGCATTCTGAAGTGCTTTCTGAGAAAAGGTGTGTGGGAAGGATAATTTTGAGATCTTACATATCGGAAAATGTTTATTATAGTCTTATACTTAATGGTAGTTTGGTTGGGGATAAATTCTAGATTGGATATCATTTTTTCTCCAGAATTTTGAAGGCATCGTTTTATTGTTTTCTAAGCTGCCGGTATTATTTTTAAGAAATCCAGAGTACTTCTGGCTTCTGAGTCTTTTTAGGTAATCTAGAAAATAGTAAGATGCAATTTTCTGAAATTTTAGGATGATGCGTCTTGTTACACGTTGACTCGATCCATAGCGTTAGGTTCTTGGTAAGTTCTTTCCTTCCGAAAAGTCATAACGTCTGCTATGGGAAATGTTTTTGAGGTCTTTTTTGTATCGATGATTTCTTTCCTTCTCATTTTTTCTATGTTCTTTTCTGCAATTCCAATTCTTTCTATGTTGAACCTGCTGAATGGATATTATTCTTTATCTAACTTGTTCTTTGCCTTTTTTTCTCTAATGCCTGGGAGATTTATTTAACCTTCTCTTTTAATTATTCTACTGAGTTTTTTATAGTTTTAATTTTTGTGAGCTCTTTTTTGTCTTCTAAATGTTTCTCTTTAGAAAGCTTTCTTTACTTATTTTATAGATACACTATCTTATAGAATGTTAGGTATTTTTTTTTTTAAGTTTTCCTTTCTTGCGTTTTCTCTTTTTCCTTCAACTTTCTTTTTTTTCTTTTTTGTTTTGGTCTCTGGATTTCATGATGAAATATTGTTGCTTGGACTTCTCTCTCAGTTTTTGTTCTTATTAGGTTCTGCCTTTATAAACCTTTTAGTTATTTCCATTGCATCTCTGAGTTGTCTGTTTATATTTAAGAGTGGGGTACTAAAACATCCATAATTTTTTTATGTATTATTGGGTATCATCACCCTGGACTTTCGTGACTTGCGCTTGGCTGGGCTGTCTTTCCTAGGGAACTCTGATGTTTGTATCTCTAAGCTTTTCATCTTGATCTGGGCACATGCCCCAGAGAAAGATCTTCCATTTATTTGTCTTGAGAGTAAATACGTGTCTAACAGTGTGCTGGGAGTTGTGTCGAATGAGAATTCCACAGGTCGCAGCACTGCATATAACATTTGTTCAACTTTTGTTTTCAGGAGAGAACGCCCTAATGCTACATGCCTGATTCCCTCCGTCAGGAGACCCTCTGCTTTACCCAATTCACAGAATAAACTTACAGTCTTCTAGCAAAGCAGGAAACAGTCTGGACATGGGTCGTGGAGAGGGGATGTGAGATTGAACTGGTTCTTAAGCTTCCAAATGATCCTCTTCTTTTTAGTGTCCCCTGTATCACTTCCAAAAATAACTGATTTCATGAATACTTGAATCTGTTACTAATTTACCATTTTAGCAGACATCTTCTCAAATCTACTTAGTCGGTTGCTCATCACTCAACAAAACACCGATGGTGTCATCTTCTCTCCTGTTCTTTTGTTCTTATGTGTTTATTTTATCTGGGTTTGAGGAGAGACCAAAAGTAATTGTGTATGTTCAATTCCTTGGTACTCTTAAAACTCTTTATCTCCCAACCTTTATATCATGTCCCCTTAAGAACTATAATCAATGGACTCCCAGCGTGGCACTAATTCTCATGATTTGGTTCTCTTGAGAGTCTGGGTCACCTGCTTTTCCTTGTGGTAAGCAAACTGTAACTAAATGATTGCCATCTACATGAGAATCATCCTAAGTGGCAGTTCCCAAAGGAAGCAGAGGTAGCTCTGACGAAGGCAGCAAAATGTCCCTGACACTGGGAAGCTTTGTCCTCCAAAAGGTGCTGATTTTGAGGAGGTAAGGATTTTCCTTAGTTGCTTTGTACTAAAAAAAAAAAAAAATGTTAGCCCCAACTCAGAAACACTAGTTACCCAAGCAGGGAACACATCCTTTGACATTTTCCTCCACTGTCTGCATCTGCAACTTAGGTTCCCGAATCGTTTCATGAGCAGGAATGCTCATGGGAGTGCAAGGACAGCAGAGGCTTCTTGGGGAACTTCTGTACCCTGGAGATAAAAAGGAGGCCACGACATGCAGGTTCTCCCAGAACTCTGGGCTAGGACTTTGAGATGCACATGAAAGGGGTCGAAACAGCACACTTTCTTTATTTCATGGACTAGTAGCAAAGGGTGTGGCGTTCGTTTCCCTACTTCAACCTCAAAAGTTCTAAAGGAAGGAAATCTACCGTAGAAAATGGAAATAATCTGCAGGTGGTGTTTGGTAGATGCTCTTTATTCTCGTAATGATTCCTTTTGCATTAGTCTTTGAAACTAGATGCCTGGGACATTCAAAGAAATAATGTCATCTTTCTTAAGTGTTTAAACTAAGCAAAACAAACTTTCGCTTCCTTTTGAGACCTCTGGCCATCTACGTCACAATGATTCGTTTAGAAGACAATGCTTTGTAATGGCAAACTTCAAATGAAATCACCTGTTGGTGGCTTAATGACAATGCTTGTAAGGATTGTCTTTTTCCAACTTAACAAGAACAAAAGGCCATGGACCAGTCCAATTAGTCACATATGATGGGACGTGATGACATTTTTATTCCTGAACTTTTGTGGTATAAAAGGGACACCCAAAGAGGACCAGACAGCAAATGCGAGGGATTTGCCAATAAAACCACAGATCTGCAGAGATTTTGGAAAGTCCAAAATGATTAGGTAAAAGATTGTGTTTTTCCACAAAGAAAAATGTTGAATTTATATATGCTTTTTTTAAAAGTTTATACTTGTCTGACTGATACTAATCTGAGGTGTGTTTTTTTTTCCACTCTGCAGCTCATTAAAATTCAATCTTATTCTAGTTCTGTCAATTTCTACGATGGATGTGTTTTGGTGTTATCCAGTTTCATCTTCTAAGAGTTTTGAAGACTTAGAGGTAAGAGTTTTGCCTTGATTTTGATACTTGACTAGATGGCTAGAATTGTAGAGTATGTTCATTCGAAATAATCTTAAGGAAGACATGACAAAATGTAATTTTCTTTTGTTATTAGAGCTTTTGATGAAAAAAGGTTTAAGTAGAGTCATGATACTAGTAAAAAGAAATACATATGTGACAATTTGTTTTGAATCATTTAGGAATTGACCACAGCATAGGAAAATATGTATTTCAATGTAAAATGTAAATTGTTTTGCCCATGACAATTTATTCATTCCACACGAATCCACACATCATCAAAGAGAACATTTCATCATTGAAAGTATATTAAAAATACAATGGCTCATTTTTTGAAACAGAGAGTTTCCTAATTTTACAATAATGGTAACTTTTTTCAGATGCAAAATGTAGTTAAAATATCAGATCTCGATAAAATATATAAAACATCAATTTATATATTTATTTAAGAATATCAGTTGAGCTCCTAACTAAATTCATTAAACCATTCAAGACATCCAGAAAATCAATGTCTTTTTTTGGATTTTTAAAAACTATTTCTACATGACACTTCAGTCATTTTATGTCAATACTTTGTTTACAACTTAAAAATACTTTTTGTCACTCTTTGTGTTATGTGCCTGGCACACTGTAATTACTGAAAAAGTAATTTACAGAACTACTTTTAGGATAACAAGATGGCACATAAATCCTAAATAATAAATATATGTTCGAACATTATGATTTAGCTATTTATTTTATTGGTGTTCTCACTAATCTTTGCATCTGTCATTTCTACTTGGTGTTTGCTCAAACTAGCTTCTTTTTCTCTTGTTTTACTCCTGTGAGCATTCGACACTAATTTAGTCATTGATTCTATAAGACGTCACAGTGATCGAGTTGATGAGTCACAATCCATAAACTGGTATGGTTTTCTCAAGTGTCTTCCTAATGACTTTCTATTTTTTTCCCTAAAGTTTCATTCATGATGTTTCTGTTGGCTAAAAGACGCTTGTGTGCGGTTTTTTTTTAAATTAAGAATGTGCTTTCTTCCAATGTACTTATGAGAGCTCCTTGTCCATAAGTGAAGTGTTTTCTCCTTCACGCATTTTCCCTATTTCCATTTTTGCATCTAACGATTTTGTTCTTATTATAATCCCATCGTGTATTAATGGTACCAATCTGACTATTTATGGTGAGTGATTACGTAGGCAAAGGAGGAATAGGCTTTCGTAATATTTGTTGCAAGCTTCACGAAGTCCGTCAACCAGGCAAGTGAGTATCCAATGTCGTTCTGTGAATGAGTCTGCTCTGCCAAGGGCTCCCTCCAATGATCGGCAAAGGGCATCTGCAGCTTTTTAGGGATGCGTTCGGAATCTCATAACTAGAACTGATGAGTTTCTTTTGCAACATAAAGGTGACATCACGAGTATTTCTGGAAAGAATTGGAATGCTTCCCTTCCTGAAGTGACTCATAGGTCCCTCCTTGCCGGGGATTTAAAATAGATGGCATTATATCATGCTTAGATTTCCTCTGTTAACACAGGGGAAAAACACAGTGGGTGTTCAAAAGAGTTTTTGATTGGTTTTCCTGTGATCAGTATTCCTGAAACTCTCTTGGACTATTCCAAGATCAAAAAAGAAAAAAAACCAAACATCTTTTTTCCCAGAAGCTGGTGGAAATGATTTCATTGGGTGCGCTGATGGCCGGAACCCTCAGTCAGCCCCCCAGTCACGGATGAAGCATGTCGGGGAGAATGTATGCATTCTAGCCCTATTTCCAAAGTCACCCCAAACCCAGCTTGTTTTTCTGTACCAGAAAAGGAGAATGTGTGGCTTTTCCTTTGTAGCATGTTTCTTGATTTGCAATAGAAGCATTTAGCCCCCTTTTCTCCCTGTAGCTCCTGTAGAGTTGGAAAATGTGAGTTTGGAGTCCGATGCCCCAATTCAAACCCCTCTTTACCTATAAGGCATTTCATTCCTCATCCAATGGGAATTATAATTCAGGAAGTAATAGTTCCTACTTCATAGAGCTTTTTGAGGGGGTAAAATGGGATGATACACATAGAACGTGTACCGTTCTATGAAGAAAATCATCGATAAATCTTTGCTCCCACTATTGATAAAACTGGTAGCTGTACCTTCTCAGTGTTGTGCTTCCTCCGAAACCAGGAAGGAGAGGACATATGACAACTGCTGACGATTCGTGCCTGATACCGGGGTCAGGTCCGCCTTGTGGATTTTTGCCAGACCTGGTTCCTGGGACGCGCCCTGGGCTCTTGTACTTGGTTTCTTTATCCACAAACTATGGGGTTGAACTGTCACTTCTCAATGGAAATTCGAGCTCCAAGATTCTAGACTTCTTTCTTACACGACTAAGCGCCTCCCGCCCTGCCCAACATCATCCAGGCCTTCGGGCCACTGATGACGACCTGGACCAAAGTGAAAAGACAAAGATGCCAGCGTTTAAGTAGTGAGACATCTTAAGCAGAAATGTGGCAAACGGCCCAGGACAGGTCCCAGGAGAAAAGTGGTTCCAACTGAAACTTGAGATTTGGTTGTCATGGGTTGTTTTTTCTTAGTGAAATTTAAAGACTGTTCTTAGGACTAATTAGTGCCACTTGAAAGACTCTTTAAAGTGACAGCAACACGATAACTACGTACAGAGTATGAAGCAAAAACTGAAGAGCAGCAATCTAAGTAGTGGAAAAATTAGACAAGTGGGGAGATCGCTCCAAATAGTACCTCGTACTCAGATAAAGTATATATTATGTTTTAGCAAAACTCCCCACTTCAAAAAATTGGATATCTTGGATTTATTGCCATAAGAGTTTGAAAATTATCATAGAAATAAACTTTTAACCCTGAAGCTGTGTTCTCTCCTTCCTCCCCGATCTGAATCACCAGGTGTCCAGAAAACCTGATTACGTTCTCATCCTGCTAAGCGGCTGCCCAACCAGGATGGACAGGAGCGAGAGACTGGACTTTCTAAAGCCAGTTCTGGAGAAGACATTTATGAAAAGATCTTTTCGCAATGGAGTTGGAACAGGGATGAAAAAAACTTCCTTTCAAAGAGCAAAATCGTGAATAAGATGAATAAGTGTACAAAGGACTCTGGGAATTAATCTTAAACTTTGTAGAGTGTGACAAACATGCTAAAAATCAGTCGCGTCTGTCTCATTCACTGTTGGTCCGCTCTCAATGCTTAAATATCTTTTCTCTCTTAGCTGGTATAAAGTAAATTGAGTTAAAAAAACGTAAACCTGTCTCAAACTTCCGCTGGAACGCATAAGGTATTTACGTGATCAATTAGTAACTTTCCTGGGTAGAAATGGACACATTTGCTCTGATCTTAAATTGGCCAGAAAGTCTGAGTATTTCTGTAATAATGACAATGGTGTGATTTTATTCCTGCCTATAATACTGTAATATCAATAATATTGACTTTTTTTTCTTTTAAATACAGTTTTCTGAAATGACTTAGCAGGGCCAGTTTTTTGTTTTGTTTTGTTTGTTTGTTTGTTTGTTTGTTTTTTTGGATGTGCTATTTCAGTTTCTAAGAGAGTTTTGTGAAATTAACCCAAGTTAAAGTTCCTGTGTTTTTCTCAGTTAATCCATTGATACCGAAAACAAATCTTACCAGACCTCCTCTGAATGCAACTCTTTCCCATCTTGTCCATCAAATCTACTTAGTTATGGATTGTCGTTTTTGTCTTTGAAATTTGTCACCTTTTTTAAGACCTTAAAACAGAATTACTGCCAGTAAAAACAATGGCAACCGAGAGATGGCTGGTCGCCTCATGGTGATGGTGGGGGGGTCTTTTGGGAACCAGTTCCCCAAACGAGGCTGGTGAGCCCCACTCCCTCTCCCTCCAGGAAAGATGCGACAGCCTTCCATCCACACTCGCGACATTCCTCTCTTAGAAAGGTAACGCCACGCCGGTTGATGCGTTACTATTTCAAAAGCATGGCGGTAATAAGTGCGTGCATGCGTGTTTGATCCTGCAACACGCGAAGGACACTCCGATGACAAAAACCGTGATGTTTTCCACTTTGCTCCACACGGGCAGATGCGGGGTGACCTTCCCGACAGTCGTCTGTCGGATCGTCCACAGTTTAGTTGGAGCACTTGCCACTCTCCTCAGCCTGCGGCAGCTGCAGAGCCCGTGGACAGGCAGGAGGTGGCTGCAAGATAAATGCCTTCGGGCGTTCGCAGAGGTCCCAGAGGGGACCGGCTCTGAAGCAGAGGCTGGAGCTCGGCGTTGACGCGTGAGATGGCAGGCGGTGCCGATAAACCGTGGACAATAGAAGAAGGTCGTCGGGGAAACTGGCACACTTTCATCTGCCTAATGTCCTTGGTGGGAATACTAATTAGATAGCCCAATAGACATTATTTACCCCTGCAAAACCGAAACACTTACTGCGTTAGTAAGCTCAGGGAGAGAGTAGTGTCGGGTCGGATATCTGGCGTAGGGAAAAGATTGTTATTGCAGAGGAATCATCTTAATTTTCTGTTTGCATTTCTATGGACTGGTTGGAATAATAAAACACCAAAAACATAATTGGAAAAATTCTCTGCCCATTTCTGGATCTAAAATATCTCTCTAACCTCAGGAGGAAAAGGCCCATGAAAAAGCGTTTGCAGTCTAATAACTGTAGCAGAAGAAACACTGGCAGGAGGGGGCATTTGCTTTGTGAGGTACAATCTTCTAATTGGAGACAGAGTCTTCTCGCTCTTGGACGCAGACTAAAACTTAACAGCATCGGCCGCCCTGCTTGTTGGGCCTTCAGACACCAGTACACCTGTGCTATCTGTTCTCTGTGTCTGGGCTCCTCAGCCTCCATAAGCACATGAGACAATTGTGTGTAATAAATCTCTTTCTCTCTGTCTCTCTGTCTCTGTCTCTCTCTGTCTGTCTCTCCCTTTCTCTCTGTCTCTGTCTCTCTCTGAGTGCCTTGGTTTCTTGCGGGCAGTTGGCGGGTGCCCACCCTCAGTCTCAGAGGTGCCATCAGCTCTTGCCATGTGGGCCCCCCACCACGGCGGCCAGCTTCATCAGAGCCTGCAAGGGGAGAAGCTTCCAGCAAATGGACGTTGTGATTTTATGTAACATAATCATGAAAGTGACATCCCATTACCTTTGCCCTATTCCACTGGCTGAAAGCAAGTCACAGGTCCATGCACAATGGTGGGAAGGGATTTACACAGGGTGTGAACATCAGGAGGTGGGGGTTACGGGGCCACTTTAGAGTCTGTCTGCCACAGAAGTTGCGAGTGACGACCTTGGCTATGAGAGGTAACCATCTGTCTAGACTGGAGCCCAAGGAAGGGGCAGGAAACACAAAAATGAGACAGACCCTACGTGGGCAGCACCTGCAAGGAAGGGTCTGCGAGGTGCCTTGTCCTCAAGTTCACGCACATCAAGCGAACTTGTCCTCCCTCACGCGGCTGGCTCGTGGCCCCGGGTTCTGGGGGGACAGCCTTAAGGCTGAGACTAGGATTTTAATGTTTCAACACATAGTGAAAATAATTAAATTATTGGAGCCCTACTATGTGCCAGGCACTGGTCGAAGAGTTTTCATGTCTAAGCTCATTCGAGTCCCATAACTGCTTTAAACATAGAGTACAATACCTCTAAGGTAGGTGCTCTTATTAGTCCCATTTTACAGGTAAGACATTAGGTGCAGAGAGGTTAGGTAACCTGCCCAGGGTCACACAGCATCTAAGCAGTAGAGCCAAGACAGGAACCCAGGTGGTCTGACTCCAGAGATAAAGCGATTCCCCACTTCGGCATCTGAAACCCTGAGACCTAAGAAAGACACCGT
>NW_011888892.1:3505568-3527444 GCF_000151845.1 Pteropus vampyrus
TCTGTCTCTGTCTCTCTCTGAGTGCCTTGGTTTCTTGCGGGCAGTTGGCGGGTGCCCACCCTCAGTCTCAGAGGTGCCATCAGCTCTTGCCATGTGGGCCCCCCACCACGGCGGCCAGCTTCATCAGAGCCTGCAAGGGGAGAAGCTTCCAGCAAATGGACGTTGTGATTTTATGTAACATAATCATGAAAGTGACATCCCATTACCTTTGCCCTATTCCACTGGCTGAAAGCAAGTCACAGGTCCATGCACAATGGTGGGAAGGGATTTACACAGGGTGTGAACATCAGGAGGTGGGGGTTACGGGGCCACTTTAGAGTCTGTCTGCCACAGAAGTTGCGAGTGACGACCTTGGCTATGAGAGGTAACCATCTGTCTAGACTGGAGCCCAAGGAAGGGGCAGGAAACACAAAAATGAGACAGACCCTACGTGGGCAGCACCTGCAAGGAAGGGTCTGCGAGGTGCCTTGTCCTCAAGTTCACGCACATCAAGCGAACTTGTCCTCCCTCACGCGGCTGGCTCGTGGCCCCGGGTTCTGGGGGGACAGCCTTAAGGCTGAGACTAGGATTTTAATGTTTCAACACATAGTGAAAATAATTAAATTATTGGAGCCCTACTATGTGCCAGGCACTGGTCGAAGAGTTTTCATGTCTAAGCTCATTCGAGTCCCATAACTGCTTTAAACATAGAGTACAATACCTCTAAGGTAGGTGCTCTTATTAGTCCCATTTTACAGGTAAGACATTAGGTGCAGAGAGGTTAGGTAACCTGCCCAGGGTCACACAGCATCTAAGCAGTAGAGCCAAGACAGGAACCCAGGTGGTCTGACTCCAGAGATAAAGCGATTCCCCACTTCGGCATCTGAAACCCTGAGACCTAAGAAAGACACCGTCTTCTGAAACCCTCCAGGCATCTTGGAACGGCACAGGCTCCTCAGGAAGAGCTGCCTGCAGCTGAGTACGGGGAGACACTGTGGAGAGGAAGCAAGTAAAAAAGGCACAGAGGACGCGGGGAAGGGGGATGAAGACGTATTTGAAATTTCTGAGATACGTTTCCCACGATGAATCGTGTTCCCGTGGGAGAGAACAAAGAGGCAATTAGAAAATGCCTGGGTCCAGCTCAAATAGGAAACTCCGCAATCACAAAGGAACTGCCTAAGCCCTTGGTAAACACTGACGTGATATTATAAAGTAACTTTTCTGTAAATAATGGCGAGATCGTGTATTTCCATCAATGACAGTCAAAGTATTCCAGCTTTGCTGAGCAGAGCCTACAGGGAGTTTGTGACTCCTGTCCCTCTGCCCCAGCGGGACTTCCAGAAGCCTTGGGCAAGCAGGCTAGCCATTGTCGAAGTGAACTATGGTCACTGCCGAGGGAAGACCTTAGCCGGAATCCCGTTTCCCGCCACCAAGATGGAAACCCTCCAGGTACACAGAAGAACTATGGGCTGAGGGCTTTTATAGCCTTTGAGAAACAAGATCTGCAGCTCGGAGTTGGTGCGTGGTGTTCTTTCTCCAGGCTCTTCTGGGCTTTGGTCACCCAGGCACGTGTGTGGCTGAGTCACTTCCAGGGAGCCTTGTGCTGCTTGAGATTTATAAGCACAGGCTTTGGATTTAGACATATCTAAACTCAAACAGCATTTCATTCAACAAGCTCTGCGACTGTGGGCACGTTCCTGGACCTGTCTGAGCCTCGGCTTCCTCATCTGTGAGATGGACCCTGGACTGAGAGTTAAAGCGAGAGGTAATTGAACTAATGCGCATCATGCGCTCAACACAGTGTCCAGTCTCATGAGGGCTCCACAGAGTGTGGCCGGCTACCGCAGGAGTGCTACAAGCATCCCAGTCTAAGACTGCGTAGACAATTGGGTGTGTAACTCACGCTTACGAAGTTAAGTCGGTGAAGAATTCGAGGCAGATATTACTTGTTGATGATGGAAATATAGATTGGATGTTATTCCCAGTATCCTGCTGAGCTAACATAGACACTGCTGTGGCCGAGGCCAAGAGGAAATATCTGTGTTCAGAGATGGCGTGGCCGATGCCATAGACTAATCGCAGTACACAGACAAGCACCGACCGTATGCGACGATGCAGACCTACACCACGGCAGCTGCCAGCCCAGGGAGTCAGTATCCACAGCAGTCGGCCCAGAACCGACAACACTTGGTCAATGACAGCCAGTTTCCTTTTTTCCCCACCCCCTGCTTCCAACCTGGAACCAACAGAGAAAGCCAAGTGTGCTCCCGAACCAACACAGAGGGGACCTGTCTTCTCGCTCGTCCACCTCCAGCTCCCCGGGCCAGCAGCCTCCAATCAGGGAGCAGCTGACGCCTCCCCTTTTCCCACTGCAAAGCTTTTCTGTTCCTCCCTCTGCCTTTGGGTCTCTGCCAGACTCAAGTGACGGTGGCTGAGCCCCCTGTGAGAACAGCTCTCAACGAATAGCCTGTTTATTCTCAGTTGGATGGTCTTTACTTATTTCTACACTGCTGGCACAGTCAAGGTGACCACACTATGAAAAACTTCACGGGAACTCTACAGTATCGGTCGAAAGTCTATCTGTTGGTATAAATTTTAAGTGTTTTTTTTCAAACAAAAACACTTTTATTCATTTATCTTACTATAAATTTAAAAATAAGACATTTAGAAAATTTAGGCAAAGAAAGAACAGGAAACAAAAACATAACCCTAATCTCACTCCGCACAGGTAACCACTCTCAGCATCTTCGATACCTATGGATGGGAACCCACGCACGCACGCACACGCTTTTACACAAAAGCGATGACACGATTCTCGTTTTGAAACCCCTTTTCCAATCTCACAATATGCATGCATAGAGCTTTCCATATCTGCGAATGTTGAAATAGACTACCGTGTTTGACAGCTGTATAGGATGCCATCGTAGGCGTATGTCACGATTGGTTAAACCGTCTTCTATTCATGGAGATTCAGATCATTCGGAATTGTGTTAACGGGGAAAATGCCACAATACATACTCCTATACATTCGTCCAATTGCTTCGTAATGATAAAATGCCAGAGGCGAGAAAGTTGGTCGATCGGTATATACATGTAACATCTCAGCACGTACTGCTCACCTGCCCTCCACGAGAGGTCACCGCAGGAGAACTGGGCATTGCCTGTCTTTTCCATTCTGCCAACTGGTGAATAGCAATATCACATCATTTAAATTTGCACTCGTTAATTTCTTGTTACTGGCAAAGATAAACATTTATCTGTATATATGTATATCTATCTACATATTCGGAATTCATTTATGAATTGCCTTTTCATGTACTTGACCACTTTTCAATTGGATATCTCTTCTTATTGATGCTACAGAATCGTTACGTGATAAGATATTAAGCATTTTTGTTATATTTTATCATTACGTTTTGTTTCATTTGTATTTAGCTTGAAAATATCTTTCATTTTCCTCCTTCACAGTTGCTGGATATTGGGTTGCAGGAGAGAAAATATGTCCCCATCCCAAGGTAAGAAAAGGTTCTAAGGTTTTATTTAAGTCTTTGATGCACGACATCATCTCTCGCTGTTAAATTACATCCTCAGTGTATTTTTGTAAAGGTACCTTAATCCTCTCTGCATATTTCGAATGTCCTTCTGTTGACTTCTCATGTAAATAACAGCTTGTTGAGCAAATCATTTTGAAGTTAGCATTTCTTTTCTGTCCAAATTTTGTAGACGTTTGATTGCTCCATTTCTCCCTGGAATCTTATGTTGTTGAGAGGTTCTAGCCAACTACATATATGTAATACATGTATATATGTACACACACACACACACACATGTGTATATATATATGTGTGTGTATATATATAGTTGCTTATGAGTTCACCCGTTTCTTCTCATTGAATGTGTCTAAGTTTCTCTGAGTTTCACTAATCTTACTAGGATCTCAGTGTTTATCATTCTCTGCTAATTTTCCAGGTCACGGTACTTCCTCGAAAGTCCTATTCGCACACATTCTTTTTGTCGTTTGATTCTACTTATCTTCTCATTCGCGGCTCTCAATATCCACGTCATCTCCAGCGCCTGTCACCTTCCGATCCCTGTCTTAGTCTGAATTCCCCGGAACACAGAATATGGGCGAAACTCCGCGGGCAGCCGTTGGTCCGGAGGGCAGCCCCAGGCCGGCGGAGCGCAGAGTACAGCGGAAGCGAGGCGGAGGGGAGGGAAGGCGAGGCGGGCTGTGCTTTACGAGCCGCATCGCGGTCGTTAGAAAACACAGCTGGCCTCGCGGCTGCAGGAACCAGCGGGTCTTCGACGCTCCCTTGAGAGGGGACACAAGTCATCTGTCTACCAGCCCTTGGCCAAATCCATCTGTTTGTTCCTTTCCATCGAGGCTCACCCCGCTCCTCGGACACTCACGCCTTCATGCGTGTGGGCTGCGTGGCCCAGGCCCCCGGGCAGCTGGCGGGGAAGCCGCTGCCTTGTCCCACCACGTGGAGCTTCATCTGGCCGGAAGAGGCAGGAGGAGCAGGATCCCCCATCCTGTCTGGCTGGACGCAGATGCAGACAGCAGTGGTATTGGGGGAACAGGCTGAGGGTGGCCGCACTGCCCCTGGCTGGGGCTCCCCAGGTGGCCCTGATCTGCGCAGCCCAGAAACTGGGAGGCTTGTCTGCTGGGTCCAAGACAGCCGCTCTCTCCATCATTCTTTTGTCTTTGTCTTTTGCCTCGACATTACCCGTGACTTCTCGGTCCTGCCCTGAGTGTTATTAAATTGTTCTCTGCAGTATCCGTTCTGATCATGGCAGCTTCAAAACGTGTAATTTTTTTCAATGATACTGTTTTTCTCTTCGTTGTCTTTATTTAGGCCACGTCTACTGGAATCTCATTCTGTCATCTTCTCTTCATTTTCCCATCTTTTATTGTTTTTACTTACTCTCTAAGAACGTGAAGAAATTTCCTGAGTTACTTGATTTCTCCAAATGGCTGCTTTAGGATACTCTCTCTCTCTCTCTCTCTCTCTCTCTCTCTCTCTCTCTCTCTCTCTCTCCCCCTCTCATATTTTTTTGAAAAATAAAATTTCAGAATAATCATGCATTTTGAGTGCTTACTATGCCAAGTATTTTGTTAAGCACGTAGCATGTTCTCTCTTAATTTTTACAACAAAAGCGTGACATCAGCAGTATTATCTCAATGAGGCACAGAGATGAATTAAATTGCCCAAGGTTATACCGTTAAGACACAGAGGGGCCAAGGCTTAAACCAGCTGTGCCTGACTCCAAACCCTGTGGCCATTTATTGAGTGCTACGGAGGTGTGAGTTCTGACTTACTGCACCTGCCCAAATAGGCCGTTTTAACCTTGTTTATTTACCAAATTAGCAGCAGAACCTTGACCAGGCGATCACACTACTTATTCCTCCTCTGAGACACAGATGAAATTACCTTCTCTCCAGCTCTGGGCATCTTTTCTCTATTTCTTCCGTTCTCTGCCCCGTGTTGGATTTGGAGACCTAACCCGCACATTTAGTTTGGGTTGCCACTTGTCCAGGACTGAAACAGCGAGGCTACGATCTCAGCTCCTTGTCCACTAAAAAGGAATTTTAAAAACCAGACACCAGTGCCAGGCATTCTCCTGCCTCCCACTTTCTTGACTGGGCGGCAGAGTGCAGTGAACCACTGATTATTAGAAGCAGGAAAAGACTAGGATTTTGCCCCTCAGAGATTCAAAGGTGGAACGAATCTTTAGTGTTGACGTTTTCTTTGCTCTCAGGTCGCTTCAGGAAGTCCTCCCGGCCAGCAGGTGTAGGTCAGGTGCTTACCTGTGTCCTTGGCAGAGCCCCAGGCTCCGGCTCAACGCAAATCCTAGCGTGAGCCCCTCTCACCAGGGTAATGAGCATGCTCCAATGACATACACACTGACCCACAGGGGAGTGTGTATCTCAGCAGATTTAATTTTTAAAAAAATTGTTTTAAAATCTTTTGAATTGAAAGTTTCCTCCGGTTTTTGAGACATGCTGGGGTGTGGGTGGGGTCAGAGCTGACGACATGAGCTCTTCTTTCGGGACGGGAAGGTGCCTGATTTTTAACCCGAAGTCCAGAATTCGGACTTCATTTTCCAAAACCGAGGAGCTGTCTTGAAGTGACTTGTCATGATGTCCTTAGGCTATTCCAGGTTCACAAAGTGGACATGGGCCGTCTGTCACCAACTGGTATTCGTTGCTTCTTCTTCTGGTAACAGGGATGGAAGATTGTGCTTTGGGGACCCATGCGCCCTTGCCCAGGGCCCTGTGGTCCTGGCGGGCCTTGGCCCCAGTTCCAGGGGTGGCCAGTCGGTTCCCTTCCCCAGGACAGGTGAAGGAATGAGCAGGTGGAACCTGCCTGGAAGGAAAATTCTCTTCCTTCGATGGCCTTGGAGCTGTGAACACAGGTGCTATTGATGGCCGTTGTTCCATGAAGAGGGAAGACTTTAAATATTGGTGAGTGATATGGGGACCTGGGGAGATACCAGGCCTTGGAGACAAGGGCTGGGCCCTGGGGTTCGTCGTGCCTGAAGCCGTGTCCGCCCCGGCCCTTGCCCTGATGTGAGCCTGCAAAGTACTCCTTTATTTAAAGAGCTCCGAGCCAGGATTCCTGCAGCTGGCAAACAAGCGCTCCTCCACGCCCCAGGCACCTCCGCATCCTGGGCTTCGTTGTTCTTCAGGACCAAGGTCAGCTGTCGGCTCTTCTCCAAGGTCCCCGCTCCTGCTAACGAGCTCGGATGTTCTCTACTTTGGCCGCAGCATTCTATTTGCCCAAGGAACCTGCCTCAGGGTGTCGTCTCGCTAGAAGTATCCATAAAGCTCTCCACAAGCAAAAGTCATAGAAAGTTGTCCTCTTCCCAGATAGGAGACTTCCCTCGCTTCTGAGTAAATGCTAATGCGCTCCCAGGCTGAGTGGGCTCAGGAAGGCTCTGGATTATGCTGGACGCTGAATATCAATTGGGAGCAGTGAGGAGCCATGCGAAGGCAGTGGTGTCTCCCATCATAAACCCCTGCCGACGAGCGTGACAAAGGTGACCCCTAACGGAAGAGCAGGAGCAGGAGGAGGAGGAGGTATTAAAAATTCTTTCGTTTTATTCTGTGGATATAACCATAAACCATGATGGCTTCCCTTTAGACAAGGCTTTTATCTTTTTTATTTCTCAAAGAGAGTTCACACCCTTCTCTGAATTGACATAAATAGCAAAGATATTGTCATTTCTATTTTACAGTTGATGAAACCGAGATGCATAGGAATAAGAGAAGGACATGTAAATATTTATTAATTTATACTTTCTTGAGTAACCAGCCTCTGCGGGTTCTCATAGGAAGCACTGTCTCTGGTTTCTGATTTAGAGATGAAGGTAGCACGCATGAACTTCCACCGAAGACACGGACTCACTTGCCCAGGATCCCAGAAGTTTTCAATGTACGTAAACACTTGGCAAAGGGACAGCACCACAGCTGATGTTGTGATTTCATTAGTAACTCTTAAAACTAATTAATTTTCAAAGGCCGCATTCAATATTTTAGAAGAACTTTTGGAAGCTTTGAACAATTAGTCGATTCAATGTCTCTTCAACGTTATCATTTTAGAAGCAACAAATCGAATCAGGTTGGAGGGACAGACGTTTGCAAGGTGACAGTTAAAGTACAACTGTGTTTTCATTATGAAATAGAAACAGCTATGTCGTTGCAGATTGATTGTGGGCAGGCGGGCGCCCCCTGAGCTCTCGGCCTCAGATCAGTGGGCAAAATTAGAGCGGTCGGGATGTACCAATTCCATGCATCTGTCAGGATCACGACTCTACACCACAAACCAGTGGCAAACCTAACTTGCCAATTACTAGCTGGCAAACTTGAGCACGTTGCTTATTTCTCTAGCATTTAGTTCCTCCTTCTATAAAATACCCTTAATAACAGTAAGTCTTTTACAGGGTTATAAAGAGTGAATGAGGTAATACATACCAATGCTCAGTATGCATCCCGATACCCACTGAGAACTCACCAAATGTCGCCATCATTTTGGCATATTCTTAGCATAGCTCCACCACCAGCGACATGGCGTCATTGTTGTCACCAAAACTGTTAGGTCTCTCTTTGGGGGAATCTAGTTATCCATCCTCCTGTGATCTACTGCTCCTTAGTGCCCATGACCTTGCCTGTCTGCCCAGGATGGAGAGCTACGCTTTACACGTCATACTTCAAGCTTCGCACACAGGAGTCAGCATAAAATATAACAAGAGACATATTTCTTTTACGCTAACATTGTGTGTGTGTCTTATCTCATTCAAGCCAGATGACTCAGTCACTCCACAAACCACTAAGACATTAGAGGGTCGGGTGGGTGCTTTCCATTTTATAGCCGTGACCTAAGTGGCTTCTCATAGGGATTTGGGCTGCCCCACCCAAGAGGAAATTCGGGACTCAAATGAAGACCCTGGATGTGGAAGGAGGGGGCTCTCCTTGGAGCTACTTCTAGGACTAACTCTGAAGCCTTCGTATGCCATGGTCCTGCTCATCGATGCCTCCTTGTAATGATTAAATATACATATTTTAAAAAACAGCTCTGGCGTGTGACCACACTTATTTCTGCATCTCAGCATGGTTCTCTCACGTCTTGCTAGATGCAAGCTCTCTGCCAGTTTCCAGCCGGATGCAAAAATATAGCTGTTGCAATTGATTTGTTTTGTACGCTCTATTCTCAATTCTTATTTTACATCCTTAATAAAAACCACGTCCCATACATGTTTTTGCAGCTTACTGGGCTTTATTTTTTTAATTAAGAAATTAAAATGTTTTATTAAGGTTAACTCTGGAAAATATTTTCTCAACGACATTTTAGAAATATTACTATAATTCTGATTTCCATGTTTGCGCACAGAATGAAATATTTTTGCTTTGGTTTTTTAAAAAATTATTAAAGTCTTAAGAGGTATAAACTTCCAGTTATAAAATAAATAAGCCACAGAGTTGTACTGTACAGTACAGGGAATAAAGTCAATAATATTGTCATAACTTTGTATGGCGACAGATGGTCACTATGCTTATCGTGGCGATCATATCGTAAGATACATAAATGTTGTATCACTACGTTCACCTGAAATGCATATAATATTGTACGTCAACTATACTAAATATGGTTCTTATAAATACATAAATATTTTAATATTTTTAATAACAGGCAAATCTAAATATATTACATAAGTTAAAAATTGTAATTATGTATTATAAAAGAATATGTTACTTTCTTTTGTTATGTACTCATTAGAACTTGGGGGAAGAGGTAAGAGTTGTGAAGTGGCATTTCCATGTCACATGTGAAAGACAACTAATGTGTCCAGAAGACCAGTGATGTTCGCACCGCAAGTGGATGAGACCTAAAACGCAATCCCCCCGAAACGGCATTTAGAAGGATTATTCCTTTTTTTGGTGCATTTATTGAGACATTGGTGGGATCCTTCATCACGCTGTAGAAGAGAACCTCGGATAGAAGGTGAGGTGACTGCAAACACATCTGAGCACAAGGCAGTCAGAGCAACACAGTTCAGGCCCGATTTCACGGAGCCGTCTGAAAAATGGCCACGAGAATTTATGCTCCCCTAGAACAGTCCCTGTGGACAGAATCTATTTTTCTTATTTCCTGTTGCAATCCCTGTACTTAACACAGTGACTAGAAAATAATAAACACTTCCTGACTAAATGAATAAATTTTTTACTTCAGCTTTGCTTTATTTTTGGGAAATGACTAGCTAGGAATAAATAGAGCCAAAAAATGACCTAAGGAATCACAACGGATCATAAACTCCACTTACGTGCAAATTAAAAATCAATATGATTCCTATCAAAAGAGAGGAGTCACTTCTATTTATGTCTGAGAGCAGCTTAACAGAGCTCTTGACGATGTGCGTGAGGAAGGCATTGATTAACTACCTCTCGTCTTCGTGGAAAACAGGACAAGAGAGAATGATTTAAACATTAACACGTGATTTCTGAAGTAGACATAAGAAAGTAATTTCTGATGACATTGATTTTTAAAACCTTTATCAGGGAAATGTTGGCTGGCTTTCTAGTTAAAAATGGAAGATGAAACACATTGTCTGTATTTATGTCCTCCAGCAACTGTGCTAAAATCGTAAAAAAAAAAAAAAAAAAGGAATTTTAAAGCAGTCGTAAACCCACAAGGTTAAGGAGGAGAGACTGCAGTCAAATGTGGGACGTTGCAAAGAAGATAGAAAAGGATAAATGGCCTAGTAGACCCTAGAAAACTTAATCTTAAACCGGCCGTGGGAACGATTTAAAGTTAACTTGTTTCTATCACATAATCCTCCAAAAGCCTAATAACTGGTGGCACTGGATACCTCTGGAAGTAATTCAAAGTAGAGTGACTAAAATAGGACCACTTTTAGAAATTCCTTTAAGAAGGACTCAGACCCAGAATTTCCTCTCCCACTCTAGGTGACCACCTCTCACCAACTACCTTGCATGCTCCAAGACTAGAAACTTATTCTTGACAAGGATAAAGAGGGTGTCTGAGTTGGAGGAACCAAGCATGATTGAATACAGGGGTACTCTACTAAGAATTTAGGGGTCAGGTGGATGTAGACATCCTGGATGCTGAGAACATCCCTTAACCCTCTGCTCTCATCAGCAACTACAAGGATGAGCCTCGCCTTCCATTAGGAGACTGGGAGATATTTCTCTTGGCTGTTTAACCAAAAGGAAAGACCAAAGATGCTAATATTGCAGGTTTTCCAACAAAGCGGCCAGATCACCCAGTGGGAGGGCTCATAGAAGACCACCTTCTTCTATGTGATTAGAGCTTTCAGTCAGCTATGCAATGGCCTCTGCTTAATTGGAGCAGACAACCAAACGGTAAGAGACATCTGAGGTAAGGCTCTAGCATGGAGGATAATTACCAACACTTACGAATAGGAAAAGGCAACTTGGTGGGAAGAGGGAAGCAACAGCATCAAAAACCGAAGCAAACTAAACCTATCAGTAACCTTCATACGGAGATTAGAGAAGATAACAAAACCACAAAACAAGAACTGGATGCTATAAAAAAGGAACATACAAAGAACCATAAAAATTACTGGGGACAAAAAATACGGCAACAGAGATCTCAAGTCAATAGAAAGTTTTGAATATAAGTCAAGAAATTTTCTCGGAAAGCAGAACAAAAGGATGAGAAAAATGTAACATAGGAGAGAATAATTACAAGACCACTCCAGTAGGCTCAACATTTAAATAATGGTGGTCCCCCCAAAAGAAAACAGAGAAACAAATCATCAATAAAATAATTCAAGAAAATTTCCTATAACTAAAGGACTAAGTTTCTAGTTCAAAAGGATACAGCAAATATGAAGCACAATAGTTGATAACAGACCTCACCAAGCTTACATGAAAGTTCAGAACATTCAGGACAGAAAAAGATCTCACAAGTTTCTAGAAAGAAGAAAAATGAGGTCTTATGCAAAGGATCCAGAATTAGAAAGGCTTCGAATTTCTCACCAACAACCAGCTGCAAGCCAGTGGAATAAGATGTTTACAATTTCAAAGAAAAAGTTTTCCCGTAGAGAATTCTATACCCAACGAATCTATCAGTACATTACGAAAGTGAAATAAAATACTCTCGGAGAAGCGCAGTCTTACAAATGTGCTTCTTCTACACTCTTTCTCAGGACACTGTGGAAGGATGGGCTTCACATTAGAATATAAATCAAGAAAGAAGAAACACAGGGACAAAAAAGAGCAGGTGACTCAGAAGACAAGTGAAGCGGACTCAGAGAATGATGGTGACAGTCGTGCCAAGCAGGAAGGACAACTGTTCCAGACTGGAGCAGTTCAGAAAGCTCCGGGATAGGCTTCATCAGGAGGTCTCAATTGGTAAGAATCCTGAGCGTCTGAATGTCTTGAGAGGAGATTATACCACTAATGAAGCTTGCGTGGTTGAATTAATGATGAGTGTATAGAAAATTAAGCAAATTGGAGACGTAAAATATGAACTCGAGAGAAAGCTAAAATCATGCAAGAAAAGAAAAGTCACCTTAGCTTACCATGTGGCTTACCTTCAAATAATGTTACAAAGTCACAGTGAGTAAACAACAAACCTATCTCCAAAACTGTGATTTAGCTCTATGGTACCTAAAACTGACAAAATCAAGACGCAACACAGCCTACTTTGGGGGATATAGAAGGGGGAACCAGAGCAATCGGCTCAAGGTGCTGCAGGCGGTTGTCTCTGAGAAGGGAGAGATGGGAGTGGAGTGGGAAATTACTGTTTTTATGAGGAAATTGGTATAATTGACTCTTTAACCTGTGCACATGGATGAGTTTGCTAAAACAAGGAAGGAAGGAAGGAAGGAAAAAAAGAAAGAAGAAAAAGGGAAAAGAAGGAGGGAGGAAGGGGGTAAAGAAAGGAAGAAAAGGGTGAAGAATGAAAGGAAAGGAGGCTGTGAAGAGTCTTTTTTCTGGCCAGACAACACTTTGGTTGATTAATACATGGTCTTGATACGCACAGGGCTCTGGATTCAGGCAGCAGAATCTTCAGAAGGCACAGTTTGGTCCGCCACGTGTGCGTCGGCACGTTTTCCCTCTTTCTCTGTGACACTAATTGTAAGGTTTAGCTTGCTCTCGAACTGACTATCATCGTTCATTAACAAACCAAATGAATATCACGGGGAAATTCTTCCAGCTTAGGCTGGGCTAAGACGGACACATCCGAGGTGAGTCCGTTAACACGTGTCGCTTCTGCCCAGCTGTTCACACATTGGTGGTTCTTGTTGGGGATCACGGTTCTGTTCCTAGAATTTACAATTCAGATTAAAGGAGAAGTTTACAGCGATTTTGAACAGGTTTTTGAAGACAACGCTTTGATCTTCTTAAGCCTTACACACTGTGGGTTTGGCTGCTGTGTGGGAGACAGGTGTGGGCAGCTCTGTGGAATGGTAAGAGGCAAACCATCTTCAAACCAACGCTGATCTCGGACGCTACCTGACGTCAGTGGGAGGAGGCCTGTGACGAGCTGTGTACTTTGTACTGGTCTCCTATGTTGTGTTGCAAGTGACCCTGTCAGAATCACTGGATACCAGTCACCCTTCTTCTTCTGCCGAAAGGAGCACGTGGGAGGCTGAGAGCACCTGCTTGAGGGGAACTCGGAGGCCCCCCTGGACTCGGGTGCGAATTTCAGCGCTGCCATTCAGTTAGGCAATTTACATCACATCTCTCAGCCCCGATTTCCTGACCTATGAGATGAGGGTTCCAAGACTCTTTCGAAGGTTCCTGAGACGGTTATCTGAGGTCACGTGAGCAAACACACAGTGCAGTGAGCAGTGTGCTAGGTAGTCAGTGAGTGAAAGAGTTATTACCCCGTGGACAGCCTCATCGATAACCCGGGTCGCCATTGACTCTGCCTCTGTTTTAAAAGATGACCACTTCAAGCAAGACCATGTACGGTTCACACTGGGACCCATCACATGCTCTGGGTCCCCTTGGACCAGCCTAAGAACCCTGAAAAGCAGGATGAACAGGTTAAGACAGAGGATTCGAGTTTTTCAGTAACCCCCGCCAGGTCATCCAGCTGGCAAGTGTGTAAGTTGAGAGTTGAGCCCGGGCACTGGAATCCGTCCACGGCCACGTGTCGGGGCGCTCCCACTTGTGTAACATCTGGGGAGCCATTCGAATCATCAGGAAGCTCCTCCTTACACAAGCTGGAATCACTCACTGGAGCCGACGCCTTTCTTTGGCGTGATAACCCCGAGCAGGTGTGAGGACAGCTCCTCCGCTCCGCCCCCTCAGTGGCTCGAAGCTAACGTTCCATCCCCGCCGTGTCCCTGTCAAATGAAGAGCGTCTTCCATGAGGACGTGAGTGTCCTGGGCCATTGGCCAAGGTCTTGTTCAAGATCATTGGAAGCTTCCTCTTCTCTGGTGGCCGTCTGTGAATCCTGCAGGATACTGGGTTCTCGGATCCTCAGATGGCCTTGCCTCTCGGCCTTTTGGGACAGCTCATTACAAGCGTGAAACTGACTTAGCCATTTTCACACACTTTTATGAGATTGACCAGTGTAAAGGTTGAAGTAACCACCCGGTAGAAAGACACTCGAGGCCCAGTTGCTCTTGGCCGTGTCGCCCTTGCTCTTGGGACAGGTTTTGCGCTTCCACTAATTTAAATCAACAAAGTGGATTTCACTCACGCGCCATAGTTTTCATGGACCGAAGACCGCAAATCCAAGGCTTCCAGTTTCATCTTCCTGCGACTCTGTACGCAGCCCTGGGTAGGCCACCCCAACCCTCTGTTCGTATGGAGGCCTTTGTAGCTTCTGGGTAGCAGAGGAGGGCAAGGGGCCTTTGCAGTACTAATTAGTAAAGATCATCCTAAATGCGATATCAATTAAAATGACGTATCCTTGGAAATAAAACCAAACACCGTATAACCCAGCTCTGATCCCAGGGCGACTAAGAAGGCACAGCTTCTAGATTAGGAGGGAAACGCGGGCTGACCGATTGCTTCATGCTGCTCAGTGTCCCCGCTGGGTCCCGGGGTCAGAGCGTCTGCCAGGTATCAGCACCGGCTTCCAGTACATCTGTGTGGGCTTGGGATCTAGTTCCCAGATGGAGACAGGGCAGATGATGCCAGCGGCACATATGGGAGGGAGGACTCAGTCCCTTGGAGAAGCAGTAAAACCATATTCCCAGATGGAGAGGTCAAGGCTTGGATATTTTTGGTGCCTTAAAGTAGGAGGACAACGTTATTCCCAGAACTGATTGGCAATCTTTTTTGGCATAATGAAATTTCAATGTTGGCAAGGATGCCGGCTTGTTTGTCACCTGATCGTGTTACAGAAATAACCCTCGGTGCTCTGCTTGTCTGTGACGTATGACTCAGTGGTGCTGTCTGCAGGCAGTGCAAGAGAAAAGAATTCGCAGGATAATTTTAGAGAAGAAAGTTGAATACAAGTCTCTTCCCTTCGGTAGAACACAGAAAAGAGAAACATTTAATCTGTCAGAAATGAGTCTTAGCCATACATCTCAAGTCAACTGGTAAACCCAAACTCGTCGGCAGAAGTATAACCCTAGCCAATCAGTCCTGTTATTCATGCACATAAACCTCAAGAAAGGGGCTAGTAATAGAAAAGATATCAAACATTTAAATTTTGCCACATATAATTTATGTAATTTCCTGGTGGTAGAAACTTACAAAAGAACAATCAAAAATTCTGCTTCCCATCGTTTAGTTGGAATTTTAAGCGTTTTAGTGAGAAGGATCTAAAACTCATCCTCTAAAACATTTGATAAAATGGATCAGAAGTGTGCATAATATCACATTATCTTTTCTTAATGAAAACACTGCCACCAGCTGGTTAATAAATGCTTTTGCCTAGCTTTTTTATAGAGTGAAAATATCAAGTCATTTTCCCTTCATTTAAAAAGAGGTCACAATTTCTAATAAAAATAATTTTCCCTCTTTCCATAAAAATCAATAGCTTCTCATAATACCTGTCGTTCTCCGATCATTTGCACGGTAAAATGATCTGGAAAAGATTTCTGCTCACTATTCCCCGAGTGGAATTCCAGCAGTCGAAGCATTGCAGAGGTCACTGGTGTGTAAGCGGGAACCGCTGAATTTCACGATTTCAGATTAATGAACCACTCAGTGCACCTCATGTGACAGTTGTCCTCACTTCCACAGAAGTGACGAGAGCCCAGGTTGGGGACCTGGCCATCACAGGAGACGTCCTCTAACATCCTCAAAATACCTCGAGGCTTGGTGGGGTCCAAGCTTTACCCCTGCATTCGCACGTGGCATGCTCCACAGGACTCATTTCAGCTTTAGAGCATCTTCAAGTGACCCAAGGTTTCTTCAAGTGCTAAGCCACGGAGCGACAGAGAAAGGAAGGCAGAAACCAAAACGACTGTGTCTGGCAAGCGTGTGACCAAACTCCAGGCTTCCACACGAGCAAATTTCATAAAATCAGGGCCGTCGTGGTGACGTCTACGCACGCATCCAGGTCACCTGCGACGCCGGGAGCGGGAGCTGTGCCTGCCCGTCTGTTTGGAAATGCCCGTGACAGAGGGGGCCGGGGACCCCGCACGGGGAGCCCGGGGGTCGTGCAGCTCCTACCGAGTATGTTCTACGCACCAGGCTCTTCTTCACAGACTTGGACTTGGACCTTCAAAGTCAGGAAATGCTGGCTCTGGGGAGGGACGTGGGAGACGTCGCACCGGGAGCCCCGCTGATGTAGCGCCCTCAGTGAAGCCAGGTTCCAATGAGCCCTGGGGTCTCATCCCCTGGGGGCCGGGGATGGAGGGAGCGTGTGAACGGGGGGTGGCAGCCCCTTAGCCACACTGACCATAGAATGAGGGAGGGGCGCTCAGGCTGCCCATGGCAGGGACTCTCCGCCCCATAAGTGGTTTTAGCTGTTTCTTGAGCTTTCGTTTGATTTTAACCATCCATAGCTAGACCCGGGGTGCTCCCGACAACCTTAGCTCAGTAGGGTGTTGCTGGGTAGGGTCCAATCGTGTGGGAACTGCTGAATTAAGCAAAGCCAAACAATGCGTAGGGTGCCCAAACTTATTCCATGACGAAGTCTGTGTTTACGAAGCGTGAGACGGGACTCATGGCTGAGAACATGCATCGGGGGACCAGCAGTGCCAGCTGCGTCACATCCGAGTGAGTCACCTGCACTCAACCCAGCGTCAGCACGATGGGAACCAAAAGACAGGACCGGGTCGTGAGTCTAATGCTTTTGGGGGGCTGCTCCCAGTGAGGCGCCATCAGAGCTCGCAAGATGCCTCACTGCTGCTCAGCTCCCGGCCTGTGGGGTCTGTGATGCCGGCCCCACTACAGGGCTGGGAAATGGGCTCCGAGAAGGTAAGTGATCTGCTGAGGCTCACACAGCCTGCAAGACGCAGTGGCGGCTCCTTCCGCAGCATGCACTGCGACAGAAGGATGAGGAGACTGAGAAGTGACCTCAGGGCTGCCTAGATCCCGCTGGGGACCTTGAGTACTTCACTTGCCCTCTCTAACCCTCGGTCTCCTGACATGGAAAATGAATGCGTGACATTGGAACAATGTCTGAGGAGGAGGAGGAGGGAGAGAGAGAGAGAGGGAGGGAGGGAGGGAGGGAGGGAGAGAGAGAGAGAAGTAGCCTCACTGGTGTCTCTTTCCTTCCGACTAATGAGGGAAATGTTAAGGTTTTCCTAAAAACATTTATTTCTCCAAAAGCCTTTAACGAGAAAGGGGAGGGATCATTAAGATGTTAAGATATGAAGATAAAAACTGTCAAAGGTCCCTAAGCACGGACTCGAGCTGTAACATCATTTGTTAATTCCATGATTTCGTAGGAGTCTTTATACCCGATACTTAACTAAGTTCGCAGGCATAAAAGTACGTGTGCGTCACTGCTCCATTATTTAAGGACAAGTGTCCATTTCGGGATGTTATAAATGACTGATGGCACTTAACTTTCACGGTAGAGTTAATGTTCAAATAAGGCACAAAGCTAGCATTTTGAGTTTCGCTCAGATCGTACTGGTGATCTTGGAAATAAAGCATAGAAAAATATTTTTTACTCAAAAATATTATTGGAAAGAAATTATCTCAAAAAATTAAAACGAAGCTATTGTAATTTCTTAAGGACGATTGGCTTGAAACGTCCTTGGTGAACTACTGCCAACATCCCCTCCGAGCACGCGACCAGACTGACACTCGAATAATGTCAGGACCTGACGGAACTCATGGCGTTGGCTTCGGCAGGAGATGGCGATCGGTTACGAAATGGCCCCAGCTCTTCGACGCGGCTCTCTGCCTCTCCCGGCAGGCTCCCCCACACACGGAAGGGTGCACTTGACTTTCCTGAGTCTGCGCGGCCTGCCTCGGGACTGCGGGGCCCCACCTGACCTCTAACAGCTCAATCCTTCATGAAGGGGAACCCCATACACGGCAAACACAGCCCACCGCACCCCTGGAGAGTAATCGTCCCGAAGTGGACACACCTGGCCTCCGCTCGACAACCATGGGACCTTGAACAAATCAGAAATGACATCCTGTTGTGCCTGGGACCCGGGATGGTCCTCCCCCAGCCCGCACAGCCCTCCCCGCTCTTGCCTCGGCCGGTGAGTTCACCTTCTCTGAAACGCAGGAGCCGCAGGCTTCGTCCCAGCGCCCACACTTGATCTGGGGCGACAGAGTCCAGGCGCCAGGCCTGGAGCTTCACATTTTTACACATTTTCCATTTGGCCTTTTCACGGTTTCCCTCCCGTTTAGTGCTCACTCCCCGAAGCCATAAGATTTCAAGAAATTTCTTAACACTATTTGAACAGCACTCAACTGTCACAAAAACCATCTACCCATGAAAGCAAATCGAAAGGGGTTCCCCCCGTGCCACCCCCTTCCGCTGCTTACAGCAGAACCTGGCTGGGGGTCACGGGGTCATGAAAATGCCGGAAGACAGAAAAACTGGATTTTTTCCTGCTTCATCTGATATAAACTTACATTGCCTTTGTAAGAGTAATACACAAACAGGAAGTAATATCATTTTATCAAACATATTTATCAACATATTTCAAAATCTTTTTTCAGCCAAGAGGACAACTCGGTTTAAGTCCGGAGGCTTTGCCATAATAAGGTGAATAATTGTGACTCAGTTAATTAATCTAACATGTACTGAACTTATCACATACGTTGCTATCGTTCATCCGTTGCCACGTTACCTACAATGCTTGATGTAAGGGATTCTTCTAGATGCATTTTGTTTCCTTTCAATACGCCGCATCGCTAAACTCAAATACGTGTGAAGATGCTGAAACAATAATGAAATGAAATGAAAAACGAATATACTCGGTGTAGAAAATTGGAAAATAGGACAAAGTACAAACAAAAAACAAATTCTATCACCAGAGACGATCTCCTTTAACTCGTTAGTTTATTTTCTCCCAGGTTTTTCTTTCCATGTTTTTTAATGTGTTTTTAGGAAATAGCTTCACAGATTTTTTATTTAACATAGCATAAGCATTTTCGATTTCATTATTTAGCAAAACATTTGTTTGCATAATATTCCATTATGTTATTATTTTATAATTTATTTACTCATTATCCTTTAATGCGAATGCTCATTTTTTTCAATAAAAGTGTATCGAGTGCCTTTCTGCGTCAGCTACCACGCACTGGACATCTCACACGTTTTGACTTTTTTAGCTTAGTGAACTTTATAGTGTTAAGTATATTTTCCCTACACCTTTCTGTACAGCCTTAATTAATTTATTAGAATAAGCTTCTTCGAAGGTCACTATTGGATGAAAAAGGGTTAACACAGTTTTTGGCCAACTTTTTATTTGAAAATGTTTAAACCTACAGAAAAAAATAGAATAGCATAATGAGCACGTTGCTTAGATTCACCAATTATGGACACTTCGTACGCTCTTTCTCTCTTCTCTCTCTCTACACACACACACACACACACACACGCACACACACGCGCGCACACACACACACACATTTTCCCTGAGCCTTTGGAAAGTAACCTGTAGATAGCACGACATCTCGCTCACACCTAAACACTTCAGCCTGCATCTCCAAAAAAGGCATTCTCTCACACAATCACGCTACCCTTACCTTGTCTAAGAAATTTAAGACTTTTATACAATAATATTCACAAATATACAGTTCACTGATTTTCCCCGCAACTGTCCCAGTACGATCCTTTATAGCTGTTGTTGGTTTAAAAATGTTGTTGTTTTGTTTGTGCACTTTTTTTTTGGCTCAGGCTCCAACTGAGATCACACGTAGTGCTTGGTTTTCACGTCTCGTTCCTCTCTCGCCATAGACTTACTGTGATCGAATTTACACTGAGCAAAGTTCACTCTTTTCAAGTGTGTACTTCTATACATTTTGACAAACTTACATAGCAACGAAACTACTTTGGTGGTAGTTTCAAGATACAGAATATTTCCATCATGCCAGAAAGTTCCCTCCAGCCCTTTTACAATGCATCCCTTTTCTCCTTCTCATCCTTGAAACCCTTGATATGATTTCTATTCCTAAGGGTTCGCCTTTTCCAGAATGTCTTATCAGTGGAACCGTGCATTGGGTAGCCTGTTGAGTTTGACTTACTGCAATTAGCATAAGGCTTTGGGGAGTCATCCGCTTCCTTGCGTGTATCAACTTTTTTCCCTTTTGGCCACTGAGTACCATTCCATCATGTGGATGGAACATGACTTGTGCATGCATTTACCAGTTGATGGACGTTTGAGTTATTTCCGGTTAGGGATAGAAGATGAATAAAGCTTCTCTAGGGATTTGTGTGCAGGTTTTTATGCACTCTATTTCTTTAAGGTGAATATGTGGGATTGCTGGGTCTAATATAAAGTGCAGGTTTAATTTTATGAAAGAAGACCAAACTAGTTTTCGAAGCAGCTGTGTCATTTCCCATTCCGTCCGTAGCATAGAGTTCTGGTTGCCTGGAGGGATGAGTCACAGGTCACCGCTTCGAATGAGTAGACGTCCAGTTATTCCAGTGCTGTTTTTTTTTTTAAAAAGAATATTCTTTCTCCCTTAGGTTATTCTGCTTTATAAACAAAAGGACACGAGAGTAAAGATTATATAAAGAGTGATATTGATTCAGGACTATTAGATTTTATGGTGCACGCATGTGAAATGACTGAAGACTGAAAGATTCTAATTGAAGGCTTTGGATGCAAGACTAAGAGCCAAATGATCCATGTTTTCTAGGTGTTCATTTGCTTGATGAGAGTTTAGATAAAAAGGGCATTTAATTGCCAATCCTTCAGAATTAGAATTTAATGTTATGTAACAAAAATTAATAAGCCTTCATACGATTCTTCTTCCTTCAAAATATTATGCTATTATTCTCGTTTTTGCAGATGAAAAGAAATTTAACATACAGAAAATGCTTGTTTTTCAAAACTGTTAGACTTTGAGGAAAATTTTATATCCATAGTGCCTCTTTGCACTTCAATGTACACCCCCGGGGACACCTATTTATTCTCTCTCTCGGAAGGGATAATTAAATAGAAAAAATTTAAACCCCTCTTGATTTTTTTTTCCAGTTGTTTTTCCCCCCTGGGAATTTCTTGTTGACACTCAAACACAAGTGACTTCTGTACTCTAATTCAGCGTCCGCGCATGCTTTAACATGAAAAATCATAGCTTAAATACGCCACGAGGGGACAAAAGATTTCCTTCCTGCTTCTTTGTTTAGCAGATGAAATGCCGAATCAGTGAGTCTGTCAATTTCCAAAAACTGGACCGAATCGCAAAACGCTGTCTCTGCATATCAGGTTCTTTATCCAGACTTTTTTTCCCTCCTGACTTGTTAGCTCCGCGTTTCCAGAATCCGAGCTAGTGTAAACGCATGGAAACCAATGGCTCTCCTTTCCTGCCACTGCTGTGAGACTAATTCTGATGAGAGATGCCCGCATATCGCCGCCCGAGATGTCGTACAGGGCAGTGGCTGGGCTCCCACTGGTGGGGATCTCAATAAACACATCTTTTGATTGAGAGGCCAATTATTTGTGCATATGGTGACCAGAGTGGCCTCTGACCCTCTCTACGACAACTCATTCCATAGTGTCTGCAAGTCCAACACGTGGCCAAGAGATACGATAAGGGACAAGAGACACATCCTACTCTCCTGCAGTGCGGGGCCTGCTGAGGAAGGCTGGCAATTGTGCCCACTGCAACTCACACAGTGGAGGGCTCTGGGGACTAAACACATGGAGTGTGTCCCAGAGAGTCCTCACAAGGTCGTCACAACTATTTCTCAGCGAAGAAAGAGGATGGATGATGTAGTTTATCTCACTGCGAATTCAGTAAATCTCATCGCAAGTAATGAGCCAACAGTCTCCAATGATTAATGGGCTTCCTGATC
>NW_011888892.1:3529184-3530577 GCF_000151845.1 Pteropus vampyrus
CTTTGAAATAACTTTCTAAGAATACCCATGGCTTCTCCATCAGCGGATGCCACTGACTTCCTCTGCTGGCTGTGCTGTGCTGGCTGTGCTTGAGGTGCCTTCTGCTGCGTCAAGTTCAATGTCGGAAGCTTCAGAGGCAAAGCTATGTCTGTCTCAATTCTCAGCGACTCCAGAAGGCTCTGAAAGTCTTCATCGCCTGGTATATTTTTACATGTTTTAAGCTTTAACTTCCCTTTTGAAAAGCAACATGTTTCAAGTTCCCAATTGAAAATATAATTCTTAAATTATAATGCTGTAACAGGGCAAATGAAAAATGTCGCTAACTCAGCAAGAGATGAATTCGCAAACCCTTTTGTCATGAGAATTCATTGCAGCTAGAACCAGGCCAAGTTGCATTTTGATAAGGGAAGTGTTTGAGCCAACTTAATAATGGGAGGAGGTTAAACCGGCTTGTGTGGGCCAATTTTATTTTCTATAAAGAAACACTGGCCCAGGAAGTGACACATTCGCTTGAAAAACGGCTTCCGGTTTAAGATTTTGCACCAAGGACATGTTTTTACTCCCTCCCAATGAACCTCCAATGACAGTGGGGGTGAAATAAAAAGCACAAAGGGGAATAAATTCATAATAAAATGATTACATCTTAAAATAGCAAATGAAAAATGATGGGAAGCCCTAAAACCTTCCACTTTTCACCAGTTTATGTTATCAAGGGAACTCTCTGTGGCTGGCCCTTAGCTAAGCCATATTTTTTTGTACACAAAACGTTTATGAAGTGAAACTCCCTCAAGGAGGTGAACTAACTGGTGAGAGCCAATGGCATTTTCTGAGTTCAACACCAGCTCCTCGGGTGACAACTTCATCGTTCCCCAGACCTTGGCTTTCATCTCGAGGGGAGCCTGGAGCCACACGCTTACCTCCCTGCAGTAGGAAGCTCGCAGAAGTGGTGGGAAGGGCTACAGACAAGAACACACCATTTAAAAGAAATCTTGGCAGGTTACAGACCGATGACCTCCTGGCCGACCCACTCCTGGGAGGCTCCCAGCTTAGAACACAACCCCCGGAGGCTAGGATCAAGAAGCAACGTTTCCCAGTGGCCAGCATCAAGGTCAGCATCAAGGTCAGCGGGGGGAGTCGCTGGAGGTAGAAAGCGGGCCGCAAACATGTAGGGCCTAATTAAGGACCCTCCGTGTGTGGGGTTGGCCACTCCCCGCAAAAACCATGCTGCATGTCCCCCAAAGCACAAGACTGACTCCCCACCTTAATGAAGCTGAATCATCAGCAGGGGAAAAGCCACTTAGTGAGCACCTACTGTGTCAGGCGCATGCTAAACCTCGGCAGAGAGGAGAAGCTGGCTCTGATGGCTCCTGCTCCATCCTGTGCAGAGCCCCCC
>NW_011888892.1:3530627-3532961 GCF_000151845.1 Pteropus vampyrus
CCCCCTGGGAATTTCTTGTTGACACTCAAACACAAGTGACTTCTGTACTCTAATTCAGCGTCCGCGCATGCTTTAACATGAAAAATCATAGCTTAAATACGCCACGAGGGGACAAAAGATTTCCTTCCTGCTTCTTTGTTTAGCAGATGAAATGCCGAATCAGTGAGTCTGTCAATTTCCAAAAACTGGACCGAATCGCAAAACGCTGTCTCTGCATATCAGGTTCTTTATCCAGACTTTTTTTCCCTCCTGACTTGTTAGCTCCGCGTTTCCAGAATCCGAGCTAGTGTAAACGCATGGAAACCAATGGCTCTCCTTTCCTGCCACTGCTGTGAGACTAATTCTGATGAGAGATGCCCCCATATCGCCGCCCGAGATGTCGTACAGGGCAGTGGCTGGGCTCCCACTGGTGGGGATCTCAATAAACACATCTTTTGATTGAGAGGCCAATTATTTGTGCATATGGTGACCAGAGTGGCCTCTGACCCTCTCTACGACAACTCATTCCATAGTGTCTGCAAGTCCAACACGTGGCCAAGAGATACGATAAGGGACAAGAGACACATCCTACTCTCCTGCAGTGCGGGGCCTGCTGAGGAAGGCTGGCAATTGTGCCCACTGCAACTCACACAGTGGAGGGCTCTGGGGACTAAACACATGGAGTGTGTCCCAGAGAGTCCTCACAAGGTCGTCACAACTATTTCTCAGCGAAGAAAGAGGATGGATGATGTAGTTTATCTCACTGCGAATTCAGTAAATCTCATCGCAAGTAATGAGCCAACAGTCTCCAATGATTAATGGGCTTCCTGATCAATAGTCTTCATTCCATCCCTAAACTCATCTTCAACAATCTTGTCATCAGCGATGAATGTTACTATTTTCCCTTGCAATTGTTGATTAAGATTATTAAACATCTGCTACAATAATCAGGTCTGTGAGCTACTCTTTAACATTGGCATGAACGACGAATTTATTCTCCTTATCTGAGCGACGTCTGTTACTTTCCCTCCTTGAAGGAAGACAATAATTCGTCCGTGAGTAGGAAAGCCTAACCAGCACCGTCCTCCATCCAAGTCAGCTCGTATCCATGGGTCAGAACACGCATTTAAGGCCACTTCTCATTTTATTAAAATTTGATCAAAAATAAACAATAAAGCACTGTCTGTGTTATAGAATGTGTCATTTTTATCCCTACAGTCAATGCTGCATTGGTTAGGAGTACTTCCAGCTCTAAAGAATGCTCAAATAATGGCTAGCAATAGCTTAGCTTGGAATTTATTTTACCCACAAGGTAAAAATTTAGGAGTGAGCCACGTAGGGCTAGCTGCTGTCCCCAAGATCTAGGTCGCTCCACATTTCTGCCTTTGCGCTCCACTGCCCTTTGGCGGCCCCCCTCCCTCATCATGCTCGCCATCTCCTGACGCAAGCAGGAAGAGAAAAAGGGGTGGGAGAGAGGCGAAGGGACATCACAGCCACCATTCGTAGCTGCAAGAGAGTCTGAAAAGGTGCCTTGTGCCTGGAACCCGATCAGGGTTCTGTTCCTGAGGATAAAGGGGGAACAGATACCGGCAAGGCAACTCAGAGACTCTGCCACAAACACACAGAAATCGAAGGGCAGGCTGTTTGAGAGGAGACATACTCGATGTACCTGGAGCATGCAAAGGACTAAAGCAGGTGTATCTGGCAATGTCCACGTCCCCAGTCCTTTACCATCGATGTGCAAGCCTGCTGTCACTCCTGCTGGGTGGCATGTGTGTCTCTTTGTTGGAGGGCTGCCTGAGGCTGCTGGACTGTGCTTTGCTTACGCACAGGGAGAGAAGGGACGTGCTTGGGAATTTACACTCCACCCCCAGGATCAGCCCTCAACCTACGGGATAAGCCCTTCGGCTCCGTTCGCACTAACAGAAATGGCTTGGAGATGTGGACACTTGTCTCTCTAGCTTCTCTGGGGCATTAAGCCAGAATTGCACTTCTGGGACCTGAGCCCACCCGGACTTGACCTCCTCGGCTCCCTGGTCCCACTCCACCCCCATCCCTCTGCCAGTTTTCCCAGAATCACATCTTCATAAGTGACTTTCCCCAACATCTTTATCTCAGGAGACGCTTCTCGGGGACCCAAACTACATCTGCTGTTATCATTTCAGCCCCGTCAGTGCATCCATATGTACGTTTTTCCCCCTAGTCAATCCTGCAATTACTAAAAAAAAACTTCATACGCTGTTGAAAATTTCTGCGCCATATCTGACCATCAGGCACTTTGCAGCATAATTAGTGTTCGCAGGTGTCATCAGGGTAAGCGTTGCAAACACAGATTGATATAATGGATCGATCAAC
>NW_011888892.1:3536186-3539715 GCF_000151845.1 Pteropus vampyrus
ATTTAAACGCGGCAAAGGGCGACTGGGCCATGGCAATCGGTGACGAGCCCGTAAAACTCAGCTCACTTCAGAAAACAGGGGGATTCTTAAAAAAAGAAGTTTGTGCTCTGCCCACCCGTCTTAGGGGAATGTAAACTATCTCATGATGAAAATAGTGATTAACCGGGAACTTACAATTAATGATGCCATTAGAACCCACCCCCAAACGATTTTTGCGTTTGGAATTCCTCGTACTTCAATACAGTGGTCTGTTCTATGATCCTTGGTGACACCTCGGAGTGGTGCAGTTGGGGTGCCTCCCACCCGCTGACACCACTCCCCGTCCACTTGGTTCTCAGGGGGCCTCTGAGAAGAGTTCGTGTGTCTCAGGCCACATCCAGACAGAAAAGGAGCTATGCCTTCTTAGCGATATCTTTTTATGTGCCAGAGACTTAAAATTCTCATTGCCAAGACTATGACAAACACAAAAACGTGCTTGCACATACCCCTCTCGGCCCAGTTCCCAAGGAAATTCCCCAGGCTTTGCCCTCCCTTACTGGGGTTGGCTTCGAGATGGCCTGTGGCCTGTCCTTGTTACTCCGCATGGTACTTGGAGGCCGAAAGGCTAGCAGGGTGCTAAACAGTCCAAGGAAAGTGTCTGATGGAGCCAGGAAAGGAAAGGGTTTTGTTTTCATTGTTTGGGTCGGGGTTTTTTTGTTAATGTTCTTAATGAGAGGAAGTCTGGTGGGTTCGGTGTCTGAGTATTTATGGAATGATCCGGGGGGACTAGGAAAGATCTGGTGATTCAGGGACAAAGGATGACCTCGCCGGGGCACCCTCTTGAGCGAGCGATGGGTGGTCTGCAGTGCCCACAAGGAAGGTTGCTTCAGACGAGGGTACAGGTGGTGCCCCGGGGAGACAGGAGGAAGGCTCCTCCAGACACAGTGCATTCAGCTGTGGAAACTAAACCGTGCGGACGTGAGTCCACCTGCAGGCGCGAGAAATGCCCCGGCTCTGACCCATCTCACACCACCAGCCTCAGGTCGCGAAGCCGCCTTCTGCCCCACGGGCCCGAGCAAACGCAAGGACCGCCCCGTGTTTGATGCGAAAGTGCGTGGGGAGGCAGTGGCACTGTGACTTGAACAACTTTTTGCCTTTTGCTTTGTTTTTTATTCATGAAGAGTAAATTTTTCATTAGAGTCAGTTTATAAAAGCTACGAGGACCATTATAGGTGACTGAGAAATGCGTGTTTTTCAATAAGCAATTGGAAGGATAGTGTTGTCATCCCCAAGGTGGGAAAGACTATGGGGAGGGCAAGTTTGGAGGGAGGGCTAAGACCAGGACTTATTTGGGGGGAAAATTTAGAATGGGTAAAACAAACCCCAAACCCTCTATATTAAAAGAAAAGCCAAACAACCCAAAATTACAATAGGAAAAGAATTCTAACAGGCAATTAATTGATAAAGAAATGTAAATGGGCAATAAGCCAATGAAAAAAATGTTTCCTTATAATCAGAAAAATGTATATAAAACATTAATGGCATGTATTTATTTTCCAATCTAATCGGCCAAGATACAAAAAAAAAAAAAAAGATAATATCGAATGCTAGTGAGGATGTGGTTAACTGGGCAGTTTCATGGACTATTTAATATTAATCGATAAAGATCCAGGAAATGCTTTGGAAGCTACTTATTATTACTAAATTGCATGGGATATATTATCTTCACGTTGATGAGGTTTTCAGGTTTTACCAAATGCTGGTGAACTAACTTTTTGAGAAGGAAGATTTTCTTTCAACCGGTTGTTCTATTAGATATAGGCTACTTCTAGACTAGAAAGTTAAACTTGGAAAATACATATTAATACTTTGTTCTCTTTGCTAAATTCGATCCCACTAAATAAGTCATAGGGATGTCAGAAAAATTCAGTAGCGAGAAAAGTGCTAGGGTTGATACTATTCATTACAATCCTGAAATGACATGCTCTTGAACCTGGTCCAGAGGGCCTGGCAAGTGGCGCAGAAGCAAATGAGGTTTAGAGGTGAAGTCTAGGAAAAATCACTTCTTATTACAGCCCCTGTTGCGAATTTCAGCCCAAAAGGTGGTGGGTATCTAATTATTATTAAGCAGAGACAGCCCCTTCTAAACACAACATCAGAAAGTGTTCTAAATTACCCAATTCTACACAAACCACATTTACCAGATACGTCTCTAATTCCCCTATTGGCTCTGGGAGTCTTAAAAACCCCAGTGTTTGCAAACACAACTCTAAGACTATAAGATGGGTGATAGCAGGACTAAATCTATTTCACCTCTGCATCTCTACACCTGTTGTAGTACCTGGCATAGAGAAATCACACTAAGGCACAGAGAAGCCACTCAACGAATATCTGACAAACAGGTGGATGAACGGGTGAATGGAGAGATGGGCGAGTGGATGAATAAATGCATGAATGGATGGACAGATACCAACAAAAAAACAAAACTGAGTTTTCACGGTACAGCAAAGTTGGTTCTAAATAGCTAAGGGGGAAACCTGGCTCTAAACGAGCCTTGGAGGACATGCACTCAGAAAAGACCTAGATAAGTGGTCAGTTCTAAGAAGGCAGTCCCAGAGCTTGTTGGGAAAGCTCAGTCTGTTTTTTCTATGCATTGGTAGCATTTCTCTGAACCGGTTCTTTCCTGACTCTGAAGATTTAACTACAAAGGTGTGTGTTTTTATTTTTAAATCACTAGATAAAACAAACAAACAAAAATTCGTTTTGACTTCCCAGATCCGAACTCGTTTTTAGAAAAATGCTAGCAAAGGCTTTTATTTTAATGCTTATGATTTTGTAAGGAAAGACAAGCTGAATTTGTAGGTTATTTGGAAGCAAATGACATTTCTTTCCTGGTCTTATTAGCTCGATGATGCATCTAGTGTCTTATCTGCGTGTGGCAAATTTGGTCTAAGGGCTGTTTGAAAATGTTTCCCGCATCATTAGCCACCCGTCCTTTGCTCATCGTCTATGGTGACAGTAACAGGGTACAAATAAAGGATGCATATAGCCATTCCTGTATATGTCATGCTTCGAGGTTTATAACGGACCATCTACGGAAATTTGTGGAGCAAATTCTCTTCGAACTTTGTAAACTCAAAATTTTATTATGTTAGTGTTAATATAAAGAAACTGGAGATAAAATAAATTGGTAGCTTCAGTTCCTTCCCTCCCCTTACAAAAAAGAATGATCTTGCCAAAGAAAACTTAAAGTATTAAAGATATTCTTCTCATGGCTGTCTCTGGCCTCAAAAACTGGTTGATAAAAGAACATGGAAATCACTTGAGGATCTTGAACTAAAGAGGAAAATGACCAGCTCAATGCTTTGCAAAAGGTGGGTGTTAAATAAACACTTGTTCATTAGATTCGAAAATAGTTTTTGGAGGGAACCTTTCAAACAAATGATTTTTAAAGCAAAATTTTAGCATGTTCGTGCTTGTGTAACTTCTGGAAATGAATTTTTCCCCACATTAGGGATGTTGGTTGGTCATAACTTGGGGACCAGGTACA
>NW_011888892.1:3539765-3548895 GCF_000151845.1 Pteropus vampyrus
AAAAAAACAAAACTGAGTTTTCACGGTACAGCAAAGTTGGTTCTAAATAGCTAAGGGGGAAACCTGGCTCTAAACGAGCCTTGGAGGACATGCACTCAGAAAAGACCTAGATAAGTGGTCAGTTCTAAGAAGGCAGTCCCAGAGCTTGTTGGGAAAGCTCAGTCTGTTTTTTCTATGCATTGGTAGCATTTCTCTGAACCGGTTCTTTCCTGACTCTGAAGATTTAACTACAAAGGTGTGTGTTTTTATTTTTAAATCACTAGACAAAACAAACAAACAAAAATTCGTTTTGACTTCCCAGATCCGAACTCGTTTTTAGAAAAATGCTAGCAAAGGCTTTTATTTTAATGCTTATGATTTTGTAAGGAAAGACAAGCTGAATTTGTAGGTTATTTGGAAGCAAATGACATTTCTTTCCTGGTCTTATTAGCTCGATGATGCATCTAGTGTCTTATCTGCGTGTGGCAAATTTGGTCTAAGGGCTGTTTGAAAATGTTTCCCGCATCATTAGCCACCCGTCCTTTGCTCATCGTCTATGGTGACAGTAACAGGGTACAAATAAAGGATGCATATAGCCATTCCTGTATATGTCATGCTTCGAGGTTTATAACGGACCATCTACGGAAATTTGTGGAGCAAATTCTCTTCGAACTTTGTAAACTCAAAATTTTATTATGTTAGTGTTAATATAAAGAAACTGGAGTTAAAATAAATTGGTAGCTTCAGTTCCTTCCCTCCCCTTACAAAAAAGAATGATCTTGCCAAAGAAAACTTAAAGTATTAAAGATATTCTTCTCATGGCTGTCTCTGGCCTCAAAAACTGGTTGATAAAAGAACATGGAAATCACTTGAGGATCTTGAACTAAAGAGGAAAATGACCAGCTCAATGCTTTGCAAAAGGTGGGTGTTAAATAAACACTTGTTCATTAGATTCGAAAATAGTTTTTGGAGGGAACCTTTCAAACAAATGATTTTTAAAGCAAAATTTTAGCATGTTCGTGCTTGTGTAACTTCTGGAAATGAATTTTTCCCCACATTAGGGATGTTGGTTGGTCATAACTTGGGGACCAGGTACACAGCAGATGAGGCGATAGGATAAAACAGTGGTCCTCAACCCAGAAAGATGGGGCATTGGCAGTGCCTGGGGACATTTTCGATCGTCACATCCTGGATACAGAAAGTGCTATGTCATCTAGTGGGTAGACACTAGCGATAAACGTCCTGTACCGCACAGGCCATCTCCGCATGAGAGAAATGATCCAGGATGAAATGTCAGTAGTGCGAGGTTGAGAATATCTGGGGCAAAGGTTTTGGGGGGCGGTCGAAGGCCAGGACTGGGAGACAGAGCTTTCACTGCTGGAGATTTTGGGGTGAAGGTAAGAGCTCCCAGTGTCTGCCTTCCAAGCTCAGAGCAGCTGGTCGTCTTTGAGGAGTGTGGCCACCACACGCGTTTAACAACCAGCCCACGCTTCAGTGTACACTTTTGGTCCTCAACCCAGACACGACACTCCATATAGTTTTAAAATTTGTCTTTGCCGAATCATGCCTTTTCTTACAAAATTAATTGAAAATAAATTAAAGGGTATGCACCCTCACTAAACAGAAAGAGCCAGACATCTTATAATTAACACTTGAATATATTATAATTAATTCGAAGAAAATCCATAATTAAACCAAAATGTTCTACACATAAAATACATTTTTAAAGTAATATATTTATTTAAAAAAAACCATTAAATGATTACGAGCCTTAAGGGATTTGAAGAGACTCTAAGTTCTGGAGAATGAGCTCAGTGAGCCTGGTGGGGGTGCAGCCGCCCAGATGGGTCCCAAGGGGAGGGGTGCCTCGGGCCAGGCCAGTCCGCCCTTCGCCCGGGTACCACCCACTCCTGTCCCCTGCTGCCTGCTTATCGAAAAACAGATGTGCCATTTACTTCCTGCAAATACTGTATACATTATAACCAAGGACACTTCCAATATAGATGTTCTTTAAAAACATAACTTTTGGAAAAATGAACTGTTTATCATTCAACCTGAGCCCAAAAATGCCTGTTGCTTACCCGTCTCCTTACTTAGAGTGAACTCACTTGACTTTATACGTTCTATAACGAGCCCTTCTATGCACTGAATTTTCTTTTTATTAGACAAGCAAGGAAAGGCGGCTACCACCTCAGGACCACCGTCCGCTAAAACGGCCTACGTTACACTCAGCGACACTGCAAACTGCTCTAAATTCATAAACTGCTTTGGATGTAAGATCTTGATGGTGACTGGTGAAAGTTACGAAAACCTCCAGCCCTGCAACTTTCCTTCTTTTTAGCCAAACATAGAGCTTCGAACAACTCAAGAAAGGAGACAAAAATACGGACCGTAGGACTCGTAGCTGGGAGAACAGGAGAGGGGCTTAGCCGGACAGCATCACGAAGCTGCAGAAGGAGAAAGGGCTGGTGGAAAGTGTCTGCCCAGTGACCACCCACCTGGGAGCCATGGCCAGAGGCCCCCAAGCGCCTTCCGCAGCCAGGATCGCTGGCTCTGTTTCTTCGTCCGTTTCTATGTTTGGCTAAAAAGAAGGAAAGTGGCAGGGCTGGAGGTTTTCGTAACTTTCCAGGAAACAGATCCAAGGAAAGGTGCCTCACATCAAGGTCGTTACAGTGCCCAGCAAAGCACTTTTGCCGAAGCGGAGAAGCCGCGGCAGTCCTGGAAGGTGTGGCGGGCAGGCAGGCTGAAGTCAGCGCCAGGCTTTCGTTACCTGACGTGCAGGTCTGAGCTACAGAGCCAAGGTCACAGGATGGGTGGTGCCCTCAGCAGGCTGTTCTCCACTCCGCTCCCAGCACCTTAATGTCAGTCTGGATCCAGGAAGACAGGACTGTAGGTAAAGACTGGAAGGGGCTGCTCCCTGAACTCTGTGCCGCCTGGAGCCCCAAGCGGCCGTCCTCAGTGAGGACAGTACAGAAGAAAGGGACCTCCCCTCCTCCCCGCACCGCCCCCTCCCCCACCGCCCCGAGCTGCAGCCAGCCTGCTGGAGGCCCTGGAGAAGCTCTTCGGCAGGGTGGCAGTGGCGGGCAGTAGCGGAGGGGCGGAGGGAAGTAGGCCTAGAGGTCAGCAGTTCAAGAACAGCTGGAGATGGAGAGTGAGAAGGGGCAGGACGAGCGACAGACGGGAGGTCCTGCGCCGGAAGCAAGAGCAGACTCCGCGAAATGCTGTCACAGACCGCGAGCTTTGGGGACGCAGGACGGCCAAAGATCTAAGGTCTGCAGACTGCCCTGCCTGAGTGTAGAATCCTCACCACCACCCACAGATGACGGGGCCGAGGCCCTGTCCGGGGTGCCGCAGATGACCGGGCCCGAGGTCCTGTCCGGGGTGCCGCAGTGCAAACAGAGAGGCGGACGCCCGCGCTCCCGCGAGGAGACAGCGTCAGTGGCTGCTGTGCGCAGGACGAGGGAAAACCGAGGGGGTCTGGGGATGGCGCGTGTTCGGAGCCGGAATGACGCCCAGCGACAGAGAAGTCATTACGGGTCAGATGCGATCGCCCGATCGGGGTGTTGAGCGGTGTGCCGAGGGTGTTCCTTTACCGAGCAGCGTAACAAAGCTGATGGTCAGACTGCTCTGAGCCCCAAAACTGAAAAAGTTATCATCTGCCATAAAGTCGAGAGTATTTCTCCTGCCTTTCCTTCAGTCTTTTAAAGGGAAAGTGTTCACCGTAGTATATACACGTACTATATACGGGGCTTTCCACACATCCTATGCGCTATGCTACGTGCATACACACTATTCACTACCCTACACACACAGACCATGGATTACCCTATATACACACACTAAATATGCATACTGTATGCTATGCTATAAACACATGTCATATATTGTGCTATATACACGTTATACAAAATAGTATATACTACGCTATACACAAACACTATACATACTTTACACTATCTTATAGACACACGATATACACAATACTTTGTAAACCTTGTTATACACACGCCATGCACTGCGCTATACACTCGTACTGTGCATTGCTACACACCACACACTGCTGTACGCACGTACTGTGCACTGCGTACACTCTACACTGCATCACTGTATTAACTAACGTGCCAGGAACCCCCGACCTCCCTTTCTGCCCTGTTTTGCCTCGTTCTCATTTGCTGCTACTGCCATGGGCCCAAGAACAGCCCCGATTTCAGGGCGTTCAAACTTTAAGTCCCAGGAAGTCTCTGATTCGGCATCGCGTGGCTGTCTTTGACTTCCTGCTTTCTGCATCGTCCTTACATTCGACAACTGGAAAGTGTCCGGCGCGTCCTCTGCAGCACAAGCTCAGACTCTCCAATGAGCTGTGTCTGGCTCCCCTGATTACTACCCCGTCCGCAGATCACTCAGCCTGTTTCATAATAGCATTCTTTCCAGAGCTTCTCTGTTTCTGCTCTGTCTGCATGGACTGGATTACGTGGACTCCTTCCTCCCTGTTCTGTACCATCAATGCTGATGGTAAGGAAGGACTTCGTACCACGTGGGGCGACCTGCAGAATGAAGAGCAGGAGTCTCTCTTGGTCGTGTCGGCCTCCCTCGCTTGTCCTCCTCCTTTTTCCTTCCTTCCAGCCCCCTCCCCTCCGCCCTGCCCCTTGCTTCTCTCAGCCCTTCTCATCCTACAGACACTTTGAACCTCACGCAACGCAAACTGGAAACAACACACTAAAAGAGCTCTTGGTCAACGTCCAGGAACAGACCCCTGGATGAGCTAATGTGCTCCACCCCAGGCAGGGTGCCGATGCACGGGGCATGAAGCTTATCTACTGGGGCATTTCTTTAAGAAGAAGAAAGCGGAACTATAAACATGTAAATAGGTACGAAAGTAAATGTTTATGTAGAATAATAACAAATCGCAGATTTTAAAGAGCTGAAAAATCCACAAATGTTTTAAAAAAATCTAGAAAATGTATTTTTCTATATACTTGGCTGCATACTCTAATTATCTTTTCATACCAAAACAAGCCGGTGATCATTTTCCATAAAGCAGTGCTGTCCGATAAAAACACAATGCACACCCCAAATGTGAGGCACGTTTCTAATTTTCACTTTCTTAGTGGTCACATATAAAAAGGTCAAAAGGTCAAAAAGGAAGAGGTGAGAGCGATTTTAATCATCTGTTTCATTTTACCTGAGATAGCTAAAATAACATTATTAATAAAATTATTAATGAGTCATTTTACATTTCACTCCTTAATAGGTCTTCAAAATCTGGTGTTTTACACTTACATCACTTCTCAGTCACACTAGGTGCACTTCAGGTGCTCAGTAGCCCCGTGTGGCTCGTGGCTCATGGCTCCCATATATGACTGGGCCGCTCTACTGAGACTAGAAAGATAATCCAGTCTTTCTTTGTTCATGGAGGACCAAAACTCACTTTTTATTATTGATAATTTAGAAAGTACTTTTGGCTTCTCAAACTCGTTACTGCTGATGTTCTGAAATATTTTGCAAATACCGTGTAAAGTTTTGGGGCATTTCAAGTTTACTTCTGCAGGAATTGATCTTAAATACCCTTGGAATCGAGGATCCTCTTTAAACAGTTCGCTGTCAATATTTACACTGTAGTGGCTTATTGTTTTGTCTTATCTTTGATGTCAGAATTTCATGGCAAATCTGCAAGAAGTTGAAGACTCCGTATAACTGTGCTTAGGCAGGTCCTTTTATACGGACGGGACGTCGGGAAGCAGAGGGTGAGGACAAGATGACAAAAGGGGGTGAGTAGAATCAGGACGTGGGAAAGGTGTCCACTGCTGGTGGGAGGGTGGGAGCAGCTCTCCTGCCTTTGGGTTAAAGATCGAGGCCTGTGTGTGGATCAATACAATGGAAACAATTCTCCACACACCTCTAATATTTCTCAGTAGACTTTTTGCCTGGACTATCTTTCCAAGAATGTTTGGACAGAAAATGACCTTAGAAGACAAAGTGAGTGTCTCCCTATAGGGCAAAGGGCAGATTTATTTCCTGACCAGGATAACGAAGAGAATGTCTACCTGTACGTGAAGGTAGGGTACGTTTGCTAGTTGTCCCTTATAAGACAGTGAGTTCCCTAAACTGGGGTTCTTCAGCTGTGACACAGACCCACTGTGTGCACAGCATCCACCAAGGCCACCCTGCATCACCCCTGTGGGACAAGGGGACTGACGTGAACAAGCAGCTCATACTGCCTGTTATGATATGAGGACTAAGGTCCTTTGTCTCTGACCCAGGAATCTCATGTCTCTTCACCTGTGGCAGGCTCACCTGTTAGCTTGCAGTAGGGTAATAGCTCACACCCTTCACAATCCCTGGCGCACTGGGGTTACGTGAAAGCCACACAGTGCAGTGCTAAGATCGTTGCTTTGAGACCTATAAACGCGGCCATGGATCCAGCTCTGTGTTTTGCTGGTTGTGATAACATAAAAAGAACTGCAGATCTCATATCTCACCAACTCCAAACTAAACGTGGCCCCTATCGGCTTCCTCCAGCCGACCAAAAACTGCCATGGCCACTGCATGCCACCCAAAGTGAGGAAAGTCTGCAGCAGAAATAGACAGCGGTTTAAGCTGGAGTTAAAACATTTTACTTTAGTAAGTTCCACAACCACGCGAACACATTTGCAGGCCCTCCCAGAGCCGGAAGGACTCCGCCGCACGTGAGGTCAATTCGTAGTAATCTGCAGGTGGCCTTGCCTCCTGAAGCCCCGCTCCCCACGTGCACCAAGCACTTTCCTGCTCCCCCAGCAGAGCGGCCTCCATTGCCAGATCTGTGTCTGCCAGGTGTCCTTGGAGTTTTATTATCATTTTACAAATCGTCGAAATATAAATGCAGAAATAATTGTACTTTTTATGAAACCTAAGTTGAATGCTTTGGGAAAGTCTTGATCAAGACAAGTCACTTTAAAACTTGCTTTCAAAAAAGAAGTATGAGAGAACATTGTAGAAGTTTCCAAAAACACAAAAACATAAACATAAACATGTAGAGGAATGTCAGTTGCAAAGTTTCTTCCAGGTTCTATTCCTTTCGACTTCCAAAACTCAGAAATCGATCATCCGAATCAAAAACACCTGTGAAACGGCCGTGGCAGTCACGATCGTCTCCCCTCCCCCCTCATTCTTTTCCTTTCAGATAGAAACGTCACAGTAAAACTGGCTCTACTAGACTGTAGTAACTCTCTCTAAAAAAAAGTCAGTAAAACCCTGGCAAGGTCCACGCGCCCCACGGAGCGCCCAGAAACGACTGTGGGACGGTATTTGGGCGGCGCCCAAGGGCCGCCCCGCTGCGGAGCGCGGGCTTTGGGTCGTTCCCCGCCGCGCTCCCGCTCACCCCGCGGAGCCCCGCATTCATTCACGCGCTCCTCCTCGGTCGCCGCTACTCCGCCACGTAAACGCCGCGGGTGTCTTACCTGGCCCTTCTGTAAGGCAGGCGTTTCCCATCCTTCTGGAGGATCGGGGTGGGGAGAATTTGTCTCCTGGTCTTTTCCAGCCTCCGGAGGCGCCCACTTTCCTGGGCTTGCAGCCCCTTACTCCATCTTCAGAGCCAACAGCCTTCCCTCTCTCTCTGCCGCTGCTTCCTTCCTGCCCACGCCCCCTCTGCTCTCCCTTCCTGCCTCCCTCGTCCATGGTTAAGGCCCCTTCCGATGAGGCTGGATCCCCCTGGATAACACAGGGCCGTCTCTCCATCTTGGGTCAGCTCGTTAGGAACCTTAATTCCTTCTGCAACCTTACTCCCCCTTGCCATGGAGTCCTGAGATTCTGGAAAGAAAGGGTCGAGGCGCTTTTTAGAGTGACATTCAGTGTCCGTTTGTCCCAATTCAAGAAGAGAGCATGCACTTCACATTTTGCTCTAAAAAAAAAATAATAACACAAAACGTAAAAAGCCTCTTCGCGTTGCTTTGCTTGTAAAGCAAAACAAAACACTAGAAAATGACGAAATGTAAAGTCGATCTCGGAGATGGCTTCTGTTTGCAGACGTTTCCACGCACAGCGTGCGGTGACAAATGCTGCCGCCAGCGGTGGGCGAGGGGGACTGTGCCGGTGGTCTCGGCCTGCAAACTCCAGCCAAAGCGACCGGTTCCGGGAGACGTGCCTCGTCAGCTCGCTGTGTGCGTGGCACAGGACAAACTGCGCATACAAAGGAGGCTGATGCCGAGAGCTGCCGCAAGAGCTTGCAGATTTGCTGGGAGAAAAGAGAAGACAGAGAAAATAAAATAACGCCACGAGATTTCTTCATGACCGTTCCCCGTGTGAATTGAGTTTATCAATTCTCCTCTAAAGGTCTCGCCCAGCAACCCCGCGGTGACGCAATGATCCCAGAGAGCTATGCCCTTCATGCCGAGGGAAGCGGCTGGCCCCAGGTACATCAGTGAGTGTGCGGCGCGGCCGGAGCCCAGATGTCCCCTCTCGCAGGGCCCTCGTGCGGCATCGTGGAGGATCTGAAATGGCCTCCTCCCCAGGACGGCTCAGGATGGAGGGCACAGGAGCGGATGCAGGGCAGAGCTGGATCTGGGCCTTCGAAAGCGGGCTGGATTGGCTGAGGCGAACGAAAGGGTCCCCCGTGAAGACGGAGGCACGAGAGCCAGGCCTTTGGAGCTGCCGATGCGAGCGGAGGTGGGAAGAGTGTCCGGGACAAAAGTCCTGTCTGGATCGCTGACTACAGGGAGAGATGAGGCGCTCAGCGCATACAGGGGGGCCGGGACGGAGCCGGGAGACGGCCGAGCTAGGAGAGGTGCGGGCGGCCGGGCCCAGGGGAGGGGCACCGGAAACAGTGGACCCGGTGACGATCCAGTCACACGTGCATGCGTGCTGTTTAATGAACTTCCTTTTGCTCGCGTTTGTTGGGCTGTGTTCACAGTTGGTGTGACTGTAGGTGTCAGAAGCTACTTAACTTTGGTCTTGCTTTTGTGCCCTCTTGGTCTTGGCGTTCTCTAGAGATTTCTTCTCTGGGAAGGCCTGGGACGAGCAGGCCTTTCTGTTGCAATCCCATCATTCCCCAGGGGCCCGAGAGGTGGCGGCGAGGTGTGGGGACCGGAAGCTGTATCGTCCTGTGAGCCTGTGTCCTGGGCTGTGACACTCACAGGTGCTGCTCAGTTTGTTTTGACTTTCTTCCCTGCTTCAGTGG
>NW_011888892.1:3549180-3562528 GCF_000151845.1 Pteropus vampyrus
CCGGTGGTCTCGGCCTGCAAACTTCCAGCCAAAGCGACCGGTTCCGGGAGACGTGCCTCGTCAGCTCGCTGTGTGCGTGGCACAGGACAAACTGCGCATACAGAGGAGGCTGATGCCGAGAGCTGCCGCAAGAGCTTGCAGATTTGCTGGGAGAAAAGAGAAGACAGAGAAAATAAAATAACGCCACGAGATTTCTTCATGACCGTTCCCCGTGTGAATAGCGCTATACTTGAGTTTATCAATTCTCCTCTAAAGGTCTCGCCCAGCAATCTCGAGGTGACGCAATGATCCCAGAGAGCTATGCCCTTCATGCCGAGGGAAGCGGCTGGCCCCAGGCACATCAGTGAGTGTGCGGCGCGGCCGGAGCCCGGATGTCCCCTCTCGCAGGGCCCTCGTGCGGCATCGTGGAGGATCTGAAACGGCCTCCTCCCCAGGACGGCTCAGGATGGAGGCACAGGAGCGGATGCAGGGCAGAGCTGGATCTGGGCCTTCGAAAGCGGGCTGGATTTGCTGAGGCGAACGAAAGGGTCCCCCATGAAGACAGAGGCACGAGAGCCAGGCCTTTGGAGCTGCCGATGCGAGCGGAGGTGGGAAGAGTGTCCGGGACAAAAGTCCTGTCTGGATCGCTGACTACAGGGGGAGATGAGGCGCTCAGCGCATACAGGGGGGCCGGGACGGAGCCGGGAGACGGCCAAGCTAGGAGAGGTGCCGGCGGCCGGGCCCAGGGGAGGGGCAGCGGAAACAGTGGACCCGGTGACGATCCAGTCACACGTGCATGCGTGCTGTTTAATGAACTTCCTTTTGCTCGCGTTTGTTGGGCTGTGTTCACAGCTGGTGTGACTGTAGGTGTCAGAAGCTACTTAACTTTGGTGTTGCTTTTGTGCCCTCTTGGTCTTGGCGTTCTCTAGGGATTTCTTCTCTGGGAAGGCCTGGGATGAGCAGACCTTTCTGTTGCAATCCCATCATTCCCCAGGGGCCCGAGAGGTGGCGGCGAGATGTGGGGACCGGAAGCTGTATCGTCCTGTGAGCCTGTGTCCTGGGCTGTGACACTCACAGGTGCTGCTCAGTTTGTTTTGACTTTCTTCCCTGCTTCAGTGGGACAGGAAGGGTCGACGGAGCTAGAGTTGGGTGTTTCCCTTCCCCCAGGTAGGTTCACCTGTGCAGAAAGCCACGGTGTCTGGGCTCGGTAAACAGTTTCGCTGGAAGGTAGACTTTGTGAAGGGGAAAAGAACACTCTGGGAGTATTTCAGAGCGACAGCTTTCCCTTCACTCCTGCCAGGATCACGCCGAGAGCCCGGTGAGGCTTCTGCAGGTAAAGCTCCCGCACGTGTGGGGTACCCCACGGCTGGGTCCTCCCGGAGTGTTTAGCTTTGCCAGTCCACATGGAGCCACCGGCAGTCGACTGTGTTCATTTAGGGTTCTGAGCTGCCCCCAGCTCCGGCTCCAGCAGCGCCCTGCTGGGGGTGCTGCCCAGGAAGCTGTGATTCTCTGTGTCCTTCCGTGTTTTGCTCTAATTTGGGGGCACAGTTACCTCGTGACCTCAGTTCCCTGACAGACCTAACGAGGGTTCGCTTGGCATTTTCCTTATTGCGAGGGCAGAAGTGACAACCTTCACCATCCTTACGTGTCGGACCAGAAACTGGTTTTCAGTCACTTGACTATGAACATCGTCAGCGCGTGGAATCTTAGAGAAGCCCCTCCGCCCATACCCCAGCTTCGGTAATCATCGGCTCATACCCAAACTTGTTTCATCTCTACTCCCTCCCACTTTCCCCAAATCCTAGAATTATATTACAAAATTACATCAACTCATAAATGTATATTTCAGTACGTAGCTCTAAAATATAAGGAACATTTTTAAAAATCTATAATATCATTTCACAACTAAAGAAAAAACCCAACCCAACAGTAGTGTCCGATACCATCAAATATTGTCATTAAAATTTTTCTGATCGCTTCAAATGGTTAAATTTATTGGAATTATTTTCCAAACTCATCCAATTTAAAAATTGTGGCCTTTACTTTTGCTTACCTACACTCCTCTCTTCCTTTTCCTCTTTCTGACTTTAAACATGAACAATTTCACACACACACACATGTGCACACACACACACGGAGTCATGCCACAGACATTCGGTCATTATTTTACAGACGTGAAGTTACATTGCTCTGTGTCTTCATTAAGTTTATCTCAATTAACAACACATCTGGCGGGTCATCTACCAGCTACTCGGAGTGTGGTCCCGTCTTTTTCGTGGGCTGCATAATATTCCAACATAGGTACCAGAGTTCATTTGTTAACAAGCACTGGGATAAGCATCGCGACAACATCGCTGTACATGCTTCTTACCTGGAAATAAGGCGATTTTGAAATCAGAGATTCCCAGGAGTGAAATTTCTAGATAATCTCAAGCATAGGTGGTATATTTTCAATGGCTTTTTTTAATTATAATTTACATATATTAGTATCCAAGTAAATTTCAGATCGTCTTACTGATTTTCTTTCATTTTGTTTTGGTCATTATTGAAAAAAATGTGTTGAAATCTCTGACACCTTTGAATTAGTCTGTTTTCTCTTTCCAGTTCTATCAGTTTTTGTCTGTGTTCTGAAGCTCACTTATTAAATACACAAATGTGTAAGATCGTTTTGTATTCTTGATCAACTGACCCCTGTGTCACTATGGAATCACGTTCTCTATCTTTAGTAATATTCCTTGCTCTGGAATCTGCCTTGAAGATGTGGAAATTTCTTCCCACTAATTCCTTCAAATAGTTTTTCTATCTCCCCCTCTTTCTATCCTTTCTCAGGGACTCTGATTACACATAGAGTAGGACACTTAAAATTTCCTAGAACTCATTGATTCTCTATTAATTTTTTAGCCTTTTTCTCTCTGTGTTTTATTTTGATAGTTTTGATTACCATGTCTTCAAACACTCTCTTCCTCTGCAATATCCAACCTACCATCAATGCCATCCAGGGGCTCATCACGGGCCAGCCAGGTGGGCCTGGTCAACAAAATGGACAGCTGTCAGAGCTGAGAAATCTCTGGCCAGTTAAAACCGAGCATCACGATGGACGTGGCATGACCAGGCATGCTAAGGTGAGTCACAGGCAGGGTGCTGCGCGATGCAGCAAGCACACGGAGGGCCCCCACGTAGGTGACAGTCAGCTTAACATCAGAGAGGGGAAAAAAGGAGTCGGATCATAGAAAACTGAGGACTCTCTCAACTTACGGGGAGACCAGATCTCAAGTGATTTATCTACCCTACGTCTACCTCCCAGGACAGACTGATCCATGAGGGAGGGGAGGAGGGCTTGTCCTATTCATGGCCAGTGCTTGGTCTAAAGAAACTGCTCGGGACATATTTTTAAATAATTGAAAGAAGCAGGCCCATGGACTGTCAAAGGCCTAAGAACTAACTGGGTTTAAGGGCAAAAGGCCATTGACACAGGCTCTCGTGGGCTGGGATTTTGCGACCTGGAATCGAGGAGACATATCAGCTCTTCCTTCTAAGAAATTCCCTCTAACTCTAGTTTTCTGGCAACTGTTATATTTTTACAGAGCGAGGGAGGTGTGAATACAGGGGAGTTGTAATTATGCTCATAATGCATAACAGCTAGCAGACTGGTCCTGTGTAAATGGACCATGTTTATAAGCATAGTAAACTGTAATTTTAAATAAAATGAAAATCGAGATTCTACAACACATCTCAAAATATCTAATTAACAGAAAGCAATTTTGCCTACAAATGCCCTAATCTATTATTAAACACAGGCACATTTTGAACTATAACTATAGCCGATCACGAGGGATCTGACATGATATTACGAGTCTTTTGCAAAGGCCATCAGAAGCATTTAACAATGTTTAGTGATGGTGGAGGCTCTATTTTTGTAAAGCACAGTGGTTAGAAATAGGAAAGCTGAGAAACGAGGCCAATGACAAGATGTGGAAATCTCAAAACTGCCAAGGTCATCAAAAACAGAGAACGTCTGAGAAAGCGTCACAGCCGAGAGGAGCCTGAGGAGACAGGACAACAAAATGCGGTGTGGGGACTGGATGGGATCCCGGAACAGAAGAGAACCATTAGTCGAAAAGGAAGGAAACGTGAACGAAGTATGGACTTTGATGATAATATACCGATATTGATTCGTTAACTGTGACAAATGTACCATAACCATGTCGGATGCTAATAGTTGCAGAAATCTTGTCTGAGGTTTGTGGTAACTATCTGTCCCATCTTCCCAGTTTGTCTACAAATGTAAAACTGTTCTAAAAAACAAGATCTACTTAAAAGTAGAGACAGTGAAAACATGTTTTCAAGGCCAGGGAGCCATGCGCAGCTGTACCGAAGTGGTTCCACTTGGCTCCTGTTCTAACCTTGAGTTACTTTCATTGCAGTCATACGAGTATTAATGTGTGCACTAAGTCACTGTCATTTTATTTTGCTTAGTACTCAGGTATCTGTACACTTGCTGTTTAGTAATATTCACAACGTGAAACAAATTCTACACGGCTTCGATGTAGAATTTGTAAGCTTACTTTTGCTTTGTTGAGTGAGCGCTCTTGAATATTCTATTTTAAATGTAGAACGGCGCAGGGCTGTTTTATGAACGCATGGGATGAGGAAGAGACCAGAACGTGCCGGGGAAGAGATAATTTTTGAGCTTTTCTGGCTGTCTTCAAATCAGTCATGTCATGTTTATGACGATGTATCTTCACACTGAAAGAAGTGTTATTTCTTTAGAAACAATACACTGTTAAAATTGGTGCTGCCGATTCAGCTGAAAGAACAGTACCATCCTCACTCCTCATCTGCATTTTTAAAAATTTAAACCAAGCCCCCGAAGACACTGCCATTTGATCTGAATATTCAAAATCTGCTCATCAGTGCAGTTTGAGAGGTCCTCGCAATGTCCTGGGTTGGGCAGACAGAGTGTATTTCCCACGCAGGATGCTGTGGCTGTCGTGACTCCACACTGTAGGTAGGATGTGGCTTCAGCTGAGCCGGTGGGATGCTGCTCTGAGCCAGTAACTCTGATCACAGGGACTGGGCAGAAAGGGAGGAATAGGACTTGGCGAGATCGGAGCATAAAGCTTAGTAATAGCAGTAATAATAACAACAATCAGCATCACTTCCCAGGCCACAGCATGGGTGGGGCCCCACCCTGAGCGCTTTAGATGTGATTCTCTCATTTACTCTTCCTGCAGCCCTGGGAGGCGGCAGGTCCCATCATTGCAACCAACCCCTGGACAGATGCTAAGCCTGATGCTCCGGCGGCTCAGTGTCTGTCTGAGGGTCGTCGGTGGTAGAGCTGGGGCTGTTAGAACAGAGGGTTTGCTAGATGAGCTAAATCCATAGACTCAGAATACTTAAAGTGTTGGGCAGGGCTTATGAACCAACCTTTTGGTAAAATGGGGGGAGGGATATTCTTTTTTATTCACAATCTTTATTGTGAGAACTTGCAAACTTTCAGAAAAGTTAAAAGAACACAAAGAACACCCATATATTCTTCCTCTAAACTTGACATTTGTTAATGCCCCCCCCCCGGGTATGTGTGCGTGCGTGCGTGCGTGTGTGTGTGCGTGCGTGCGTGTGTGTGTGCGTGCGTGTGCGTGCGTGCATGCGTGTGACATTTTTCGCGGGACCATTTGGGAACACATTGCAGACATCATGAGATTTCACTCCTAAATTTCTCTACGTGCACCTTTTAAGAATAAGGACATCGCGTGGGAGACATTCCGGAGCAAACGCTTTCGGGAGGGGAGCTGAAGCTTAGATCAGCACGGGGAACCCCATTCAGTGTCCTGAGCTGGTGTGGCAGGTTCTTCCCACCGGCCCCCGGAATCGTCTCCTCCCTGCCATGTTGGCGGCGCACGCCCGACCTCTCCCATTGCCTGTGCCTCTGCCTGTCCCTCTGCCTGTCCCTTCCCTCCTCTGACCATCTGAATCCTGCTTACTCTTTAAGACTCAGTTAATGCCACCCCTCTATGGCGCCTCCCCCAGTGTCCCAGTCTGTGGGGTCAGCAGGTGTCTCTCTGCTCGGTGATCCTCAAAGGGCTCTGCTTTGTTTTTGGCGTAGCTGTTGCCCTGTCCGACTCTCTCATTGGCTTCCAGACTCTTTGAGGGCGGGGACTGAACAATTCACCCGCGAATCCCCGCTAGCCTGGGACACAAAGGCTTGTACTTAGTAGGTGCTTAATAAACACTTATTTAATTGAATGGATCAACTTGCCGAAGATAAACAGCGCATCACAATCGCTCCAGAGTTTAGACGCTAGAAATGTTCTCTTTTTTATCACAAGAAAAAACATCGAATTAATTCACAGTAACAAACACGAGAAAATCCAGAGACCCAGGGTGGTCTCAGTGCTTCAGACCGTAGCACTTGCGAACAGAAGTACTATCGTTTCTCTTAAATACCATCGTAATGAAAAGAGCCAGCCATGTTATAAAGTCATCTAGGCCTTCCAAGCACCAGCAAGTAGTTCCATTCTGTTTATACTGGAGATTTTAAACCATGCTAGGAACAATAAAACGCTATTAAAAAGAAAATCATGATTGACAAAACTACAGAAAGGGGAGACATTTCTTTCCTCAAATGTGCCTGTACCATCAAAAGAGCGCCGCAAAAAGGAGGCTGTTAACAGCAGATAGTTGAGCCGTTACGTTATTATACCCAACTGCCAAAGTTGTAGAAAAAGGCCGTGAATGAAGCACTTGAGCTGAACAGAGACTATTTAGAAGGGAAAAAATATATTGTATTTCTGAATGCAACAGCTGCATGTGAGTGTAAGAAGATCCTGGCTCAAATTATAGCTTTGGATCCTGCCCCGCTTTGCAGGGGCCAATCTGCTCTTGCAAGCCCTGGCGGAGGCTGCCTGCAAATAAACGCATCAAGGACGCTTTCCCAGAGCGCGGCGATGCGCGGCTGTTTGATGAGCCACCGCGTCACGTGGATCTCAGGTCGGCGTGCACGCAAACACAGCCTCTTGAGTGGCCGATGGCGGGAGAAGCCAGTCGGGCTGTGCCAGCCTGCTGGCCTTCCCCGGCAGAGCCCTCTGCCACCACCTTATTCTGCCCGGCTGGGCAGCTCTGCTTTTGTTTTTGAAAGACGTAAAGAGTCTGTTCCTTCTTGAATAGGGCTTAGTAAGGAAGGGCTTTAAGTAACCTGAAGGGACTCACACCTGTGGGTCCTTAGCATCCAACCTCTGGGGGAGCAGACCTCTGAGGGGAGGGCCCTGCGGTGCCCACCCCGCTCTGATTGGAACACTTTAAGAGTGAGCAATGATGAATTCCCCGCGAAGGGACTGTCACCCTCTCCTCAGGCACAGACACGTGGCACTCCCCAAAGCGGTGATAAAAACTCACCGAGCATGGATGTCGCTGGGCTGATCGTCCTCTCTCCTCAAGTGCCCGCTTCCCCTTTTAGAGGGGTACGGGAGGGCATGAGAGCAGAGTTCCGGTACTAAAATGCAGAGTATTCCAGGTAGTACTCAGGTTTATCTGGTCTGCATCCTGTCCCCGGGGAGTAGAGACCTCGATTTCATTGTAATCCCATTCAGTCCCTTCGCACTGGGAGAGGTTGGACTCACCTGGGTCCCAGGAGCGAGCACAGAACCCAGGCTGGCGAACCAAAGTCCTCTGAGCCACGATGATGGGTTGGGAGGTGGGCACGGGACCAGACCCAGCCAATCAGAGCCCTCCTGGAGAAGCCCTTTCTCTCCACCTTAGAGAAAGGCTGAAGGGGATGGGCAGGCTTGGCCAGAAGCCGGCCCCCTTCAGTGGTCAGAGACAACTGGACGTGAGCCAAGCAGGGCAGGCCACACCAAAGAGAAAAAGGCCCCGCTCCATGACATCGTTTATGGGCCTGAAGCCCATTTAGCCTTCCAATTATATGACCCAAACAATTCTCTTTTAGCTCTATTTAGTCGATTGAACTGGGCCTCTGTCGCTTGCCTCTGGAATCGTCTTGTGGAATTATTTGCTTCCTGTTTTGTGCCCCCTCCTACGACAGTCAGATGCTCCATAAAATTAGGCACTTTGTCTACCATATTCACTGTTTTTTAGCTCCTAGGACATGTTTTTAAATGTACTTATTTGTCATTTAAATATCTTCTTTGGTGAAGTGTCCAAAGCTTTTGTTCATTTTTATTCGGATTGTCTATCTTCTTATTGTCGTACCATAGAATTTTTTTATACATTCTGATGTTTTACAGATATTTTCTCCCAATCTTTAGCTTGCCTTTTCATTTTCTTTAGTGTCTTTCAAAGAGCAAACATTTAAATTTCAATAAGTTCCAAGTCATGCATTTTTTAAATAGTTGGTAGGATATTTTATGTCCTAGTTAAGACATTTTTTTGCATAACCAAAAATCACTGAAAATCCTTTAACATGTTTCATTCCAGAAGCTTTATAATTTAAGGTACACTGTTCATTTTTGTTAATTTTTGTTAGATGGTGTGAGATAAGATTTTTTTTCACATAAGGCAATCCAACTTTCCTAGCATTATATATTGAAAAGATTATCTTTTCCACTGTTGAATTTTCTTGGCAAATTTTATGTGTGTCTATTTACTCTGTATTCTGCTCCAGTCATGTATATGTCTCTTTTGCCAACGCTACACTGTCTTAATTACTATAGCTTTAAAAGGACTTCTGATAGCAGGTATAATATGTCCTTCGACTTTGTTTTACTTTATAAAAATTTCTTGGCTATTTTTGTAATCAGCTGGTCCATTTCTTAAAAATTTTTAAATTTATATTGCATTGCATTAAGAAATAAAATTGAGGAAAATTCTCGTCTTAACGATATTGATTCTCCTGGTCCATAAACATGGGATATCACTGCCGTGGTATCTTCTTGATGAACTAACCCTTTTGTCATTATGAAATGTTTCTCTTTAAAGCAAGCCTCCTAAGGATCAAATTGATTTTATGTAACTCAGCTGCATCCCAAAACAAAGCCCCAAAATATTTAAAGGAATACAATAAAATCCAGCACTTAACAAAGTAACATTCACAGGTAAAATAAACAATTACCGTGAATGCAAATAAGCAGAAAGATGCAATCCATACTCAGAATAACAATCAGTGACTAATAACAGACACAAAAATGACAGAGATGATAGAATTAGCAACGAGATGCTAAAACGGATATGACAAACATCCTCCATGCATTCGGAAGATAAAGGAATCCACAAACGTTAAGAGGAGAATGAAAGATATAAAAAGACTCAAATTAAACTATAGAGATAAAAAAAAATTACCTGAATGAAAAATACACGAAAAGAGACTATTAACACATTAGGCCCTGAGCAAGAAAAGATTAGTAAATTTGAAGGCAACAGTAATAAATCTCCTCCCAACATCTGTAGTCCATCTCCATTAATTGCTCGGTTCCGAGGTACGTGTGTAGTCATGAGAACCATCATCCTGCGTCTCCATGGGTAGCGATGTAATCAAGCAGAGTACAGCGTTCGCATTCAATTTCTTCCGCGCTATCCTTATGGTCGCATTTCCAAAGTTATTACCTCAGCACCTTGCACCTTCCCTCCACCCCTTAAGTGAGGTTGTTTCATATATTTGTAATTGAATTAAATCGATCACTTCTTGTATTTCAACCTGGGATCCTCTGACATCCTAAATAATTAATTTTCTTTTAATATACTAAATATTCCCTTTTTGTGCTGTGAAGTTCTAGGAGTTTTGACAAATGCATAATATCGTGGCAAATCCTTTACAGTATTATACAGAATTGTTTAACCACCCTCCCCCTCTCTACCCTGGCAATCACTGATCTTTTTATGATTTCACTCATTTTGCCTTTTCCAGAATGTCATGTGATTGGCATCATGCAGTCATCATACAGCCTTTTCACGCTGACTTCTTTCACCCAGCAAAGTACATTCGGGATTCATCCATTTGTGCGTGCGTGGTTTATTAACTCATTTCCTTTTATTACTCCGTACTTTTTTAAAAAGCCCAAGTATTTATTTGTTTCTCTGGACTGGGACAGACACGTGTGCATACATCTAGAAAAAAGTGAAAAGTACCATTTCGTCTCAAAACACGCTACCATCATCCATCTAACCGCTCAGGCCAGAAACCCGAGAGCCGTTCCGGCGGCTTCCTCGTCCCTCCTCACATTCGATTTATCGCCAATTCCTGCGGCTTCCACCCCAGCGTATATCTCGAATGCATCGATTTTTCTCCATTTCTACTCCTATTACCCCATCCTAACCACATCATCTCTCAGCTTGGCCCCTTGAACAGATCACTGGCCGTTCTGCCCACTCCATCGCCTGTCGGTTCTCCAGGCAGCCGCGGCAGACGTAACTGCACTACGTTCACCCCCTGCTCCAGATCCCCCCACGACTTCCTGATTGCTTGGAATGAGGTTCAGACAGCGTAAGTCCATTGCGGGCTCTCTCAAGGCGGAGACCGCCCACCCCCGGAGCTCCTCTGTCATCGCCCTGGCTTACAGCGCTGCCTCCTGCTGCACGGGTCCCTCAGCTCCTGCAGCAAACCCCTTCTCGCCCAGAGCCCTTCTGCGCATGCGCCCTTTGTGGGCATGCTCTTCTCGTCATTCAGGTTTCCCTCTGAAGTCACCTGCTCACCGAGGCCTTCCTTGTTTACCAGGTCTAAAAATGCATCCCTCTAGTTTTTTTTGCTCTTAGCCTGTATCACAAATTTTAATTATATATATATTTTTTTTATGTTTGTACTCCTCGCTATTTTGTAAGAGCCATTAGGCAAGGCCACATGAGTTTTATCACCAGACTCCAGCACCTACACTGCAGCTGACACATCGTAGGTGCTCGAGAAATATGCGTTGAATTAATGAGCGGATGAGCTGTAGCGATGGGAGAAAAAGCTCAGGCCAACCCGCCTTAAAGTCCTCGCTCTTATTCTTAGTGACCTTGGGAAAATTTTATAACATTTCTGATTCACAGTTTCTTTTCTTTTAATCGTGCTAAATTTATTGGAGTGAACTTGATTACTAAAATTATATAGGTTTCAAGTGTACTATTCTATAATACATCATCTGTATATCACATGGTATGTTCACCACCCAGAGTCGAATCTCCTTCCCTGGTCACCATATATTTGACCCCATTTATACTTTGCTACCCACCCCCTTTCCCCCTGGTTACCACTACACTGTTGTCTGTGTCTATGAGTTTTTGTTTGTTTGTCCTGTTTGTTTGTTACTTTCGGTTTCATATATCACATATGAGTAAATATCATGCTAAGTGAAATTAGATAGAAAAAGTCAAGAACCATATGATTTCACTTATATGATTCAGGTTCTTAATATATTAAGAAAATGCAATACTCTTTCCTGGAAAACTTCGGGTAAGGATGGAAATAATAAATACAATACAGATAGCCTAATATCTGGCTACATTGTCGAAATTCAGTAGATGTCAGCTACAAATATCTTCCTAGTAATTTCTCTTTTAATGACAACACGGTCAGATGATGTGGACTCTAATTTTCTATTTTAGAATTTTTTTAATTAATCATTTGTTTATTTTTAATATATATTTTATACTCCTAATGTTTGGAAATCTTTACTGGTTTGGGGGTAACAGAATGTTGGAGAGAAAGAGAAGGCAAGAAAAAGGAGTTAAGGGCTGTCACCACGGCGTCTTCATATTTTGTTTTATATATTTTTTTTACTTTAACATGGTTCACTAATTATTGCATTTCTTGGGAATAACACATTTTATCAATCTCCAACTCCATTTTCCTATTTAATGGTTTTGGCCTTAAATTCTGCTGTGTGTTTGAGATGGATACGGCCACTCCTTTCTATGATTATATTTGCCTAAATGTTTTACTCCTTGTATTAACATTCCGTTGTAGTTTTATTTTAGGTGTATGTCTTTAGGTAGCGTGCAGCTGCATATTCTTAAATCTAATCCAAACTCCTGGAAATCTATAAATCAAGATTCTCAAACAGAACTTCCAGGGGGATTATTAGTTCAGTTACAAATTTTTGTTCTCACCTCTGCAGATCCTACTTCAGCACAGCCAGTGTGGGGCCCGGGAGTCTGAATTTTAATTGTGGGAGATAGTTTTCTAAAGCATCCAATCCGTAGAACACTGTTGAGTAACCATTACTTAAAGCTTCTTGCCACACCTGTTACCTTCCGCTTCGTTTCACGCATCCTGTCTTGGATGCTGTTTCATTTTATGCTTGTTGACTTTGTTTTCTTTTTCTACAGGGGCTAACTATATTTGGTTAGTTTTTCTTCATCTGTTTTTTATTTTATTTTTTTTAAATACTAATGGAATATACCCTTAAGCACTCCAAGAAATATTTAAACCTGCATTTCTTTAGTTACGGAGTCAAGAATTAATTTATTTTTTCTTCTTCCTCATTGCCCCAGATAAAAGGAAGAATTGAGCATATTCTTGGTTTGAGGACATAATTATTACTCTCAACATATGCATTTGTTATGATAGGGCTCTCTGGTGTAAAGATTGTTTATTTATATTTACAGTCTTTCCAGAACCATAGTATTCACATTTAGTTGCCTATATAATTGGCTTGTCTCCTACAAGCTGTTCTTTCATAAGTTACTCAACCTGGAGCATTTAATGAGACCACATCTTTTGACACATACGCTCCTGGACTGTGGTTTTTCAAAGAAGCCTGAGACCAACTGAGTTTTCTGTCCTTACGAGCGATATGCTTTCTCTACCTAAGGTGCTTCTAGGATTTTTCCTTTAATTATCTTATTCAAAAATGTGATTGTTTTCTATTAATTTTGTCTGAAACATGATAGCCATTTCCAATCTGCATCTAATCCGATCGTTTTTAAAACTGAAAAAAATGTTTCTCTTGTTATGCTTATCTTTAATCATAAGTCTCTTTCGAGCATTCTGGTTTCTTCGTTAGACACATCACGAGTTCTTCTGCTCACATAATGCAAAGTTTGTCAGTAGAAACAACCAGCTTACAGAACTGCTTTGAGGCATCCAAGCCCCCCACCCTGGCCAGTATGTGAAAGAAACCCACTGCAGCCCCGTCAGCTCCCAGCTTGTCACCCTCAGTATCGATGGGCAAAAAGGGACCCCCACAATGAAGGGGGGGCCGTTAGCATCGGGAAAGGTAAACCCGAAAAACAATCAACACAAAAAGGCAACCTACAGAATGGAAGAAAATTTTTCTACACCATGTATCAGATTAGGGGTTAATACCCAAAATATATAAAGAAATCATATACCTCCATAGCAAAAACCAAATAAGCTGATTAAGAAATAAGCGATGGACCTGCCTTAATTTTTAAAAGAAGATAAGTCGACATGTTATGTCTCATTACTTGAGTTGCG
>NW_011888892.1:3562578-3567856 GCF_000151845.1 Pteropus vampyrus
CTTTGTTTTCTTTTTCTACAGGGGCTAACTATATTTGGTTAGTTTTTCTTCATCTGTTTTTTATTTTATTTTTTTTAAATACTAATGGAATATACCCTTAAGCACTCCAAGAAATATTTAAACCTGCATTTCTTTAGTTACGGAGTCAAGAATTAATTTATTTTTTCTTCTTCCTCATTGCCCCAGATAAAAGGAAGAATTGAGCATATTCTTGGTTTGAGGACATAATTATTACTCTCAACATATGCATTTGTTATGATAGGGCTCTCTGGTGTAAAGATTGTTTATTTATATTTACAGTCTTTCCAGAACCATAGTATTCACATTTAGTTGCCTATATAATTGGCTTGTCTCCTACAAGCTGTTCTTTCATAAGTTACTCAACCTGGAGCATTTAATGAGACCACATCTTTTGACACATACGCTCCTGGACTGTGGTTTTTCAAAGAAGCCTGAGACCAACTGAGTTTTCTGTCCTTACGAGCGATATGCTTTCTCTACCTAAGGTGCTTCTAGGATTTTTCCTTTAATTATCTTATTCAAAAATGTGATTGTTTTCTATTAATTTTGTCTGAAACATGATAGCCATTTCCAATCTGCATCTAATCCGATCGTTTTTAAAACTGAAAAAAATGTTTCTCTTGTTATGCTTATCTTTAATCATAAGTCTCTTTCGAGCATTCTGGTTTCTTCGTTAGACACATCACGAGTTCTTCTGCTCACATAATGCAAAGTTTGTCAGTAGAAACAACCAGCTTACAGAACTGCTTTGAGGCATCCAAGCCCCCCACCCTGGCCAGTATGTGAAAGAAACCCATTGCAGCCCCGTCAGCTCCCAGCTTGTCACCCTCAGTATCGATGGGCAAAAAGGGACCCCCACAATGAAGGGGGGGCCGTTAGCATCGGGAAAGGTAAACCCGAAAAACAATCAACACAAAAAGGCAACCTACAGAATGGAAGAAAATTTTTCTACACCATGTATCAGATTAGGGGTTAATACCCAAAATATATAAAGAAATCATATACCTCCATAGCAAAAACCAAATAAGCTGATTAAGAAATAAGCGATGGACCTGCCTTAATTTTTAAAAGAAGATAAGTCGACATGTTATGTCTCATTACTTGAGTTGCGCTAATGCCACATGTGCAGCTAAAATTATAATTATACATAATAATTAATTAATGTGTGATTAAAATGACAGGTCAGTTTTAAATTGAAGCATAAAAGGCATGGCATTCTTCAGTAAATGTTTTTATATGCTAATGTGTCAAACACTGGTGTTTGGCTATTGAACATAATGAAATAAATTAGACATAAAGTCAGCAGTACTGCCATTAATTTCAATATACTTCAAAATTAAACTTTTCCTACATATTGAATTAAAAACAAAATGATATATTGCGAAAACCCGATCCGTCCAGCAGCTAGCTTGTTTTATTTTTTGTTCCCAAGATGTTGAAAATATGAAACATTTTCTGAGTAGCAGTGAGATGTTATGTAAACATAACAAATACTTGATTACACGATTTTAATAGAATAGGTCTTAACTACCTTATTGAATAATAACTCGCAAGTTCTTAACATCGCAAGTTTTAACGATGGGTTTTATCCTACATACCTTGAAAATGTGGAAGTCTCCGAAAACATTCTAGTTACAGCTAAAACTATCAGTGTTTTTGCTGGGGAGGCCATGGGAAAACAGGCGTTCCTACGTGTTGTTAATGGGGTTCCGAAATAGTGGAAACCCTCTACTGAGCGATTCCTAACAAAATTCCATCTGCATTTACCTGTGACCCAGCAACCCCTCTTCTGGGACTCTACCCTGAAGATCTACCTCCAAAAATATGAGGCAACACATGCCTAAGCTTATTACGTATGGCGTTATTTGTCATAATGGCAGAAGTGAAACTATTAGATGTCCCCAAGCAAGGAGCTGCTTGACAACCCTGTGGGACACCCACCCGAAGGAATTTTATAGAGCCGTAGGAATGAGCGAGGAAGTCATCTGTGTTCTATATGAAGAAAGCTTCGTGATACGCGACGAGATAAAAGAAAGATAAAGGCAGGATCCATGTTTCATGCTAAATCTGGAAGAGAGAGAGAGAGAAATAAGAACACATAATTGCCAAAAAGCCAGGTAAAGCAGAGAAGGATAAAAATGATTACTATGTGGGAAATAATGGAGGGGATATGGATAGAAGACTTTTTTGACACCCTACAGTTGGAGCTTTGGAGCTAAGTTAATATTATACATATTCAAAAACTGAAATTAAATAAAAATTTCAAAAGCAAACCTAAAATTGGAATTCAATGGGATATAATAAACTCAACGGTGTATTAAATGAGTAACAGAAGATACTATTTCATGTGACTTATGAGCTCAGTACATTGATCGTTCCTTATCAGTGGGATGTGTTCTAAAGACAAAATAGCATTCTCCACTAAAGAGAAAACAGATTTCCTTGGGGAATAAAGGTTCATGCCAGGCCTGGGCAGGAAAACACAACATCGTACCGTGTCAGAAACCAAGATCACACTCACATAAAACCCACACTCCCGGGGCAGGAGATGTCAAAAGGGTGCCGAGGGGAACCAGAGAAAGAAAATCTAAACTGTCCTCCTGTTCGTGATAGAATCAAAACATAATGTTCTTGGGAGTAAATTTAACAAAAGACGTGCCAGACCTCTACCCAGAAAACGGCAAAACGTTACTGAGAGAAATTAAAGAAGACCTAAATACATGGCAAGCGCGACCTCGTTTGCGTTGGTAGATTTAATATTATTAAGATGTCACTTCCTTAGGACTTGATACATAGATTCAGGGTAATCCCAATCAAAATTCTAGTTGGCTTTTGTTGTGTATGTCGAAATTGAAAAGTTGTTTACAAAATTTATATGAAAATGTAAATAAACTAGAACCAAAGCCATTTTGAAAAGAACAAAATCATGTTATATGATCAAAGGCTCACTGTAAAGCTCCAGTAATAAGAACAGCGTCATAGTGACAAAAACAGACATATAGATCGATGAGACGAAATAGAGTCTGAAAGAAAACCCTCACATATATGGGATTTTTTTTCCATCGATTTTTCCAGAGCTACTAAGGCAATTATAGGGGAAAAGAAAAAAATCTATTCAGCAGATGGTGCTGGAACAATGGGATATTCATATAGAAAAATATTCATACTCACGCCACACATAACTCTAATGGATCATAGACTTAAACGTAAGATCTAACACTATGAAACTTCTAGAGAAAGCATGGGGGACATTCGGGGCCTCCGTTATGGCAAACATTTCTTAGACAAGACATAAACATTCGAACCGCAAAAAGAATTACAAATTGGCCTTCGCCAAAATTTTAAACTTTTAATATTTGAAAGGTTGCCAAGAAACCAGTGAGGCAAGTCACATGACGGGAGAAAATATCATATACTCTATAATATATACACAGATCTGTGTGTATATCTCCCAGATCTTACATTCGAAATGTATCAGAAACCCTTAAAATTTCCTAATGAAAAGACAACCCAAAATCAAAGAAGCAAAACTTGGAGCAGATGTTTCACCAAAGAAGATAAGCACTAGCAAAACGTTCGGCGCCAGCAATCGTCAGAGAAACGAGACAGAAGCACTTGCCTAGAGGATGGCTAAGATCAAAACGGCCGACAACCAAGTGCTGGCGAGGAAGTGCAGCAACCGCCTTGGCAAACGTACAAGCGCTTGGGAAAACTGTCGGGAGGTTCCTTGAAAAGTTAAACATATACTTACTTACTACATAACTCAGCTACTTCAAAACTAGGTATTGACCCAAGAGGAGGGATGCCACACGTGCAGACAAAGACTCACGTAAAAGTTCGTAGCAGCTTCCTGCGCGATGGCTCCACAGTGGAAACAACACCAATGCCCACCGGTGGGGGAACAGGTGACCAAGTAGCAGAGCCACACAACACAATGTGACCCCAGAGCAACGAAGAGGGATGAACTGATGACTCGCGGGGCAGTGTGATGGATCTCAAACCATTACGTGTTAAGCGGAGTGAAAGAAGCCACACACGAAGCACTACGCGCTGCATCATTCAATTTATATAAAATTCTTGAACCATCAAATATATAACTGCAGAAACCAGATCAGTGCTTGCTTGAGGACAGAGAAGGGGGAGGGAACGAAATTCAAAATGACAATAGGAGAAGTTCGCTTCTGTTGGAAATAGTCTGTGTCTGTTTCGAGGAAGTAGCTTTATAGGTATATGCATCTGTTAAATCTCATCACATTGTATCCTTAAAATGGATGCAGTGTATTGTGGATAAATTATACTTTAATGAAATTGATAGAAAAAAATAAGGACATAGGAGTCAGCTTAAAAAAACTTCAAAGTTCCTTAAAGGAACTGGCCGAATTTAAGATAGCAGAGGTATCGAAAACTGATTTAATTGGTTGGAAAACATCGACTATACTTCTAAAAACAAAATTTTTAAGACAAGAATCTGACTCAGTCTCTTAGACCAAATTCCCACTTTTCAGAGAATGCAGTGGACTGAAGAACATATTAAACTGTCCACAGAGATGCAGTCATCAAAACCCACGCAGGGGAGGTCTACAGGACAAATGGCTCTGTGTCTTCGGCAGATAAATTACAAAGAAGAGACAGAAACTGACTTATGAATTAAAAGAGATTTAAGAGCCTTATCAATTAATTGCTACGTATTGAGCTTATATAAATCTTGATTCAAACAAAACACCTTAAAACAATAATGGGACAATACAGAAATTCACACTCTGGATATTTAATATTAAGAAATTATTGCTAATTTTTAAAGTATGATAAAGGTACTGTAGCGATTTTTTAAAAAGATATTTTAGTCTTTAGTGATACATACTGACATTTTTATGGACCAAATGATATGTCTAGGATTGGAGCTGAAACAACGCTCGGCTCCACGTGATACATCTCTTACTGATTTACTCTTTATAACACACCTGTCGGGTGGACAAGATCGCTAGACCCCCTTACAGATGAGAAAGCCAAGGCTCAGAGAAGCCCATGACCTTAATCCTCGTGCCACAACGCCCCTCACCTTCTCTGAGCAGGTATGATTGCGGAGAAGCAGGAAAGAGCAAGCAGCACTCTGCAGAATCAAAGAAAGAAGCAGGCTTCTTCTCACTTTGGATCTGCACTGCGTTATTCTCAAAAACGAGTGACTGGTTTGGAAAAGGCTGCGCACGCTTGTGGGTGGGCTTCACATAAGGACCCAGTATGCCTGGCTGGCTACACC
>NW_011888892.1:3571011-3572006 GCF_000151845.1 Pteropus vampyrus
GAGACTAATTCTTCTCCTGTTGAGTGTGGACCACAGTTAGTGCCTCCGTCACGAGTAGAATGCAGCAAACACGATGCTATGCCGTTTCCAAGGGTACGTCACTAAGAGAGAACACCTTCTACCTGGCCCTTTGCTCCTGGGTCCCTTGTTCTGAGGGAAGACGGAGGCCACGCTGGGACAGCCCAGGCAGGCCTGTGGAGGGGCCGTGTTGGGAGGAGCTGAGTCCTCCCACCAACGGCCAGCACCGACCTGCTGTGAAAATGCCAGCCTGGGATCAAGTGCTCCTGCCCCAGCCACGCCCTGAGATGACTGTGGCCCTGGACAGCATCCCGCTGACCCACGCGAGGGACTCCAGGCCAGAATAGTTCCCTGTCTCACCCCTGAGTTCCATGGAAAAGATAATAAGTCACTGAGTTTTGAAGTGATTTTGTTACACAGAGCTAAGTAACCTAAAGAACAAGCTCCTGGCAGGAGGAAAACCCAGGCCCTTCTCGCTGGCCTGGGTCCAAGTCCTTTTTCTGACACGTACCACCAATAGCCCTATTCAAAATCTCAGATTTCCCCATCAAAAACTGGGGAGATTTCCATGTATTTTGCAAAGTTGTGGTTGACATAAAATGCAATGGTAACTGGCAAGTATGGGGTACACAGCGGGCGCTCAATAAATGATAGCTAGTATGATCTGAATTCATAGAGTCCATCGAAGATGGGAAACCACATTTATCTGATCTCAGCCCAAGTCGGTGTGGTACTGTCAGTGCTCAGTACAGCCTACCCTAAATCTCACCAACGATCCGCGAGGCTCCAGGATATCGGGACTGGCAGGGGCCCTAAAGCACCTTCGCCCAGTGCCTTCACGCAGCGGGTGTGGAGACTGAGCCCCACATGCCACACGGCGCCCCAAGCCCGCACCGGGCCAGCCAGACGAGGACGCAGAGTGCCGACTCACGGGCTGGCGTGCCACGCGCCACACGCTCACCCTCTGCTGGTGTCGC